>NC_089588.1:63551449-63863820 GCF_019320115.1 Miscanthus floridulus | reverse complement strand
TCAACGTCCTTCAAACCTCCCATCCGGTACAAAAATAATATACCCACAATTACAAGCCATAGAGTTATTGATTTATTAGATATATAAATGGGCCTAGCCCATAATAAATCCAACGAAACTACTCATTGTTTACATGAAAATAGTTCTTGGCATGTACATGTGGATACACTACATTATCACCACTTTCAAAGTCTATGAAGATCGCTGAAGTTTCAAGATCATGTATACCATCTTGATGGCCTGAATTCACATTAAGGCCTTGCTCAATATTAAAGTATCTGGAGAATATGAGATGTAATTATATCATTTACAGATCACATTTGCATTGTATTGGCCATAAGGCCCGGCCCATTCTCTCAAACAACCTACAACATTTAAATCCCTGCAATGGAATATGTTTTTCAAGAATTCAGTATCATTAATCTAAAAAAATAGACTTGGGGCTCACGAGTTTCATTAACGCTGAACATTATGAAAGGATGCTAAAACGAAGGCGAAACCAAAATGCAAAAATGAACCTTGGGGGCATGCTCATAGAGATCACGATGAGTGGATCGATTCTGAGTAGGTCATTGTAGTTGCTCGATGCTAGTGTTGGAGGAGCACTCCTCTCCTCCCTTGGTCGAACACAAGTGTATACTGCTGAGCACCTACACCACTGTTGCTTTCATTCCACTGGCCCCATGTTGGCACTGTGGGCTACCTTGTGCAACCTATTCATATACATACATTGCCTCCAATTAACTCCACTATGGGAGGCGTCTTTGATGTCCAGCAGCATAGCAGGTCCCAACCCTAGTAAAGAAGGAGGGTTGTGTCAGGCGCGGTGAGCCAATGTAAAAACTTAGTCACTTTAATGGAGATGAAACCCAAAGAATCCAGTTGGGGCGTAACCCTCTTAGTGACTCGCCATGTCGGAACCCAGGTATGGTGTTAAATGAGCAAGGGCTGGGTCGTCACCCCGTGATGTGCCGTGTCGCGATCTGGATACGGTGTCAACTGAGAAGGATCTGGTTGTCGCATCCTTAGTGGCGTGCCACATCAGCGCCTGGGTGTGTGTGCAAAATGAGCAAGGGTCTTCACACCTACCTCGGCGGTGCGAAGGGTAAGGAAGCTAGTCGAAAACAACTAGGATCTGTTTTATTAGCTGAAGATGTTTGGGTCTCTTACGGGTAAGTTAAGATAGTGTAGTGGACACAGCGGTTAGGAGACGTGTAAATATCTTATGCGTCCAAGAGACTAATGGAAGGGGCAGAAGGCGAAGGAGGTGGACAATAACAGCTTCAAGCTCTAGTACACAGGGACAACTTCAAATAAAATAGAGTAGAAGTTTTGATTGATAAGAGCCTCAAGGATGGTGTGGTGGAGGTGAGAAGGCAAGGGGATAGGATCATCTAGTTAACTTATAATTAGTGATATGGTCACAAACGTAATTAGTGTGTATGCCCCCAAGTAGGCCATGATGAGAGTGCTAAGCGGCTTTTCTAGGAAGACTTAGATCGCTTGGTTAGAGCTGTCCCTAGTAGCGAGAAGCTCTTTATAGGAGGTGATCTTAATGGCCATGTAGGTACATCAAGTGCAGGTTTCGAGGTGGTTCATGGGGGTTTCAGATATGGTAGTAGGAACCAGGAGGAGAGAAAGTCTTAGACTTTGCCATAGCTTCTGATCTGATGATAGCTAACACTTTCTTTCATAAGAGACAGTCCCATTTAGTGACCTTTAGTAGCGGACAGTACTCTTGTCAAATCGACTTTGTCCTTACAAGAAGGAGGGATAAATGAACATGCATGGGCTGTAAGGTGATACCTAGAGAATGTGTGGTCGGTCAACACAAGCTAGTGGTGGCTGACTTCCACTTTCTAGTGCAAGCTCGTGGGAACAAACATGCTAGGGTTGCTAGAACGAAGTGGTGGAAATTAGAAGGGGAGGCATCAAAGGTCTTTAAGGAAAAGGTCATTGAAGAGGGCCCTTGGAATGATTAAGGCGATGCAAACAACATGTGGGAGAAGATGGCAACATGCGTTTGGAAGGTTGCTTCAGAGGTGCTTGGAGTGACCAAAGGGAGCGAATGCGACTCGAAAGACACTTGGTGGTGGAATGAAGATGTGCAAACGGCTATTAAGGAAAAGGAGTGCTATAAGCGCTTGTATCATGACAGGTGTGCAAACAACATAGAGAAGTATAAGGTGGCAAAGAAGACTGTAAAACGAGCGGTGAGTGAGACAAAGGGGCGGGCCTATGAGGACATTATCGACGTTTGAGTACGAAGGAAGAGAGAAGGACATTTATAGGATGGCTAGGGCTCGCAATAGGAAGACAAGGGACTTCAACCAAGTCAAGTGCATAAAGGATGAGAGGCAGCAGCTCTTGGTGAAGGAGGATGAGAGCAGACATAGATGGCAAGAGTATTTTGATAAATTGTTCAATGGTGAGAACGAGAACACCACCGTTCAGCTAAACGACTCGTTTGATGACACTAACAGACGCTTTGTGCGGAGGATTGGAGAATCGGAGGTCAGAGAAGCCTTGAAAAGGATGAAATGGGGCAAAATGATAGGCCCTGATGGTATCCCAATCAAGGTGTGGAGATGTCTCGGGGATATAGCTATAGTATGCTAACAAGATGTTCAACAATATCTTTGGATCGACAAGATGCCTAAGGAGTGGAGAAGAAGTATATTGGTACTAATCTACAAGAACAAGGGAGATATCCAAAGTTATAACTAATTATTGGGAATTAAGTTGATGAGCCACACTATGAAGTTATGGGTGAGAGTCATCGAGCAGCGCCTACGAGGAATGACGCAGATATCAACAAACCAATTTGGTTTCATGCCTGGAAGGTCAACCACAGAAGCAATCTTCTTAATAAGACAGGTTATGGAGCGGTTTAGAGAGCAGAAGAAGGACCTTCACTTGGTTTTCATTGACTTGGAGAAGGCTTATGACAAGATACCACGAAATGTTATGTGGTGGTCTTTGGACAAACATAAAGTCCCATCAAAGTACATGACCCTCATCAAGGACATGTACAACAATGTTGTTACTAGTGTTCGAACAAACGATGGTAACACAGATTACTTCCCGATTAAAATTGAACTTATCAAGGGTCAGCCTTAAGCCTGTATCTCTTTGCCTTGGTATGGATGAGGTTACCAGGAACATTCAAGGGATATCCCTTGGTTGTATGTTGTTCGCTGATGATGTAGTGTTAGTGGTTGAAAGCCAGGTGGGAGTAAATAGGAAACTAGAGTTATGCGGCAGACCCTTGAGTCTAAAGGTTTAGATTGAGTAAAACTAAAACTGAATACATGAGATGCAACTTGGTGGAGTTGTACAGGAGGAGGGAGATGTGAGTCTGGAAGGTCAAATAGTGCCTAAGAAGGATACCTTTTGGTATCTAGATCAATGCTACAGATGGATGGAGATATTGATGCGAACGTAGCCATAGAATCAAAGCAGGATGGATCAAGTGGCGACAAGCCTTCTGGGCATTCTCTGTGACAAGAGGGTACCACAAAGCTAAAAGACAAGTTCTATAGAACGATGATTAGACCGGCTATGTTTTATAGAGCAGAATATTGGCCTACAAAGTTCGACATGTTCAACAACTGAGTGTTGCAGAAATGTGTATGTTGCGATGGATTTATGGTCACACAAGAATGGACCCAGTTCGGAACGATGATATACGTGATCGCCTAGAGGTAGCACAATTGAAGAAAAACTTGTCCAACATCGGTTGAGGTGGTTTGGCCATGTCCAAAGGAGACCTCCAGAGGCACCAGTGCATTATGGAGTCCTAAGCTAAGCTAATAATATGAGGAGAGATAGAGGAAGACCGAAATTGACATGAGGGGAGGCAATAAAAGATATTTGAAAGCTTAGGATATACCCTAGATATCTATGTTTGAATAGGAGTACTTGGAAAGCAGCTATTGAAGTGCCTGAACCGTGACTTGGGGTTCTCAGTGGGTTTCAACTCTAGCCTACCCCAACTTGCTTGGGACTGAAAGGCTATGTTGTTGTTGTAGCCTCCAATTCACATCGTAGAGGAACATGTTATTTGTATGATATTGGGTAAATCTATGTTCAGTTCAATTCACTCTTGTTTTCATTCCTACACACACGTAAAATGTGAAGCGAGTGGTGCATCTAGGGTTCAAAATTTCATGAATTTCAGGGGTGGCAGAAGAAAAATCCAAAACTTCATATTATGATGTAAATATATAACTCTAGACTCATTTTTCTATTGTTTATGTTACATATTCTTCTACTCAATAGATGTGTAGTCATAAATCTTGCTAATATTTTGTTTAGAGATCTAATTTTTTTAAAAGCATACTTATTGTAGTCCCTATAAGAAGGGCAGGCCTGGTGTAGTGGTGAGAGCTGTCTCACGGAGTCACCAGGTCGCGGGTTCGAAGCAGCTTCTCCGTAGATTTTGCGTGGAGAAGGCTTGCCTCGGTTTTTCCCTTTCCTAGACCCCACTCATGTGGGAGCCTCCGGCACTGGGTCTACCCTTTATACTTATTGTAGTCCCTATAAAAATTTCAACGAAATTTCACTGAAATTTTGTGAATTTAGGTAATTTCAAGGGGTGGCTGAAAATTTTCAAATACCGAAATTGAAAACCCTGGGCGCACACATATAAGAATTCGAATTCTGAAATAAGTTACCACAATAGGCTCCTTCATTTTCTAAATAAGACGAGTATTAAGCTTTCTTATATTTCACTTCTCTGTGTTCAGCTGCTTGCAAATTATTTTTCTATAATAACATAAACTCTGATGTTGATCCTCCTAAGATTCGTCTCACAAGGGATCGTGTAGGTCATGCCTTCCGATCAATGATCTTGGCAAGCCTAAACTTTCTAGGATCATGGATTGTTGTTGGATATAATTCTTTCTTCCTCTTAATGAAACACGTGCTCACGCACGTTCGTGATAAAAAAGGATTAAGGCTTTCTATGTTCGACCTACATGCCATACCCGGCAAACCTCAGGAGGCTCCTCCTGAGGTCATGGGAAAAGACCGTTTGAGTTTACTCACTTTGGCTTGGTTTCGCGAGCTGTTGGCGCCGTCCTGTTGTCTCACTGGCTTGACATCAGGAGCTCGTGGAGGGGTTCTATGGCCACTTGAGGCAGTGTCAGTGCGAGCTGCAGATGCCTCAGGGGGAACCGTTATGCACTGTTGTTCCTTCGCTTCCTCGCATTCTCAAAGTACATGGTATACAGGGAGCCCCCGTCAGTGGTCTTCCACTCACCAAATTTGGGGATATTCCCACCATTACCCTGCAACATACATATATATACACACATAGCATTAGTTGGACAACATCTTTTTGGAGTGCACAATGAAAAATTTATTCGTTTCTGATTGCATTTAGAAGAAAATGGTACCAAAAGAACAAAAAAGGGGAACAAAATGTGATAACTCAAATTATAACATATGATGAGGTTATTCTGAGAAACAAGTAGCTCAACTGAAGATGAAAAATAGAACTATCCGATCTTCATTTGGGCGTCATGTACTACTAGGATTAAATCGTTTCAAATTGTTTGTTATCCTCTCTAAATAGGTAACAAGTTGCAGGTTCCAACAGCATATTATTAGCAAATATAGTCAAGGACACCAATACATTCAATTCACCAGAAGGAAAATAGTTTCAAAAAATGCAAATCAAACTTCAAAACATTCAATAGGATAACATATTATCAAGAGAGAAAAATTCCTTTTGGCCCCTGGAGAGAGTAAACTTCAATGGGATGTGTTTCCTTGGTACCCTGTTCTATGCAGAGCACATGGCAAAGCAGGGGTTTCCATAGAGATTAAGTAGACTCGTCATGCTTCTAAAAGAACTAATCAAAATGAAGTAGCTTCAAATGGTTTCTAACTTTCTGCAGTGGCCTTGTGCAAAACAGTAAAAGTGTACACCAAAATTTGTCAAAGGCTACTTCCTTTTTTGCCCCCTGTATTTGAACAGAGCACACAGGGCAAAACATGGTTCCATGAGGATTAGTGGATTACATAGTTGGGAGTAGTCGTCAAGCTACATAGATCAAAAGGAGTTACTCCATTTCTATTTGTTTAATCATCTCTAACTTCATGACACTAACCAAAAAATATATATTTTTTTGTGAATTCCATTTAACTAAAACAGCATAGGCTAACTGAAAACTGAGCAAATTTTATCTGTCTGTTTCCATTTGTTATCAACGGTACGAAAACGAATTTCTTGTGAGGAAGTCCAGAGAGCAATCATGGCTGGCAAGCCTTTCTTAGGCTGGTAAGGTCATCGGACTCATGAAAAGCAAATAAAAGGAGAGATGGGTTATTAAGAAACTCACCGCCATTGTTCTTCAAAAGTCCAAGTAACTCCTTGCTAGGAGATGCCAACGAAGCAAGAGAGATTCAGGCTTTCCAAAAGATGAGCTAGAATGGGATGAAGAAGAAGATGGCGAAATGATTCCAGGAGTGAAGAGGGCACGGCTAACAGATATAGGTGAGGGAAGACTTTGGAAATGTTGAACTGGCTTCTGAAGACCTGTTCATGCTGCTCGTGCTTTCACGCTTCACATTGCCAGCTCAACATGTGCTTTGTTAATTCATAGTCTAATCTTCTCTAACTCTGTTAGTTGAAAAATTCTTTTTCTGTTGGAATATTTTCGCAGTACATCTTGACTGCGAATTTTGTTTTGTACTAGGTTCGTGCCCGTGCGTTGCTACGGGACAACTAAACTTTTATTCTAAAAACACAGGAATTGCACAATAAGATAATAATACTGTGAAATTAGATACCAACGTTAAAGTGACATTTAATCCAAAAGGCAAAGTTCGTGATATTAACAGTCACAGGGAGCGAGGCGTCACAGGCTCACAAGCTCTACTGTATAGTCCTTTCCGTGATGTGGCTAATGTAACGTTTTATATCGGCAGGAAGAAATCTCTGATATCCATTTCTTTCGTGCGCCAATAAATCCACGAATAAGTTTCGCAGCATCTACATTGCCCATGCTAACGCTACAAGATGTTTCGTAGTGCAAATCAAACAAGCAAAAGGCAATACATATCTTGGTATTCAAGCATAGAATGAGATATATTAAGGTACATGTAGAGAGAGCTATTATATTTAAGTCTCCCAAAAAAGCACCGAAGTCCTTTCAAATATGATGAAAGATAGCATGCCATTGATCTGACCAATTTCATGAACAATCACTGATGGGGGACAAACTGGTTATCGGCTTCAGATTTCATGGCATGTATGTTACTCCAATTCTCTGTAGTATTTTTTCAAAAGTAAAACAGTGCTAAACACAGAAGAAACCAAAAAATAGGTTGAGATATTCCATCGTAGAATCTATTTTCTTTACTCCAAGTCCAGCACCACGCTGTCCACCGCCAGCCTCCATCCCCTCCATCCTCTCAAAGGTGCTATGTTGGTAGCATCCCCTTCATAAATTCAAATTTTGGATTTAGCACAATACAAGAATGGAAGTACTATTATAAAAATTGAATCCGCAGTATCATGATTTTTTTTGAAGACATGGCAAACAATCATGAAGGAACCTAAGCTAGCAAACAAAGGAAATTACCGCATGTGACGAGGGGTTATCACAAACGCGGATTGTCTAAACACGTATGTAATGATGAACTAAAAAATTTTAAAAAAAATATCAATGCCAGGTCGCACATGATACTATACAATTTATTTCACCATCATCATACAGACAAAATGCCAGGAATGTACCTTGCGCTAGAGACTCCAGAAATGTATATTGACAGACATTGGCATGGTGCAAACGTTATTGAGTTCTAAACGGTCCTAGACTCCTAGTTACGTTTCCTTCACACTCGATTGCAGAATGAGTGAAATGGGATTTGCTGCAGCAGTGGCTAGTGAAAGTCTGAAAGATACATTTGCTTCCACAAGTTTCTATCAGACAGTTTCGCTCATGAAATCATTCATATCAACTTAGGATGAACATTTGATTTCTTAAACTAAATTCTTCCAGGGCAATCTAAGCAACTGTGGTATACTGAAACTACAATAAATAAAATGTAAACCAGCTCAAACCTTGTCTAACTCTAGGAATACCTAGTTGTGATGCTGCCATGAATGGAAGCTCGCTCCTGAGCAAATGCACTCTTGGCGATCAGCCACCGGTGGACTAGCCAGGATTCAGACTTGGTAAGATCATTGGATTATATTGCTTATTTCTATTAGTTAATATTGTAAAAAGGAAAGGTGAGGGTGGTTGGTTGGTTGGTTAGGGGAATGGCACAGCCTTAGTGGCCTGCAGACCTACGTTTCTCTTCTTCTCCTCTCCTGTCGCTTGTTTCATCAGGTAGGACTTCTTGCCAACTGAATAGTATGTGATTTGACTATTTGAGCATTACCAAAATAATCATGGAATATTAGTTCTGGTGTGAAAACTATTTGAAAACGATGCCAGTCGCCAGCACACATTATCAACAAGCATTCTGAAAATACACATGGCTACAATTTGTATTGTTTGATTGTTTAAATTTTATTTATGCAAGACCACTCTTTCAGTGGTATGACAAGGTGTCACTATTGTCACTTTGTCAGGTTGAGTAAATCACCCCCTCTATCCCACAAACAAACATAGAGTTATTTAGAGTTAGAATAAATTGATTGAGCCTATAACATGTGAATTTTTGCATGATCTCCAGGAACAGGAACATGACTTTGGTTTGTGTAGAAAGTAAATGAACCTGTGTGAAGATCAAGGTACGGGGAGCTTGAGATGAGATGCGTTGGGCCTGCTACTGCACAGCTCTTGTCGATGCGTCGGGCCTGCTACTGTAGTTCTAGTCGGCTTGGAACAGAGATCACCAGCAGGAATTTTAGCAAAGGGATCAAAGAAGCAGAAAAAGAAAAATAGAACACTCTTTATATTTATGGATGGTTGATAATTCAAGTGCTAGCAATATATTTTTGGAAAAAAAGACACATTAAAGCACACCATTCGAACTAAACTATTGAGGAGGCTAACCCACATTCTAACTTGTAAAATCAATATCCCAATTATAATAACTCCAATTCATTGATTGTTCATCATAAAATCATCTTAAATCAAACCCTATCTATCCATACCAGTTCCATAATCTTTTGGGCTCATTTGAATATACCAAAATACAACCAGACCATGAGCATTGTAAGGTATCATACCAAAATACAACCCAGACCAGGAAGCATGGTAAGGCATCATACCTTGGATGGAATTCATTTTGGTATAGTAGAACTCTGGTCAACTTTCTTCTCTAGTGTTTCGAATAAAGCCTCTACATCTATTTCCCCTACCTCAGAAGCATCTGCAATGTGTTTTTTTCCAAAAATGGGAAAAAATATATCAGTGGATCCTCTGCCGATAGAATACATAATCCACTGTATGTGTACCCATGTCTTATCTCAAGTACTTAGCTAACATTAACACAAAGATCTAAAGTAAATGAACCTATCATGCTTCTCCCAAACATTAAGCAACCTTTCTCCCCCAGGGTTACAATAACAAATTCAATGTTTGGTAACCTTGAAAGCATGGATACCGAAAGGGACCGTGACGCCTAAGGGGGGGGGGGTTGAATTAGGCAACTTAAAAGTCTAACTCTTGATTATGGCCTCCTTTCTAACCTTAGCAAAACCTATGCAAAAGATAAACTATCTAAATGTGCAACTATGGTTTTGCTAGTGTGTTGCTATCTCTACCGCAAGAGGAATTATACAAACAATGTAAATGCGGAAGCTAAAGAGTAAGGTAGAGATATGCAAACTCCCATCGATGACTCCTGTATTTTTACTGAGGTATCGAGAAGCGTGCAAGCTTCCCCCTAGTCCTCGTTGGAGCCCCTCGTAAGGAATCCCTCGCAAGGGCCAAGCTCCCGGTTGGATAACTCCATGGATAGCCCTAGGCCTTCCCCACGCGTAAGTGGGTCTCCGATGTGCCTTTCGGCAAGCCTCTCACGGACCACTTCCCGCCGTCTTCACTATCAAGCTTCCGGCTGAACCGCCGCGGGTCTTGTTCCCTTCGGTACATGGTGGCAGCCACACCACAAATGCGGTTGGTGTGATCTCGCAAGAATACAAGCCCCTCCGATGTACAACAATGGTGCGCGCAAGCACCGAGTGGTAAGAGGTATGCAAACCTCACTAAATACTAGGCCTAAACCTAGAGCAAGCACATAAGCGGTGGTCTAATCAACCTAAGCACTTCGCAAAGCACCTACGCTAATCATCTAATGAATCACTAAGTACTAGGCAATTAGAGATCACTAAAATGGTGTATCAACACCCTTGGTATATTTCCTCAGCTCCACTCACCTCAAATGGCCGGTTGGGGGGTCTATTTATAGCCCAACTGAGAAAGTAGCCGTTGGGGATGAAACCTAGCTTTCTACTACTGTTCGGACGCTGATCATGTCCTGACCGGACGCGTCCGATCGTCCCGACCATTGGAGCATGCGCGTTGATCGGACTCTGGCTGAGTCCTGTCATCATCGACCAGACGCGTCTGGTCACGCTGGCGCTGCTCTGGAACCTCTCTAGACTTGATCCGATGCTGTACTTTGTGCATCCGGTTGTCCTATCTGCTACGTCCGGTCATCGCTGAACACACTGCCCTAACGATGAACAGTGTCACCGGTGCATCCGGTCACTGCTTGGGTCAGCGTCCGATCAAGCTGAACACACTACCGTGATGATGAACAGTTTCACCAGTGCGTTCGGTCACTGCTTCGGTCAGCATCCAGTCACAGCTGCCGATGACTGTTGTTGCCTAGCACTTGATCAGAGCGTCCAGTCACTTATAGGGCCATGTCCGGTCACCTCTGTCGAGCTCGTTTCTTCGTGATCTTATGTCCGGCTTGGTTTCCATCTTCGTGCTTGGACTTTGCTTGACCTTGTATGTCTTCTATGCATCTTCACATGTCTTTCTTGAGGTGTTGATCATCAGATCATCATGTCGCCTTCGTCAAAGTCACGCTTTGCATCCTATTGAACTACAAAACAACTACTTGCAAATCCATTAGTCCAATTTGGTTGTGTTGGTCATCAAACACCAAAATCCAAAGTAAATGGGCCTAGGGTCCATTTTTCTTACAATCTCTCCCTTTTTGGTGATTGATGACAACACAACCAAAACAAGCAAATAATAAAAATTTTGGAATTTAAAAACTATTTACTTGCTAGGATGCAATGCAAAGGGCAAGGTTATATGATGCTAAAAGATACCATATGTAAACATCTTTGGAAACTTATCTTGCCTTTGCAAATATCCCCATGTGGCATTATGGATTTAAGCCTCCCCCTAACTCCATAATCCACTATCCTCTCTTCTTGGACCATTACCACTTGTAACTTATTATGATTGGGCTTGTTTTTTGTCCTACAAATTCTCCCCCTTTGGAATCAAACACCAAAAATCAAGACATTAGTAGCACAAGGGAGGGTCAAACTTTGTGATCCTTTGCATGTGGAGTGGAATAGGTCACAAAATTTGACTCTCACATTACATAGACTAAGCTCCCCCTAAATATATGCATACATATGATGGAGAATGTGGTTTATGCATAGTTGGCAAATTAATGCTCAAGGGAGTTTAATCTATATAATGCATGGAGAAAGCATATAAATACCAAAGTGAAATCAACATGATGATATCGGTTTAGAAATACCACATGTGGAAACCAATTTTGATTTTTACCACTTGCAATAGATTGTGGATATTTGAAGTATGATGCTTAACTCGGGGACTCCATTTTCCTTGCAATGAGACTACTACACACATGATAAGCTTAAAAAAATGTTAGTCTCAAAGCATCCAACTTGTAGAGTAACCTCCCCCTAAATTTGTGCACACAAGTATAGAATACTTGTAGGAGACATGCACATTGATTTTAGAATAAAAAATACCACTTGAAAGATGACATCACATGAATGTGAAAATCATTTCCGAAGGTGATATTCGGGAAGAAGTTATCTACAATTTGGACTTTGGCACATATTAGATGAACAATTATAAAACAAGCTATGTGCTGTGCTCCTAAACAATTTAAAACCATGTGGGTTTGCTCCAAGGGTTAAGAATAAAACCGAGCAAGCCTACCATAAGATATACCTAGTGTATGCATACAAATTGAAAGGATTAAACATGCAAATGCAAACCTATGCATGAAAAGAAACTAGATGCTAATTGAAATTGCAGAAATTAAATCTAGTTACCTAACATGGGAAGGGGAATTTGGGTCCTTAGTATTCACTAACCTACTTGGCAATTGACATTGTCCATAATGATGCACCCCATGAAATGCACCCATACTTTGCCAAGTCTCCAAATTCTCCGAAGTCAAAAAGGACTTCTCACTTCCCCTTTGGGATCCAAACCTTCTTGGTGCTCTTAATGTTGGAAATGATCTCCTTTGGCACCCAAATGTGTTTGCTCCATTGTTGGTTTGCTTGTTCACCTTGATGGCCACCACCTGTCATTTTTCTTCTTCTTTAACAAGTATGGTGTGGAGGCCTTCTTGTCCACCTTGTTTGGTGTAGGTGTTGGAGAACTTGCTTGTTTACTTTTTCTCTTTCTTCTTTGCTCCTCCCCCATTCTTCACCTTGCACTCATAGGACTTATGGCCTTCCTTGTGGCACACCGTAACAAACCATGGTTTGTCCTTCATCCAGCTTCTTCACTCCCTTGACGGTGTTATCTTGATGAAGTTGGGCTTGCTCCGTTTTGCCTTTCACATGAGTTAAGTCCTTGGTGAGGTGAGCCACTTCTTGCTTGAGTTGCTCATTTCTCCATTGCAACCTCTTGGTGCATGTATCTACCACAACTTTCTCAACACAAACTTGGTTGCACAAGGGTGAGTCTAAACATAAATCATTGCAAGAAGTAGATGCACCCTTTTTAGGCATGTCAAAATTGAACCTTTCTTTTTAGATGCCTCGGTGGGGGTAGAACCGATGGCTTCAAGATTAGCAACTTTATAGTTAGCTCATCATAAGTTTGCACATAGTTCCATTTTAGCAAGCAACTTTTATAAGCATCTTATGAGCTAGCTAACTTTTTCTTTAATTTTTTTCATTTTCTTTACAAGTTGCTTATCATTGATGTGCAATTATTTATGTTTGCAATAGTCTCAAGTTGCTCCATTTTAGTAGATACCTCCATATTAAGATTGGCAAAAGTTTCATATTGTTCAAGCAAAGTAGCATAAGCTTGTTGTGAGCTATCTAGTTTTTCTTTAATTTTTCAAGCTTCTTTTGTTGACTAGTGGCAAACTTAGCAAAGTTAAGATTTTCTTGCACATTTCTCATAAGAAGGGTAGTCATCATACTATCACTATTATTGTACTATCATTAGGAGATAGACTTTTTGTTACCTCGTGCCATAAGGCACACATGTGAAGTGCTTGGATGATGAGTGCTTGTGCCCCTCGCCTCTTGTGATGGTCTTCTTCTTCACTTGAAGAATCATCCCATGATCTTATTGATGTGAGGGCTTTGTCCTTGCACGCCTTCTTCTTTGTCTTGGGTGTGGGCATTGTTTGGACAAACTTCCACAAAGTGCCCCAACTCACTGCATCCATAGCATCATTTCTTTCTTTGCTCATTCTTTGATTGGTGAAGATGAAAATCTTGAATTTGGATGGGCACACCCTTGACATTGAGCCTTTGGATCATCTTCTCCACCTTGTTGATAAGTTTGATTGATTCTTCATCAAGGTCGGAGGTGGAGGGGAAGATTTGATCATCATCACTTGACTCATCATCATCATCATTTTCTTCTTCTTCACTTGAGGAGCTTGAGCTTGAGCTTGTCTTAACTTGCTTGCCCTTCATCTTCTTTTCTCACTACATGTGAGAGCTTTGCCTTTGCTTGATGAAGAGGCTTCTTCTTGACCCATCTTACGTGACATTTCAAATACCACTATCTTGCCAATGACTATGGCCAGGGTTATGGTGCTCAAGTCCTCCATGTTGTGAAGGATGGTGATAATGCTTGCATATTTCTTTTGTGGTAGCACGAAGATGATCTTCCTATGATGTCCGCATCATCTAGCTTTGTTAATCCTATTGAATGGAGCTCATTGATATTTAGATTCAAATGAGAATACATATCACGAACAAGCCATCATCATTCATTTTAAAGGAATCATAATTTTGTTTAGCTAGACAATGTTTTTGCTCATGGACATTAGTTGTGTCATCATGAAGCTCTTGGAGTTTTAACCAAATTTCATGTGCCATATTTAAAGTGAACACTTAGTTAAACGCATCCATGCTAAAAGATTCAAACAAGCAATTTTTAGCTGCTAGCATTGAAATGAATTTCTTTTTCTTCACTCTTTGTGGGTTTATCAGGATTCTTAATGGGTTTCATCCCATCACGAGTGGCTCTCCAAACACCCAAATTTACCGCCTCAAGATGATAAGCCATTCTAGCTTTATAGTAAGGGAAGTTAGTGTCGTCAAAGTGCGGAGGCCTAGAGGTATCCATCCTAACCACTCTAAATAGCGTTGGCCTCAACGACAGTGGAAGCCAAAGATCCAAATTGAGCCAACTGGCTCTGATACCAATTGAAAGGGACCGTGATGCCTAAGAGGGGGGGGGTGAATTAGGGTAACTTAAAAGTCCAACTCTTGATTATGGCCTCTTTTTCTAACCTTAGCAAAACCTATGCAAAAGATAAACTATCTAAATGTGCAACTATGGTTTTGCTAGTGTGTTGCCTACTCTCTACCGCAAAAGGAGTTATGGAAACAATGTAAATGCGGAAGCTAAAGAGTAATGTAGAGATATGCAAACTCCCGTCGACGACTCTGGTATTTTTACCGAGGGTATCGAGAAGCGCGCAAGCTTCCCCCTAGTCCTCATTGGAGCCCCTCACAAGGAATCCCACACAAGGGCCAAGCTCCCAGTCGGGTAACTCCGTGGATAGCCCCAGGCCTTCCCCACAAACAAATGGGTCTTCGGTGTGCCTTCCGGCAAGCCTCTCCCAGATTGCTTCCTGCTGTCTTCACTATCAAGCTTCCGGTCAAACCGCCGTGGGCCTTGTTCCCTTCGACACACGGTGGTGGCCACACCACAAACGCGGTTGGTGTGATCTCGCAAGAATACAAGCCCCTCCGATGTACAACAATGGTGCGCGCAAGCACCGAGTGGTAAGAGGTATGCAAACCCTCACTAAACACTAGGCCTAAACCTAGAGCAAGCGCAAAAGCAGTGGTCTATCAACCTAAGCACTTCACAAAGCACCTACGCTAATCACCTAATGAATCACTAAGCACTATGCAAGTGGAGATCACTACAATTGGGTATCAACACCCTTGGTATGTTTCCTCAGCTCCACTCACCTCAAATGGCTGGTTGGGGGGTCTATTTATAAGCCCCACTAAGAAAGTAGCCGTTGAGGATGAAACCTAGCTTTCTACTATTGACCAAACGCTGATCACGTCCTAACCAAATACGTTTGGTCGTCCCAACCGTTGGAGCGCGTGCATTGATCGGACTCTGGCTAGTTCGGTCATCATCGACCGAACGCATCTGGTCGCGTGGCGCCCGCCGCTCTGGACTCGATCAAACGCTGCACTTTGTGCGTCCGGTCATCCAGTTTGCTGTGTCCGGTCATCGCTAAACACACTGCCGTGATGGTGAACTGTGTCACCGGTGCGTCCGGTCACTGTTTGGGTCAGTGTCTGGTCAAGCTAAACACACTGCCGTGATGATGAATAGTGTCACCGGTGTGTTCGGTCACTGCTTCGATCAACGTTTGGTCACAGCTGCCGACGCCTGTTGTTGCCTGGCACTGGATCGGAGCGTCCGGTCACTTTTAGGGCCGCGTCCGGTCACCTCTACCGAGCTCGTTTCTTCATGATCTTACGTCTGGCTTGGTTCCCATCTTCGTGCTTGGACTTTGGTTGACCTTGTATGTCTTCTATGCATCTTCACATGTCTTTCTTGAGGTGTTGATCATCGGATCATCACGTCGCCTTCGTCCAAGTCACGTTTGCATCCTATTGAACTACAAAACAACTACTTATAAATCCATTAGTCCAATTTAGTTGTGTTGGTCATCAAACACCAAAATCCAAAGTAAATGGACCTAGGGTCCATTTTCCTTATAGATACTAAAGCAACAGGTATTGATGAGGCTCCTGTCCAAGCCTACACATATAGATCATGTGGAAAGAATGTAATCACTAGTCATCCAAGATACCAAAGAAGTGCTAAACATATGCCAAAGCCCAAAGGCTTTAGTGTACCAAAACTCCAAAATAGCACAAGGATTTTTTGTTGGCAACCACCTGATTTGATTTGCTAATCCAACTACAGTTACCACTCTAAGCTAGATTATAGTAAAACAAAGGTAGCACACTTTTGCATCATAAACAATACGACAACGGGCCTTACACCATGAGAAGTATATAAAGAAAATTCTTGCCTCAGCCATACGGAATGTAAGAGGTTTACATTGCTACAAGGAGAAGCTGGTACTAGGGGTGTCTTGGGCAGGATTATGCAGTTATGCACTTATGCTCTTTTGCAATCCAAACAGGTTACCTAAGGAAACTTTGTAGAGCATACAATGTAAGATGCAAAATTGAGAATCTTGTCTAGCCCCTCCCTCTTCTTTCAGCATCTATCAAAATAGGGACTTTTCTTTGACTTGCCCACACTGGATTGTTCCATAAACACTGGTCAGTCTTAGTAGCAGTGCAAAAAGAGAAAAATAACCATAAAAAGGCTTATGTGTCGCATTAATGCAACATAAGTTGTGTAGGATGCTGACAACATGAACAAAATTAAAATAACTTTCCTATTGGGAGCCATATCTGGAAGAAATTACCCCGTCTGCAATAAACAAAGCAGTGTCGTGCCATCACACATCAAAGTAGAAGATGTCCGCACCATCTAAAGCAGATGACAAGTTTGCCTTTGTGAGCTCTTCTAGTACCATGGGCGGAGAACTAGGAGTGTGTATACATGTACGAGATTTTCTGAAAGTGAAAAGGGGATGTCGAATCTAATTCAGTAAGACAATTGGGCTAAACAATGCTTTAACAAGAGTGCCTACTTGTAGACATCATGTTTTATGCCACCCACTCTATTATGCGGTCCATTGCAGCCTAGATCACCACTACCTCAATCTTAATTTTGTGTAGGTTTTATCACTAAAACAAGATATAGAATCTAACCATGTATTTATGCAGCAAATTGACTGTCCATCGAGCTATATGCAAATTATGCATGCTGACAGTAGTAGGCTATCATATTCAAGGAGCACAAAAAATCTTTTAAGTTGTATTAAGTTCATTTGCAAATTAATACACAAATTACTTGCATCCTCCTATTAATAATTAGCAGACACAAGTATGGACTGTCATGAAAAAAAACTCAAAAAGGAGGCTGCAAACTATAACGCATCAATTCTCCAACAAAAATTATGCATTCTTGACTTCTTGTGTGATCTTACCTGGCACCGAAAACTTGCCTCCTTGCTGGGTAGGTCTTTCCCTAGATCCTTGATAGGAGGACGAGCTGTGCCTGCTAGGAGAAGGATCCACGTAGCCAAGCCCCAACGCCATCGTCAATCAGAGTGGAAGGTGGCGTTGGCGAGGGAGAGGAAGCGGCTGCAAGGTAGGGCAGGGCGTAAAAGGACAAAGTGCCCACAGAGCATATCATGTACCTTTGCACAACATCGGACGGGACATCTAATCCTTGGCTGAAGTGGCCTAAGATCCCGCCGCCCTTGGCCACCACGGCCACCTCGCCCAGAGCGCGCCCTGACGGAGGAGCATGACCCGCACGGAGGACAAACGACCAAGCCAAGAAACATATAAGATCCCTATCTGGTATCTCAAATCACATTCATCCAACCATAAATACACAGATAGAGAGGTTGTAGTCACTGAGAGGAGAGGTATACATGAAGATCTAGGCCAAGAAACAAGACATAGAGAGATCGGGCCAAGAAACAAGAACAGAGAGGAGAGGAATACCTAGATTGAGGAAGGGGGTGCGATGTCCAGTGAGGGCCGTGGGGCGAGGGCGAGGGCGAGGGCGACGTCGGAGGAAGGCTAAATCCACCGCGTGAAGGAGCGGATGATGGTGTGACCGATCAGACGAGGGCAAGGTAGGATTGTATGGAAAGCAAAAATTCGTTGGCGGTGATTGTGTTGCCTTTTTGTTTCACCTCGCACGTCGTGGTCGTGGGCGAGAGGGCATGGTGGGGATCGCAGGGAGGCAGACCAAAGACGTCTCCCGATAGAAGTGTCGCACCAAGAAAGTGTTGATGCTTTGTTTTTTTAGTTGTATAGGAGATGCTTGGAGATGGACCTGCTTTGCATTTGTGTGTCATTGGTTAATATAGAAAACTGGTCATGAGAGTATCCCCTTTGAAAAGAAAGTTCAATTGATTGGGTATGGTTAGCGTTGACAATCTAAATTGAAATCTATTTCCTACGCTTCAAATTTTGTATACGTTCATTCACCATGATTGCATGGTGACACATTTGTACAAAAATAAGTTAGCAATGACACTAGTTGATGTGGTGCCACACCATTCTTGCGGTTGACCATGTGAAGTTCCATCTCTAACTTGGCAAATCGATGGGCTTGAACTATTCAAAACCTGGCACAAGTTATCAACCTGGGACTTGGTGTGCTATATAGTTGACAATACAATCTTTCGAAATACAAGCCTCTCAGTCACTACTACAAAAAGCATTTCTAGGGACGGCTGGTAAGCCTTTGTAGGGGCAGTTTGGCCAGCCGCCCCTATTGAACCGTCTCTACAAATCATGCATTTGTAGGGGCGGTTCCCAGGCCGCCCCTACAAATCGATTTGTAGGGGTGGCTCGTATTACCAACCGCCCCTACAAATCAATTTGTAGGGGCAGCTGTAGTACTAGCCACCCCTACAAATACCTGTTTGTAGGGGTGGTTCAATCTAGAACTGCCCTTACAGTACGTTTTCCCGCAAAAAAAATTCAAATTTACAATTCAAAATCGCGTTGCCGAACATCCCGCGACCAACGTTCCGAACCGCGTTCGCATTGCCGAACGCCCCACGACTGCGACTACAAGCACAAGAGTATTATATAAACTACAATTACAAGTCCAATTCACAAGAATATATACAATCCATCATTAAATATACAAATTCCATATACATTGTTATCAACGTCCTAGAGCTAGCCTTTTAGTCTCATGAAGGTGTTGGTACTGAGGATTTCTACCTAAGTCAGGCTCTCAGTCATGGTAGGCGCCTCTAACGTGTACAATCTGATCCAATATGAAGTTGCAAAGGTCGCCGATGAGCTCTAAGAGTTGGTCATCCTTGTATGGGTCTCTTTTCATTCCTTTCTCTTCTCTCCACTATAAGAGAACAAGTTTCGGTTTAGTATTTCATACCATGTACGAAGTTTTTATACTATGGGTGAAGAGGTTTAAACTTACCCTTAAGGGGTGTCTCCTGTAGGCACCGGTGTTACTCACCATAGAACATATATAGTATCCACAATGTACACTCCTAGGCTTCTGCTTGGGGCACTGTGTGTTTTGCATATGAAATGTTAAGTAACGCTTTTGACAGCCATGTAACGGAGTACTGAAGAAGTAAGTTACACTTACCGCACATAGTGTTTTTATAGCTAGCTTTTCCTTCCTTGCTGGATCATGCCTTCTATGATTATTAGTGACATAGAACCTAAATGCCCTGTTTGAATTATTTTAGCAAATACAACTTGTTAGTATCCAAAAGTGAACATTACAAGTATGTATACAAACATATAAGCTAATGAGGATTGTCGATATGTATACGTCTTGAGAATCGATATGAAGTCTTTGTATGTTACCGTGTCCCTATCTAATGAATCAAAGACCCATGCATGCTCCTCCCGACATCGACGGCTATACAAATCCAGTGATTGCTGCATGGATTTAATCATAGAACTAGATAAGCTCTTTTGCATCGAATAAAATATATCGAACAAAGCTTTAAGTATAGAGTTGAACTTACTCGAAGTTATATGGTAGCCATATAGTAGAGTGTTGTTGGAGATTTTTTAAAGCCAGGGCAATGTATGCACAACCTTAAGGGACTCTTCCCTTAGTTTCGCCATACGGATGCGCTCTTTCTCCCGAAGAGTCTTTGCAGCAGCTAGCTCTTTAGCATCCAGTGTCCACCATTTAGGGTAATTAAAATTTGTTTGGGCTATAGCTTGAGGGTCTACATACCCGGCTTTCACACTTGGCATTTGTTTGACAATGTGCACTTGAATTCTACAAATCACAGTGTGGGTTAGTTACAACAAAATTCAAAGATTACATTCATATCATATCAGGAGGACAAGGACTTATAGGCACCACGTGCAAATTAGATTCATCTCCATTTCTCCCAGGTGAAAGCATGTTTGCATGTCATTGAAGTCAAAGACAATTTTCTCGGCTGGGCTTCCAAATGTGCCGGTGGGGAAGCATGCTTGTATGAGATCTATGCTCGTTGGGAGAACATGCAAGTACCAATCATGGAACCTTCTCATTCCAAGTGGTAGGCGCTGGATGTCCTAGTTTGGAAGGAAGGGCTTGCCTCTTTCATATGTTTTCGGGCAATCTTTTGACCATTCGATGGCATCAACATTTGGATACTGCTTCGCAATTGGTGGAGTTTGCTAGTGACGGCCTCCTCAGAACCCCGTGATGGGACTTTTTTAACTTGGTTCTCAGGATTGAACTGGTCATGGGAAAACCACTTGGACACCGATGAGACATCTTTGATCAGAACATCAACTGACCTTATGGTGATTGGATGCTTCTTTTGAAGTTCCCATTCAGGCACATCTTCATCTTCTTGTGCAATCACCTTCTTTAGGAGGCACTCATTGTTCATGTATCGGCTGTGCTTGTTGAGAAGACTGTGTATCTCATGATGCACTTGCTCGGTACGAGCTGGAGAAGGTTGTGGCATCTCATCAGGCACATGCTCGCTAGGAGGCGGGGAAGAATGTGCATCTTAGGAATGTGGGGGTCACGAGACAGTGAAAATATCTCCTCGACCTCAATAACTCACTCCAAATTTGGGAGAGGGGGAGGCGGTGAAGAAGCAGTCAATATAATGTCCTGTTTGTGCCAGAGGATGAACTGTCCCATAACATCTCTGAGTAACACCAGCCCCTCAGAGTTGCGTAGTCTATCCTCCACTGCATGAACTCAGGCTTCACTGTATGCACCTCAACCCTAGTGTAGTCCAGCGGTATCGTATTCTTGTGGTGTAAGTCACCGAGAGGATATGCCACACCCGTTGCCACCTCCATCACAGTGTTCTGCCGGCCACTGAGAAACACCAAGGTGCAACTAGTTGGTTCCCGTATGCGATCGACGGGGGTTGTGGTTGTAGTGGAACCTTGGCTGCTAGGAACTTTAGGAGGGCTGCCAACTAATGCCTAGTTCTCCCAGCGGCGTCACTAATATCCTTGGCTCCATAGATAGTCCTTGCTCCTCCGCGCCTTCGCAACTAGAGCCTTCACTTGGAGCTCAAGACTAGTCTCCCGGTCTCTGCCATGTTTCTTATACATATGCCTGTCTCCTCGAATCCTTGCTTCCAGGTCATCCTTTTCCCTAACCCCCTAGTGTGGCACTGTGTGCTCCTTGTTCCCAAGCCAAGGCTAAGCTCATCCCTCTCTCCGGAAGGATTGAATGAGCCCTTCTCCTTGTCTTCAGCATATTTCAGTATCCTTGATACTGCCTCTTGGATCTCTGGCTTATCAACTTAAGATTACCGCCGAATGATTCTGTACTCCTCGTATATATCCAGTTCCTGAGCGTACCTTCAAATTCGTCACATCAATATTCCTAGCAGTTGTGGCCTTTGCATCCATCTTCCTAAACTACTCTTCCTTGGCATAGTAGCCACCGGGGCCTAGATGATGGTGGTGTTTGTTCCTCTTTGCTAGCTCAGTGTTACATGCACTGAGCTCCAATGCCTCCGTGAAGTCTTCTGAGCCACGAGCTCCTCCCATTAACTAGGAGTTATTTTGCCGAACTCGTTGAAGGGAGTTAACTCCTTTTGGATATACTTCGTGTTGACCTCCGACCTCCAACGTCGAAATGACTCTCCCATCATTCTGAAAGCATTTTTTACCAGTTCGTGGTTACCCTCCAGAAATCTAAAATTGAGCTTCAGCTGCCAATCCCATAATGCATTCTTTATGTTCTCTGGTACCTCTTTTCAGTTAGGGATTGCTAGGTTCAATTTATCTCTTACTAGGGCCCCAATCGCATTATGGAATCGTCCCTCTTAATTCCTTCGGCTCAAGGATCTCCCCTGCTGGCCCGACCTCCGTTATCATATAGCATGCCTTATCTGGATATAGATTTCTTTTTCTATCCCCTTGTTTCCTCTTAGGCTTAGTAGTCGTGGTTGTGTCTTGAGGTTGTGGAGTAGAGGCATCGTGATCCGTCTCTATGGCTATTGCATCTGCTCTCCTTTCCTCTACTCCGTCTTGTCCAGCGAGATGTCGCAGACATTGACATCATCTTTTTCGAGTTTTAGGAGGGACATGTATATACGACAGGTCAAAGTATTAGCAGAGGTAACACAGCCAAAGCTTTAACAAAATTTACAAGCTAAGGCTTTATCCCTACCTCCCCGTTCGGGTTAAAATCCTTGTCCCAATCTTCCTCCGTTGGCCTCCTTCTGGCTTCACATAGGAAAGGATCCTCGGGACTTACATATCCCTCTTCTGAGTCCTCATCATCATCATCCTCTTCTTCTTCGCCTTCAGCAGCCTCTCCTGCTATTCTTTCTGCTCCCCCTTCCTCCTCGTCACACAGCTCCTGAGTAAGCATCACTTCTAGATCGTTTTCTACCTCATTATCGAACTGCTCCTGAGTAAGCTGGTCCTCTAGTGCTTGTTCCTCATAGGCTGGCTACTCATCATGCTCGGGGCATCGGGCTGCACTGTCTGGTGTTCGCGACATTATTTCGCGCTTTGTTCTAATAGATTCAAGAAAGTGTGCTTTAGGTACGCGAGAAGGTATAAGAAATCAAAAAGGTCTATAAACCAAAGTAGTCCTATAAAACAACAATATATAAAAAACGAGAAGTAGCAGTAGTAGAGGCCTCAGAAACATGTCAATCATCATCTGATCTTGAACTTGGAGCATCAAGGCATCATAACAGAGAAGAGAGGAGAAGGTAATGTAGGGGCGGCTGCTAATGATGCTAAGTTCCTCACAAGTTCTTGATCATTAGCTCATATTCCATATAATGTATGGACTTAGACAATTTCATCATCGGCAAAACAAAGGAGAGGAGAGGAGAGGAGAGGGGAGATTTGGCAAAAAAAGCAACAACTGCTTAACAAACATAGAGAGGAAAAGGTGTAAAAACAAGCAGCTGCTGCTTCCCAAACATAGAGGATAGGAAAATTAGCCAAAAAATAGTTGACTGCTGCCACATGGTTGGAAGACCCCTGCAGATCAAAATCTGGTAACTTAGATAGCCAGCTAGTAGTAGTAGGAGAGTAGCTAGCAGCAAGTAGAGTAGCTAGCAGCCAGCTAGTATTAGTAGTAGTTTCTAAGAGTATAGGGAAGAGGGCAGAGCAGCAGCCAACACTAGAGTAGTATAGAGTAGTAGTAGAACAGCAGTAGGATAGTAGTATAGAAGTAGCAGCCAGCAGTGCAGTTAAGAGCAATAGCCAATGTGTTCCAGGAAATAAAGCCATTAATAAGAACAATGTGATAGAATACAAGCATCAGTAGTACCATGTTGACACTGTGATAGGAAATAAAGCCAATTTGTTGATAGTTTAAATGAGCAATGGAGGAAATAGGATTTATTAACTTGCAAGAAGACTCACTATGCATATATAAAATAGTGGGCATATAGAAGCATATATTAAAACAGTTGGCATATATAAAACAGTCTATTTTCAAGAGTTCAAGAGCCATCTAAGTTTCATGCTGGAGGGCCTGAAAGCACAAATGCTCCATTTAACTTCCTGGTGAATGCTTTTTTCACAAAATATATACATGAATTGCTTGACTTGTAATGATGTTTACATGATATTCTGCTAATTTTTCCAGTGTTCTAAAAGCATGGCCACTAGGTGGACAATAGGATGGCACCCAGTAGAGACAATTGAAAAAGGGTCAGCCACTCAGCTATGAACTTAGACAAATTACAAGAAACCGTACAAGATGGTTTGCCCCATATTCTACATATGGCTTACATTCTGATTGTTTATTATGTAAATCACTGGAACCAAGGTCGACCTATATGCTTTCCTAGAGAAATGAATTTGCATCAAATAGCCACCACCAGCTAAGGCACACAAGTGGCAACTGGTAAGTGGTAACCTCAAATTGCAGCATCTCACTCCCCTATCTCCTCCATCATCCCCTACACTGATTAGCTATCTAGAGAGCATGCATCATGGCTATCAGAGAATTTCAATGGAATTACTTCTAGGTGCTATTTGATCCATTAGCATCTATGTGCACCTGTCGTGCATGCCTCGCTAATATAAGCATGTCAGCGCGTCATCCAAATGGAAACAAGCACACTCATCATAAGGAATTTGACCACAGATCATTTCAATACAGACAGAAAATAGCAGAAATTTGAAAGAAACCATTCTAGCCAGCCCACTCCAATGAAGTAGCATCATATTCTGAAAGTGCATTTAGGGATGCAGAGGGGTACCCAACGGTGTTTTGGGGTTCAACTAATTAATTACGTGGTATGCCATTTTAGTTCATTTCTTCCCCCTAAATTAATTAGGTGGCAAGCCATTTTAGTTCATTCTAGCAAGTTTTGGGCCAACCCAATGACCGAAAATAAGTGGAACTTGCATCCCAAACTGCATTTCATTGCAATACTAGATCAAAGATTCAAGGGGCACTTCCAACAGAATCACAAGCATTGGCACTCACAAGTCACAATCTTGGAATTTTACAGCAAAATGAAGAGCAAAAGTACCCTATTAATGAACTGGCCTTCACATCCACATTCAAATTATGTGCCATATAGAATGGATAAGCTGTTCCTAGTTTCAAAGAAAAGAAGTCTCACTACCAAGAACTCCGTAAATATTGAGACGTTCACCGCAGATCTAATATCTAGGATAGACCAAGCATCAGCTCAAATCATCAAGACCAGGTACGGTAAGGAGAAGTCGCTCTGGGTGATAGGGATACGCATGTATACCTCGAGCTCGGCGGACTTCATGGCGATGGAGATTGCTCTGCAAAGGAAGGAAGGGGAGAGAAGGGAGTGAGCATACCTGGTGGGTGATCATCGCCGGTGAAGAGGTGGCGAACTAGGCCGGGGTTCGCCCAGCCATTGGAGGGGGCACGCGGGTGCGCCGCCGGCCGCCGGTGGAGGTGCGCGGAGGCTGCCCGCCGGTGGAAACCCTAGGGCAGGGAGGAGTAGGCGCGCGGGTGCGGGGAGGGGGCGTGGGTGCGGGGAGGGAGCGCGCAGGTGCGGAGATGGGGCGCATGGGTGCGGGGAAGGGGCGTGGACCGGCGTTGGGATAGGTCTGGGAGACGGCGTCGGTGGGGCAGCCTGACGGCGTCGGAGGAGAAGAGAGTGCCCAACAACAGACAACACCCGTGCGCCCTTGGATTTATAGTCGGGATGGGGTGGTTCCTGATCCAGCCGCCCCTACAAATGCATTTGTAAGGACGGTTCCTGATCCAACCGCCCCTATAAATATTTGTTATTTTTTTAAATTATTAATTCTGTATTATAAAAACTATTGTGTATATATAAAACAATTGTGTATATGCAATTGTGACCAAAATAAAAGTAATATAAAAACAATTGTGTATATGCACAAATATAATATTTTGTATTATTCTATATATGAAGAAATATATATATAAACAATTGTAGTCAAAACAATATAGAAAAAAGAACAAAAAATAAAAATTTAAATTTTAAAACTTTGACTACAATTTTATAACATTAAATGAAATAAAATGAAAATGTTGTAAACATAAAAGTTGTATAACTCATCAACATGTACAACTTTTATTTTGGTCGTCTTGTCATGTGACTTTGTTTGAACGATTCAAATTTTGAAATTCAAACAATTTCAACTTGAAACAATATTTTGAAAGAGTAAATGATTTCAGATGAAAAACTCATGAATACCAAAGTTGCAGAACTCATCAATATGTACAACTTTTATTTTGATCATATTTTCATTTGACTAAATTTGAATAGTTGAAATTTTGAATTTCAATAATTGACAACTTCAAACAAGATTTTGAAACCTTAAATGATTTCAACAATAAAAGTCGTGAACATAAAAGTTGTTGAACTCATCACTATCTACAACTTTTATTTGGTCACTTCTTTATGTGACAAAGTATTAGTAAACATTATTCATAAATTCACATATTACTCATATTTTTCTGAACTATACGAGAAATATGTTGATTTGTGAACAATGTTTAATATCACTTTGTCAGATGAAGAAATGATTAAAATAAAAGTTGTAGATCTTGATGAGTTATACAACTTTGGTACTCATCATTTTTTCAGCTGAAATCATTTAATGGTTGAAAATCTCGTTCGAACTTGCCATTTTTTTAAATTTGAAAATTTGAAGTGCTCAAACTTTGTCAAATGAAAAGAATGACCAAATCAACACACTAACTT
The DNA here is from genome assembly GCF_019320115.1 of Miscanthus floridulus. Lineage (NCBI taxonomy): Eukaryota > Viridiplantae > Streptophyta > Magnoliopsida > Poales > Poaceae > Miscanthus > Miscanthus floridulus. The sequence goes on along the minus strand of NC_089588.1, from coordinate 63,837,132 downwards.
GATAGGGCAAGATTTTAGAAAATTTTACGAAAAAAAATCATCACATTTGGAGTTAGTATGAGGAAGAAAGACTAGTTACAAATTTTACCCACAGATTAAAAAGTAAAAGCACAACTGTTCATGACGATCAATGATGAACAAGTGTGATTTCTCTTTTTAATCTATGGCAGAAACTTGTAACTAGTTTTTCTCCCTTATACTAACTCCAAATGTGATGGTTTTTTTCCTAAAATTTTCTAAAATCATGCTCTATCATTTTAGTCTAGTCATCTATCTTTGTCACTAATTTTGAATAATTCAAAATTTAAATTTCAGAAAATGACAGCTTCAAACCTGATTTTCAAACACTAAATGATTTCAGCTGTAAAGGTGATGAATATAAAAGTTGTATAACTCGTCAAGATCTCCTACTTTTATTTTGGTCATTTATTCATTTCATAAAGTGTTAAGTGATTTTATAAAGTTTTAGTAGTAATAGAGTGGATGTTGCAAAGGGTAGTCTCACACACATACAAAAATATGTAGTCTTACACACGTACATAAATATATAGTCTCACACGCATCCATAAATGAAGTCTTACAAACACACTTACATAAACACTCCACGTTCAACAACTAGCTAGCCTGCTGTAACGACTTTCCCCTTAACACCTTTTCGTTTCCATGGCAATATATCTTTGGGGAGGTTCTTTTCCATAACACTAATCTTCTTAGGAAAGTCTATGAATAGCGGCATCTCATTATAGTTATTGTAAGCTTCAACATCATCCATGCCATCAACTCCAATAACATGATGTTTTCCGGAGGCAACCACATGCTTTGTCTTCTTCTTTGAGGGGAGGTTACTTTGTCGGTCAGACATATAGACAACTTGTGCGACACGTGAAGCGAGCACCCAAGGGTCATCTTGGTAGCCTAGATTCTCAAGGTCTAGGACTCTCAATCCGATCTTGTTTAGTTAGTGTTGTTTGATCCAGCGGCATCAAAATAGGGCCACCGTTATATCCCTTCCATAGTCAAGTTCTCATATCTCTTCAATGATGCCAAAGTATTGGATCTTTCACCCTAATCCATCGAGAGCCTCTATTCGAACGCCGTTGTTTTGGTTCACATATTTACTATCCCTTGAATGGGTATAGTACGTATACCCATTGATGTCATAAGCATTCTAAGATGTCACTTATCTCGATGGCCCCTCCACTAACCTACTGATGGTAATAGAGTCTATGGTTTCTCCAGGCGGTATATTTTGGTCCTTCAACCATGTAGTTAGTCATTGCTTGTGTTGTTTCATGACCCAATCATCTGAATGACTATTTCTCTCCACCATAATGATAGCCAAGTGTTCATCAATGTACGATTATATCAGTTGTGTACTCTGCAAGACACTGTAATGCGCCTGACTCATCTCTTTGTAATCATGGTCGATGAACACTTTTCTACCACTGGTGCCCTTCCCAGCCAGCCTACCCTTGTGATGAGAATCGGGTTACCAATCCCTTTCTGTACTTTTAGTTACTCTTGACAGCACTCAACGACTTCTTCAGTACTGTAACCCTCTATCATGGAGCCCTCTGGGTATGCTCGATTATGCATGTATTGACTTAGAACCAACATGAACCGCTCGTAGGACCACATTTCATACAAGTAGCAAGGGCCCAGTGCCTGTATCTGATGAACCATGTGAATCATGAGATGTGGCATTATATCAAAAAAGTAGGAGGTAAACACATCTCCAGTTGATTTTGTGTCTTCACCACAAATTCATGTAGGCCACTCAGCTCTTGCTTGCCAATCGTCTTCTGTGAGATCTTCGAAAAGAAGTAGCACATGCGGGTAATGGTCATTTTCAAGAAATTTGGCTTTATAGCCCTGATTGCAATAGGTAGAAACACTGTCAGCATCACATGGCAATCGTGAGCCTTACAATGTGTTATTGCAAGTCCTTTATCGACACTAGCTTCTTTACATTTGCTAAAAACCCAGTCGGGACTTTGATCCCCCTCAGGAAAGTACATATAGCTCTCTTCTCGTCTGGTGTTAGGTTGAAGCACACCGTGGGCAGAGTGTATTTTCCATTAGCCTCAGGTACCGGGTGAAGCTGTGGCATCACGTTTAGCTGCACCATGTCTTTCCGTGCTTTCAGACCATCATTTGACTTGCCTGTGTCCATCAAGGTAGCAATGAGACTCTCAAAGGCATTTTTCTGCACGTGCATAGCATCAATGGCATGGGGGACCTCCAAGTCTGGCCAATAAGGCAGATACTGAAAGAAGATCGATTGTTTCTTGAAAGGTACTCCTTCGACAGGAGGTGTGCTTCTATCTCTGTTTGTCCCATCTGGATTCTTCTTTCCATACATGGTGCATATGTTTTTCACCATTCTATACACGTGTTCTCCGTTATGACGTCTCTCTGGAGGGGGTTCAATCTCCGGGGTGTTGTCATAAAATCTAAAGAACAATTTGCTATAGTACTTGTGACTTGTCTTTAAGAAGCATCGGTTCCTTAGGTAAACTATCTTCTTGGATGCATCCAGGTACACCCATGTAGTACCTTCCAAGCAAACCAAGCATCCCGTCTTTCCTTTGATCTGTCCAGACAAAGCAAACAGTGCGGAATAATCATTGGTAGTAACAAATATTATTGCTCTACATATGAAGTCCTCCTTTCGAAATGCATCGTACATGTGCTCCCCATGCCTCCATAGCCTCTCCATTTCTTGCATCAAAGGCTCGAGGAACACGTCTATATCAATGCCTGGTTGTTTAGGGCCAGAAATAAGAATAGTGAGGAGAAGGTACTTTCTCTTCTGACACAACCATGTTGGGATGTTGTACATGGTCAAGATCACTAGCTATGTGCTGTGGTCGCTCATCCTCTCATTAAAGGGATTCATTCCATCGGTGCTCAAGCCAGACCGTATATTTCTTAGGTCATCGTTGAATTCTTTGTGCTTCTCATTAAACCTTTGCCATTGACTACAATCAGCCGGGTGTGCAATCTTATCATCATCCACCTTGCGCTCATCATTCCACCATGTCATGAGTGTGGCTTCTTTAGGGTTTAGGAAGATACGTCTTAAGCGGTCGGTCACTGGCAGGTACCACATTACCAAGGTAGGAATTCTTCTCTGCTTTGTATCATTGCCTAATGGAGTGTCCTCTGGGGGCTGAGATTCTTGTACCACCTTTTTTGTACCCTTCTTATTCCTCTTTTTTCCCGTGGAGGCTTCGTCCCCACCGTAAAGGTCATTGTTCTTGTATCGGTTGGCCCCACACCGAGGACATTTATCTAGTGACGAACGTTTTGTCACGAAAAAGTATACAGTGGTTGGGGCATGCATTGATTTTTTCAACCCCCATTGTCAATGGACTTATGACCTTCTTCGCTTGGTATGTGTTGGTGGGAACTGAGTTTGGTTGTGGCAGCACCCATGACAGAAGATGCAATAGATCATTGAAACTACAGTCTGACCAGCTGTACTTAGCCTTCAGGATGAGCAGCTCAAGCACAAAACGTAGCAATGTCCAATGTGTCGGACAACCCTTTTCAACACCATACACAGTCTCCTTCGATGCTTTTGTCACCCTTTCCAAATTTTCTAGACCTTTCGGGATATTTAATAAAATCTTTGGTCCAAGGGCTCGAATCATGTCTCCAAATCATCTTCATCCCCGACACGTGCTCCACCATCATTATTGGCACCATTTTCGTCGTTACCATCCCAACCACCAGTATCACCACCTTGTTCATTGCCAAACTCAAAATCCATTCGTGCATCAAGCTCTGCTGAATATTGGGACATGGATTCTATGGTTTCGTCATCGTATTCATCCTCATCCTCGTCGTTAACAATAACCGTTTCACCATGATAAATCCACACTGTGTAGTCCTCAACAAATCATCGCATAATCAAATGTGATCTGATGATAGTCACATCTGTCCATGCCATATGGTTTTTGCAATCTTTACATGGGCAAATAATTGTATCCTTAATCTCTTTCAATGTCGTTGCATGCTTCTTTGCGGCTTTAATAAATTTATCCACCTCTTCACAGAAACCTGCCTTGAACCTTAATGAACCATACATCCAAGAGTTCCTATACTCCATCTTTTACAACAACAACAAAACAAACATTAAAGGACTACTTATTCAGATATATATAAAAATGAAACAAATTAATAATTACTTGAGAATAATTATATATACTTCAGATATATATGAATATAAATGTAATATAATTACATGAAGCATATAAACACACCATGGTAGAGGAAAATTAATTAATGGCCATTTATCCATAAATAATTAAAATGCATATTTATTGATTATAATAAACAATTTCAAAGACAACAATTAGCAACAATTATATTTTACCCAATATCTTTTATACAAACCCTAGTCCAATTTCATCAAACATAAATTTACAAAAACAAAATTAATAAAAAAACTAAACCCTATATCTAGATCCACATGCACATGAAACATCCATAAAACTAACTAATTGTTCACTAAAATTAAGAAACATGGACCAAATAAGGGTATGATCTTGTTCTCCTCCCTAATTTACCCTAGTACATTTAAAACTTAGGTCTAATTTGCTTCATAAGTAGCTCAAGCACCATAGAAGAGAGAGAAAAATAAAACTCTAATTACTCACTAACCAACCATTAAAACTTCAAAAAAAATATGGAATAACATTTTCTTACCTTCTACAACCTCTCCACCAAAGGATTTAAGATCAAGACCTTCCCTCCTTAGTAGAGCAGTTTTTGGAAGGTGGCCAAGATCTCCCCACCTTTCTTTCACGAGTTGGAGTGAGTGACCCGAGGAGAAAGAAGATGCTGCAGCTGTTTTATATGTGGGTCATTTATAGGGACGGCTGGTGATTGAGCCGCCCCTACAAATCAGAGCTATATATACGGGGGCATTTGTAGGGGCGGCTGAATTACCAGTCGTCTCTATAAATAGTAATACCAGGGGCGACTGGTGATTGAGCCGCCCCTACAGATCAGACCCCATTTGTAGGGGCGGCTCGTATCACCAGCCGCCCCTGCTATTCCATTTATAGGGGCAGCTGGTATCTGAGCATCCGAGCACGTCGCCGTAGGAGCGGCTCCATCACCCGCCGCTCCTACAAAAAATTTGAACCGTTACTAAAAAAAAATCGTTTTTTACGTAGTGAGTTTCAGCTGAGAGAGTTCTCTCTAGATTGCAAGACGAAGCAACATCCTGGATACGAGCGGGGGCAAAAGGCTTAGAGGATTTAGTCGTCACGAACGTTAGTGAGTACATGTCATTTTTTCCAGCTCATCTAGTGGTCTGCTAGAGGATGCTGATGTTTTGCGCCAATTCTTCTTATTAATATTTCTTCAAAAAAAATTCTTCTTACTAATATATATGCTGGACAATGTTCCAGGTCTTAGAAAAACTATGTTTGTGAATTCTTAGATTTTGTTCTTCCCATTTACTTTTGGGCCCTGGTCGGACAAAAGGGCCGTTACTATATAGAATAAATGTTGTAATTTCATCCATCACTACTTGTAGCACTTAGAGTAGGTACGAAACCTGTCGATAAGAAGTGACGGGCCACTCTTGACAATTTGAAAGTGAAGGATTTTGGTATCCTCTGGTCATGCTTAACTTTGGTTTGTATCATGGCATAGCTTATCCGCTTTTTGGATTAATTTTGAAAACGGCCTAAATCCGAGTACCTTGTCCTCCTCTAGACACAGAGGGTTATGGAAAATGGCACATAGCTAGAGTCTATGGTAGAGAGCTTGTGTTAATCCAGTATTAATCGAGACAGATCCTTTGCCCACCTCTACAAGTAATTTCCAAAAATAAAAAAAGTCCGCCGAGTCCACCGAAGAGGGCCACCAAGATCTCCGAGGATTTTGGTGATTGACAACATGATCATTGAAACCTCCTGCAACCATTTTGTTGTTCGAACTCAATCTTTCAATAAACTTTGATGCAAACTTTGTATTTAAAATACTTGTTATGTGTGTTGAACTGTGTTTGGATTTGAAAAAGCTTTGTAAGGATATGGTCATGGACAAGTAAAAAGTGGATGCTTAAAATCTTCCCACGAGTTGGACTGTTTGGCTCGAGTCGAGTTTGCTTAAATGTTGAGAGGTTGACAAGTGTGTTCTAGTTGGGCTGAGCTAGGTAGGTCTGCTGCAATGTGTAAGTCAACACAAGTGTTGGTCAAATACGTTTGTGTTACAGTCAGGCCATGCGACGCGATGTTGAGAAAAAGAGTTTAGCCATATATTACTTAATGCTTAACAAACAAGATTATGATGTGATGCTTAATGATGCAAATGATGAATTGTTTAGGCCCTAATATGCACATTTAGGTTATCACCCGGTGGCTATAGGGTGGGAGGCCTCACTAAGCTAGTTGCAGGAGGCGAAGATAGATTAACAGACGACACTAGACTAGGGCAAGAGAAACCCAGTAGATTAGAGTGGCAAAAGACGTCGAGGTGATCTTGCTGATGTCGTCATTACGGATTGGATAAAGCTACCGGTAGTTCGGTGCATATGATATTTTGTCGTGCACCGTGGTAAGACATGGAGAACCAGTGATAAATCACAAATTAGCGATCCCGGTTCATAGGATTGAAAAACTTGGTGGTGCTCATGATGAATAGCAATTCTATTTTTAGACCCTTTATTAAAATAGAGATTTTTAGATATATAGTATGCTAAGTTTTAATATAATTTCCTTCCATTACTTTTTTATACAAGGATCATATATGAATTTTACAGAATCGTTTCATTTTCGCCGTTTCCAACCCACCCTCCGTCCCTCCCTCACTGATAACTTTCTATCCCCTTCCTTGCTCCGTCCTCGCCTCCCACCACAAACCATCCTCCCACCCCCGGTTGCCACTGATGCTCCCCTCGCTTCATCCTCCCCTTTGACCCCGCCAAATGGCCTCCGTGCCCTCCGTCGCCGTCCCCGTCGTCGCCTCGGGCTTCCCGGCTGCCGGCGGGGCTGACTCCAGGAGGCCGCCACTGAGCTCCGTCGCCGCCACCGATAAGGTAACCGGACCCTTTCTCTTCTCTTTGTCCCTTTTCCTCACTTCAAATCCAATTCAAGAACCCTCCCTGTTTCGTTCGGCTGTATTTGCAGAACAGTAGGTTGCTAGGACCGCGGGCGAAGTATCGATTAGCTCACCCATTTACTCCAACTTTGCAGAACAATTGGAATGGCAGGAGCATCCAGGCAGCGCAGAACGGCGGCACCATGGAAGCGCCGCTGCGGCCTCTCGACTTTGGGGAAGCAATGGACATGCTCAGGGAGGGGAAGACGGTGCAGTCGGCGATGTACGTGCCGCTGCTGCACGGGTGCGTCGAGACCGGCAGCCTCGGCGGCGCCAGGGCCTTGCACGGGCACATGGTGAAGACGGGGACCAGCGTGGACATGTTCATCGCCACATCTCTTGTCAATGCCTACATGTGGTGCGGGGCGAGCCAGGACGCGCGTAGCCTGTTCGACCAAATGCCTGAGAAGAATGTTGTGACGTGGACCGCGCTCATCACAGGCTACACTCTGAACTCTCAGCTGGTAGAGGCACTCGAGGTGTTCGTAGAGATGCTGGGGGCCGGGAGGTATCCTTCTCATTACACGCTGGGCGCCATGTTGAATGCATGCTCTGCTTCCAACAATGCTGACCTGGGCAATCAGGTTAACGGATACACGATTAAGTATGATGCCCTGTCCATAACGAGCATAGGGAACTCGCTCTGTCGGTTGTATGCCAAGTCTGGGAGCTTGGAATCTGCCATGAGGGCCTTCCGGATGGTTCCTGACAAGAATGTCATCACATGGACGACGATGATATCTGCCTGTGCTGAAGACAAGAACTATACGGAGCTTGGACTGACTCTGTTCGTTGATATGCTTATGGATGGAGTGATTCCCAATGAGTTTACCTTGACGAGTGTCATGAGCTTGTGTGGTACAAGGCTAGATCTTAACCTAGGAAAGCAAGTCCAAGCCTTGTGCTTCAAAATTGGATGCCACACAAACATTCCAGTAAAGAACTCGACGATGTACCTCTATTTGAGAAAGGGTGAAACTGAGGAGGCCATGCGGTTGTTTGAAGGGATGGATGATGTCAGTATTATCACGTGGAATGCGATGATCTCAGGCTATGCTCAGATCATGGAGACAGCTAAGGATGATCTTCATGCTCGTTCTAGAGGTTTCGAGGCACTCAAGATTTTCCGCAACCTCAACAGGTCTGCAATGAAGCCTGATTTGTTCACCTTCTCAAGCATCCTGTCTGTCTGCAGTGTCATGATGGCCTTAGAGCAGGGTGAGCAAATCCATGCACAGACGATAAAGACTGGTTTCCTGTCAGATGTCGTGGTGAACAGCGCACTGGTAAACATGTATAACAAGTGTGGTTGCATTGAAGATGCAACTAAAGCCTTTGTCGAGATGTCGACACGGACTCTTGTCACATGGACTTCTATGATCTCAGGGTACTCACAGCATGGCCGCCCCCAGGAAGCCATACAACTCTTTGAGGACATGAGATTTGCAGGAGTGAAACCAAATGAAATCACATTTGTAAGTGTGCTTTCAGCCTGCAGCTATGCTGGTTTAGTTGAGAAGGCTGAGCACTACTTCAACATGATGAAGGAAGAGTACAAAATAGAGCCTGTTTTGGACCACTATGGGTGCATGATTGACATGTTTGTGCGCTTGGGCCGATTGGACGATGCATTTTCCTTCATCAAACGGACGGATTTTGAACCAAATGAAGCCATCTGGTCTAGCTTGGTTGCTGGATGCCGGAGCCATGGAAACATGGAGCTTGCCTTCTATGCAGTTGATAGACTGCTTGAGCTCAAGCCAAAAGGAGTTGAAACCTATGTCTTACTGTTGAACATGTACATTTCTAATGGGAGATGGCATGATGTGGCTAGAGTGCGGAAGCTGATGAAACAGGAAGATCTTGGGATTCTCAGAGACCGCAGCTGGATTACAATCAAAGACAAGGTCTATTTCTTCAGAGCTAATGATAAGACTCACGAACTTAGTGATGAGCTGTATCAACTGCTGGAGAATTTGCTTGAGAAAGCTAAGACCATTGGGTTTGAACCATACCAGAACGCTGAGTTATGTGACAGCGAGGATGACGAGAAGCCTCCTACAGGTTCAGTAAAACACCACAGTGAGAGGTTAGCTGTTGCACTGGGGCTGATCCAAACACCTCCAGGTGCAACAGTTCGCGTCACAAAGAACATTACCATGTGCAGGGACTGCCACAGCTCAATTAAATTTTTTTCATTGCTTGTGAACAGAGAGATTGTTGTTCGGGACAGTAAACGGCTTCACAAGTTCAAGGATGGACAATGCTCTTGTGGAGATTTTGGTGCACTACTGTGAGTACAGGAATCTGTAAATTTCAGAAATATTCTATTCCCAGGTCTAAATATTTTGTACTGGGGATAGATCAGAACTTGCATGGAATTTTGTTTGTTGCAAGGTACTCTGAGCTGATCACTCTGCAGTGAGTTTATAGATTTTTATCTGGAAGCAAGTTTTGTTCAGTCAACATCTGTAACATATGACCAGAAACTCAAATCATATTTGTCGAATACGCTCACGTGGGTTAGCAATATAGGAGGGTGAATATCTTTGTAAGTGTTGTAAACGCTGGCCTAACCGGATCTCACTTTGTTATTTTTAATTCACAATTTTGGCATTCTTTGTCCTCAGTCCTGAGTAGCGATTTTGTGTACACGATGATGGTGATGATTGGTTTATGGCAGTCCTTTACAAGACATTCCAGTATATGTGGGTACATACGTTGAATCCAGATAACTTTTAGGGTATAGGGTGAGTTTGGGACCGCGGCATGGGGACTGCGGGGTGTGGTATGGTGATCTTGGCCTCCAACCCATGGCACGAAAAACGCGAGTGCTAGTTCAATCTCGTGATCCTGGTGTCTTGTGAGGCGAAAAGAATCATCGGTACCACAGTGCATTTGGCTAGATTTTTCTTGATTCTCAAGGACCGCAGTGCATTTGTCTTGTGTTGTGAGGTGAAAAGAAACATCGGTACTGCAGAACCAATTTTAAACGGTCCCAAACACGCCCATAGTCCCATATTTAGGGATGGATTCGGATCGGATTTGGATACCATATTTACCACATTTTACTTCGAAATTTTTGAATACGAATACGGATATTGTCGCATACTAATGCAAAACGGATATCTCAAATTTGTATATCTACTTAATTTTGAAGATAACATGTATCTATTTGCTTATCGATAGTTTTATGTATAATAAAATCATTATGGATAAAGGAATTTAATTTGTAGCTATATAACATCGTGGATAAAAGATAACTACCAAAAAATAAAATATTTTAATCAAAATTTCAATAATTAAATATATAAAATATAAGAAAATAATAGATAATATATACTAATTACTAAATTCAAATAAATAAAAATAAATCTAGAAATATATAAATAAAATAAAACACTAATTAATTTTATTAGCCATATTAAAATAATTAAACTTTAGATTTATATATCATTAATAATATTAAAATTACACTAGCCATAGATAAGCTTTAAATAATGGTACATACCATGGGTTATATTAAAATATTATCATTTACATAGTTAATTAGTCATAATTATGCGAAAGGGCCTATAGTCTAATAGTTACGAGAGTCTCGGTAGCACCTCAGGTATGGGATTAAACTCCTGTGGAGAGAATTTTTAGGATTTAATGGCGGTTGTGTTTTTAGTGGTAGACGATGTTCCCGTCGACAACGAGACGTCTGTGGTGATTTGGTCAATCTCGATGATTTACCGGCACAGTCTTCGAAGATGTTCATAAGGGTGAGTGCGTGCGTTGTGAGTGTCTACGTTGTCGTTGATAGCGAGGCGCCTATGGTGACTTCGTTAATATCGAGGATTTGCCGGCTCAGTTTTCGAAGATGTTCATAGGAGTGAGTGTGCGTACGTTGTGAGTATCTATGTTGTACTTTGTAATCGCAAAAAATAGTCATAATTATAAGATTTAGAGGTTTCAAAATAATTTGTACTTCGCGAGTACGGATAATATTGGATATTTCATATTGTTGTCCGATACGAACGTGGAATCGGATAGAGAATAATCTTTAAAAATGAATGTGAATACATCCATTTAACATCCATATTAAAATCGAATACGAATACAAATATCTATATTTACGCTAAAACAGATACGAATATAGGATCTTTCGGATATATCCATCCTTACCCGTACTCCCGCCAAAGGGTCCCTAGCCTAGTTGGTTACAGGGGCGGATCCAGCACCGGGGCGGCCGGGGCTCGAGCCCCCGCTACGGTCGCCGGATGCATAGAGCCCCTTTTAAGCCCCTGTTATAAATTTATAGCCATTGAACTTTAGAATGGGAGGCTAAGTGTAAAAATTAAGAAGAATAAGCCCCTCCTAACCTGTATTTCTAGATCTGTCACTGGTTGGTTAGGTGGCTTTGACAGCACCCCTAGGTATGAATTTAATTCCCCTCGGGACGAATTTTAGGCTTTGAGAGTAAAAAAATCCATTCGTGTATCCCACACTAAAACTCCCGTACTCCGTAGTTGCTAGTGAGGCACTGAAATTGCTGAAACCTTGAACCGGGAAAGCATGTGCACACAACTATCTGCGTTCGACCTGCCAACCATCCGGTATCACAATTGCTGAAACCTTGAACCGGGAAACCATGTGCACACAGCTATCCGTTTAAGGGCCCGTTTAGTTCCTAAAAATTTTCACCTCAAAGTGTCACATTGAATCTTACGGCACATACATGAAGTACTAAATATAGACGAAAAAAAAACTAATTGCACAGTTAGGTGAGAAATCACGAGACGAAACTTTCGAACCTAATTAGTCTATAATTAGATACTAATTACCAAATACAAACTACAGTAGCCAACCAGTAGCCAAACCCAAAAATTTTTGGAAACTAAACGCGCCCTAAGTCCTGTTGAAATATCTGTGGCCTGGCTCGCTCCTCTGAACTATGTTGGAGTAAAGAGCTGTTGCATCCGAGGGCTCAAGCCGCTGTTGCTGCTGGAGTGGGGCGCGTCATTGTCGAGACAGACGCCGCGGAAGTTGTTCAAGCAGTCTCCTTCAATGCTCTTGAATTCAGTGCCATGAAAATTTGCAGCCCGTTCGTTGGGTTGTATTTGGCTTATCAGCCAACGAATAATATTTTCCTCTCACACAAAATTAGCCAATAGTATTTTCAATAATGACTTATCAGCTAAACAAGTCCAAATGAACATAGCACCGGTCGACGAGCTTCGTAATATTTTGGCCTTTAATTTCATCTCCCTCGTGCTTGTAATAAAGTGGCCCAGGATCTGGCTGTTCTCAGTAGTGTGTGTGATTCGGATGACCATGTTTTGGATGAGGACCATGTTTTGGTCTCCGTTCCGACAAATATCCAGGTTGTAATTGCTGATGATTCAGCTCTGTTTGATTACTGGAAACTTATTTTCCCCTTAAAAAAAGAGCTGTTTTTATCTTCTCTCAAATAATAAATTAGGAACCAATGAAACTACTATTTTTTACTTTACCAGCTCTAGCTTCTCGGCACATTGTAGCAAAGCAGCTAGAGCTATTTTTAAAAGCTATGCCAGACCAGATCTTATTATAGTTGTTGAAATCTGGAACAAGCAAAGCCCATGCACTGAACCATCCATTGTTGCAGTTTTAGCCGTCCATTATTACAGTTTTAAAATCTGGTTGATAAAGATAAGCTTTTAAAAAGCAAGGGCTGCTGGTACCATTAGCTGGATATGAAGTTTTAGAAATGCTGTGTATGGATTCAGATCTGAGATTGTCTGGAAAGGTTATCTATGTTGGTAACAAAATGTATAAACCCATTTCTTTGTCAGTTTGCCTGGAGCAAAAATATATGGCAGACACACTACAGGAATGGTTTTTAGGGGCGGCTGGTGAGGCTTTGTAGAGGCGGTTCGGCCAGCCGCCCCTATCATACCGTCTCTATAAATCATGCATTTATAGGGGCGGTTCCCAGACCGCCCTTACAAATCGATTTATAGAGGCGGCTGGTGTTATCAGCCGTCGCTATAAAATCGATTTGTAGGGACGGCTGTAGTACCAGCCGCCCCTATAATACCTGTTTGTAGGGGCGGTTCTAAACCGCCCCTACAGTACATTTTTCCGCCAAAAAAATATTCAAATTTATAATTAAAATTCCACCAGAACACACACACACACACACACACACACACACACACATATATATATATATATATATATATATATATATATATATATATATATATATATATATATGCATATATAATTCAAATCTGATCAAAACATATATAATTCAAATCTGACCACAAACACAAAAGCATTATATAAATTACCATTACAAGTTCAATTCACAAGAATATATACAATCCATCATTCAATAGACATAATTCACAAGTCTAATTCGTTCCACAGGTCCAAACCATCCCACAAGGTAAGATCAATGTCAAATTCCATACACATTGTTATCAACGGCCTAGAGCTATCCTTTCAGTCTCACGAAGGTGTTGTGATGAGGACATGGCACCTTCGGATACGAACAATGATTATAAGGTGCGCTCGTTCATACATTTGTATAGTGGCTTTGGTTATAATTCACTTGGTTCCACATGTACATGTCACTATTTGATTGTAGGTTCAAATGTGTTTCATAATGGAAGTTCATCAAAGTTGAACTTTTGGTTCGTCGGCAGCCCGACAGTGCCTCATTGGGATGGCCATAACTCATCCATCCGGAGTGCGATCGAGGTCAATGAGCACTTGATTGAAAGCTTGTTTGAGGGTCCCGATCTTCCGTCAGGTGATGGTAACTATCGTTGTGGAGGAGAATGACACACCGATCCGGCTTCAGATCGAAAGATCGAACCCTGCAATCTTAGCACCACAGCTCCTCTGGTTATCAACCAAGTCACGGACCAGGTTGACCTTGCCAAGAAGGCTAATCCCTACGTGCGCAACGAAGAACACAAGCAAGAACAAGATAAAACACAACCAAATTGCAGATGAAAGATTAATCTCACGAGTTGGGGTCTCACAAACCGAAGAACGGCGAAACTGTTTCTTGACAGAATAATCTAAGCAAAACCCAAAACTTAAAGTAGGTGGTGGCTACTGATTATATAGCCTAAGAGACGTCCAATGATCTCTCTTCATGTCCTAAAGGTGTCCCAACACGTTACAAGGCCCAACGGCCCAAAAGAAGGTGTCGCAGCACCCTGATAGATTCTGGATGCTGACTTGTTTCGACGATTCCTGTTGATTCCGAAGAGATTTTGATGTGAAACCACTTGGATTGGCTTCCTTATCAAATTATCTTTCCATCCATATGTGGATCATCGAAAACGGAGTTCGGATGCGTCCTGGGCGTCCGTTTTATTGCAGGCTGGTCCTGACAGCTGATGCAGACTCGAACTCAGATTGGACTGGGCCTCTGGCTTGGCTTGGACGTCCTTGCTGGCCTCCTAAGGTGGTGGCCAAGGAGGAGGACGTCCAAGGCCATCTCTTAGGTGTTCTCCATCTTCTTGGGGCGTGCTCCAACTTGGGCCTGGGTCCCAAGGATGTCTAACAAGCCCATGACGACAGTGTAGCTCCCGCCAAAAATAACGACAGAATATATTGGTAATTTGGAGGCCTTGCCGATGTGATTTTGAGATAGGACTAGATTTATTTGAAAGCTTATCAAACAAGCTTTCCATCAAGTGCTCATTGACCTCGATCGCACTCCGGATGGATGAGTTATGGCCATCCCAATGAGGCACTATCGGGCTACCGACGAACCAAAAGTTCAACTTTGATGAACTTCCATTATGAAACACATTTGAACCTACAATCAAATAGTGACATGTACATGTGGAACCAAGTGAATTATAACCAAAGCCACTATGCAAATGTATGAACGAGCGCACCTTATAATCATTGTTCGTATCCGAAGGTGCCATGTCCTCATCATCCTCCCCTTCTTGACAACAAACCGTCCTCGGTTTGAGCTTAGCTGGTGGACAAGTTGTCGGTAGTAGCCAACATTGCTCCCCTTCTTGAAATTTAACCTGTTGCCTCATTACAAAACTTGGGGATTTCGACATAACAACATTATCGCTATTGGTGCCCTCTAGTTGATCATATTTTTGCACAATGAAAGGAGATTTCAGAGTTGAACAAATATAGACACGGTGCACCATATACTCTTCTTTACAATTATATTTGCCAATAAAGTGACATGTACATCTAGATAACCATGGCAATCCTGCACAATTAAATTTCTCCTCCAAACTACTCAGAGCACATAGTGTCTCAAACTCAATATACCCCAAAGTATTTAGAGAAGACAACAATTTTAGTTCATCTTGTTCAGTGGCAATTGGAAGCAATCGTTTATTTTTAGCACAAGTATTTGGTTCCAAAACATGTAAAACTGAAGCATCTTCAACCAATTCATCTTTGTCACAAGGAACATCAAGCAAATTATCATGGGACAAAGATAAATCAAGAGAGGGTTCCACTAACAATTGCTCTATGATAGCATGGTTTGTGGAAAAATTTAGTACATTAAGACAATTTTCACCTTCCGTGAGTGTAGGACCATGGGCAATACCTGTGTTCTCAGCAGAAGTAATAGGTGCATGGTGAAGTGATGGTTCTGAATTTGCATATGAGGTTGTGAGCTCCTCATTTTCTTCCACGTCATCCTCTCGCTTATGTACATTATTCTGTAGAAGGTTAGTCATAGCAAGAGGAATAACAACAAACTCTTCATCTAAATGGTGCACCTCAGCATACGAAGTCAAAACAGGAGGTGGATTAATAAAGGTTTCTCGCATAAGAAGTTTCATATCATTCCAAGTTTGAAGTTTATCAGAAGGATCTAAAGACTCCCACCAAGATAAAGCAGAATGTCGTAAAACACTAGCTGCATTTTTTACCTTCCTCCTTAGACACATAAAGCGAGTAGCAAATATGTTATCGATGGCAATTTCCCACTCCATGTACTCATCAGCACCTATACCATCATAAGTCGGTGGATACGAACAACCTATCATTATTAGAAGACAGCAAAAGACAATACAAAAATATTATCCCTATCAAATGACTACGTGGTTGCAGTGGTGTCACTTTTGACAGCAAGTGGAAGCGTCTTACCAAGCTCTTACAAAGTTCTTACCAATGCAAGCAGTGGGTGGTACAACCGGCGGCTGGTTCGTGATACCTATGAGGTAGTGGTACCGAGATTGCAAGGACCTTTTTTATATACTGATCTGAAGTATATATGTGGAGCTTGGGAGGCACAAAAAAAAACAAATATATATATGTGGCACACAAGTCAGTGACAGACAACAATATTGAATAAATGTCCAGAGCACTTATTCTAGTTGCTGGCCTATACGTGTTCCTATCACCAGTTGTGATAAACAAGAGAGGAAACAAGGATGAAAGGAAACAAGTATTAAAGGTAGCAACGGATATGAACAAGGCAAAAGGTACCACAAACAATAGAGCTATTGAGTGTTCCTTATGTGCTCCTTTTCGATATCTTCTATTCTCTTTTACTATTTTTTTTCTTTTATTTTTTTGTCCAATCTTTTTTTCTTGCTTTTGCTCTTTTGATATTTTTTTCTCAGCAAGGAGCACACAAGAATAAACCACAAAAAATTTGAGCTTAATTGAATAAAAGATGTGGCCTATAGAAAATTAGGACTGTGCTCTAAAAAGCATACCAAAACTTGTGGGCCTAGAAACTCAATTTTTCTAATCGAATTTCGCAAATCTAATTTTTGCGAACCCAGCGTTGCTGGGATGAAATAGATCTAAAATTTTCTGGTGTTCTCCGTAGATATAAAATTTTCCCCATTTCGAGTTCGGATGCAAAAGTTATGACTGTTTTAAGGAAGCTGCTCGAATCAGGGATTTAGTGGACACAAGATGTAAACCGATGGTGATACGGAATAGTGGCGGGTGGAGGTATCAACACAAACTAGAAAAAAACACAATCTAAACCAGCAACAAGACTTTGACCTAGGACACAAACTCAACAACGGAATCTGAAACTGAAATATGCAAAGGCTATGGCGCGGAAGGTTCTAGGATAGGAAATAAAAGTATGGCACTGGACTATAGGACGAATGGAAAACACTCAAACTAGGGAATAAAAGTGAACCTGACGGTATACCTTAGCTCTGATTACCACTTAATGTAGACGAGGGTCCTGATCTTTCGTCAGGTGATAGTAACTATCGTTGTGGCGAAGAATGACACACCGATCCGGCTTCAGATCGAAAGATCAAACCCTGCAATCTTAGCACCACAGCTCCTCTGGTTATCAACCAAGTCACGGACCAGGTTGACCTTGCCAAGAAGGCTAATCCCTGCGTGTGCAACGAAGAACACAAGCAAGAACAAGATAAAATGCAACCAAATTGCAGATGAAAGATTAATCTCACGAGTTGGGGTCTCACAAACTGAAGAACGGCGAAACTGTTTCTTGACAGAATAATCTAAGCAAAACCCAAAACCTAAAGTAGGTGGTGGCTACTGATTATATAGCCTAAGAGACGTCCAAGGATCTCTCTTCACGTCCTAAAGGTGTCCCAACACGTTACAAGGCCCAACGGCCCAAAAGAAGGTGTCGCAGCACCCTGATAGATTCTGGACGCTGACTTGTTTCGACGATTCCTGTTGATTCTGAAGAGATTTTGATATGAAACCACTTGGATTGGCTTCCTTGTCAAATTATCTTTCCATCCATATGTGTATCATCGAAAACGGAGTTCGGATGCGTCCTGGGCATCCGTTTTATTGCAGACTGGTCCTGACAGCCGAGGCAGACTCGAACTCGGATTGGACTGGGCCTCTGGCTTGGCTTGGACGTCCTTGCTGGCCTCCTAAGGTGGTGGCCAAGGAGGAGGATGTCCAAGGATATCTCTTAGGTGTTCTCCATCTTCTTGGGGCGTGCTCCAACTTGGGCCTGGCTCCATTAATGTCCAGTTCTCCCGATGGTGACATTAATGTCCATGGCTCCATAGACAGTCCTTGCTCCTCCAGCGCCTTTGCAACTAGAGCCTTCACTTAGAGCTCAAGATTAGCCTCCTAGTCTCTGCCATGTTTCTTGTACATGTGCCTGTCCTCTTCGAATCTGTGCTTCCAGGTCATCCTTTTCCCTAGCCCCCTGGTGCGGCCTATGTGCTCGTTGTTTCTCAAGCCAAGGCTAAGCTCGTTCCTCTCTTTGAAAGGATTGAATGAGCCATTCTCCTTGTCTTCAGCATATTTCAGTATCCTTGATACTGCCTCTTGGGTCTCCGCCTTATCAAACTGAAGATTACTACCGGATGATTCTGTACTCCTCATATATATCCAATTCCTTAAGCGTACCTTCAAATTCTTCACATCGATATTCCTAGAAGCTGTGGCCTCTTCGTCCATCTTCCTAAACTGCTCTTCCTTAGCATAGTAGCCACCGGGGCCTAGATGATGGTGGTGTTTGTTCCTCTTCGCCAGCTCAGTGTTATGGGCATTGAGCTCCAATGCCTTCGGTGAAATCTTCTGAGCCACGAGCTCCTCCCATTGACTAGGAGTTATGTTGCCGAACTCATTGAAGGGAGTAACCCCTTTTGGATATACTTCTTGTTGAGCTCCGACCTCCAACATCAGAATGACTCTCCCATGATCTTAAAAGCATTTTTTACTAGTTCTTGCTTACCCTCCGAAAATCTAAAATTGAGCTTCAGCTGCTTATCCCATAGTTCATCCTTTTTCTTCTCTAGTACCTCTTTCCAGTTAGGGATTGCTGGGTTTCAATTTATCTCTTACTAGGGCCCCGATCGCATTATGGAATCATCCTCTAAATTTCTTCGACTCAAGGATCTCTCCTGCTGACCCAACCTCCGTTATCACATAGCATGCCTTATCTGGATATTGGTTTGCTTTTCTATCCCCTCATTTCCTCTTTGGCTTGGTAGTCATGTTCGTGGTTGTGTCTTGAGATTGTGGAGCAGAGGCCTCAATGTCCGTCTCTATGGTTGTTGCCTCTACTCTCCTTTCCTCTACTCTGTCTTGTCTGGCGAGATGTTGCGGACGTTGACGTTGTCTTTTCTGAGTTTCAGGATGGACCTATATATACGATAGGTCAAAGTGTTAGCAGAGGTAACACAACCAAAGCTTTAGCAAAATTTACAAGCTAAGGCTTTATCCCTACCTCCTCGTTCGGGTCAAAATCCTTGTCCAAATCTTCCTCCGTTAGCCTCCTTCTGGCTTCATGTGGGAAAGGATCCTCGGGACTTACATATCCCTCTTGTGAGTCCTCGTCGTCATCGTCTTCATCATCATCATCCTCTTCTTGTTCGCCTTCAGTAGCCTCTCCTACTCTTCCCTCTGCTTCCCCTTCCTCCTTGTCACATTGCTCCTGAGTAAGCATCACTTCTAGATCATTTTCTAACTCATTATCGAACTGCTCCTGAGTAAACTGGTCCTCTAGTGCTTGGTCTTCATAGGTTGGCTGCTCATCATACTTGGGGCATCGGGCTACACTGTCTGCTGTCCACGACATTATTTCGTGCTTTGTTCTAATAGATGCAAGAAAGTGTGCTTTAGGTACGCGAGAAGGTATAAGAAATCAAAAAGGTCTATAAAATAAATTAGTTCTATAAAACAACAATATATCAAAAAATGAGTAGTAGCAGTAGTAGAGGCCTTAGAAACATGTCACTCATCATTTGATCATGAACTTGGAGCATCAAGGCACCATAACACAGAATGGAGGAGAAGGTAATGTAGGGGCGGCTGGTAATGATACCAAGTTCCTCACAAGTTCTTGATCATTAGCTCATATTCCATATAATATATGGACTTAGACAATTTCATGATCGGCAAAACAAATGAGAGGAGAGGAGAGGGGAGGGGAGATTTAGCAAAAAAAGCAACAGCTGCTTAACAAACATAGAGAGGACAAGGTGTAAAAAAAACCAGCTACTGCTTAACAAACATAGAGGATAGGAAAGGTGGCAAAAAAGCAACAACTGCTTATAAGTAGGGGGCCATTCGATCATCATATGAGCTACCTCAGCATAAAAGGGTTCACATCATTACATATGCCACTACCTCAGCACTTATTATAAAAAGTTTAAAAAGTTCATCATTGCATATGCCACAAAGAACGAGTCAATAGTACAGAAAACTTAATGAAGGCGGGCAAAAAATGGTTAACCAAGGCGGACAACCCCATTAGTAGAGTAGTAGTAGAGGAGTAGAGATAGTAGGAGAAGAGGAAGGTAGCCAAGTAAATGCCTTCGTCGCCGAAGGGCTAAGTCCTTCGGCCATTTCAAATCGATCCACTAGTATAGAGCCAGCAAAAGAGAGGAGTAGTGTATAGGAGCAGTAGGTAGTAGGCACATATCCAGTGAAATAGAAAAGTAGGAGCCATAGAAGAGAGTATATAGTAGAGCACCACAAATCCATACAACGAGTGACAACGAGTTTAGAAGCTGCATAAGCCCACAGAAGAGCAGGAGTGCATAGTAAGAGAGAAGTGCACAACAGCAGCCAACAGGAGCCATAGAAGATAGAAGAGAGTAGATAGTAGAGCACCAGCATCATGAGGCAAAATTCAGTTAAGAGTAGTAGCTAATATCCAGTGACAGAGCAACAGATAGAAAGGTAGTAGTAGTAGTAGTAGTAGTAGTAGTAGTAGTAGTAGTAGTAGTAGTAGTAGTAGTAGTAGTAGTAGTAGTAGTAGTAGTAGTAGTAGTAGTATAGATGCATCATATAGGCATCATATGGCCAGCCAGCACCATAGCAGATTTTTGGGGAAAAATGGCAGCAGTACATGAGTAGTAGTAGTAGTAGTAGTATAGGAGTAGTTCAGTTTTAGGAGAGTAACCAGTACATGAATTCAAGTAACCAACATGTGCATCATAATAAGTGGGAATATGCTCATGTGCATGAAACCTTGCAACAAACCGAAATAGAACTAATACAAATCATCTCAATACAGATAGTCTAGACATGTCAGCTGTAGTATCTCGCATTTCTCACCAATATTAAGTTGTGAGGACCCCATATCAAACAATAGATGCATTCTTGGGAAAAAAAGGCAACATATCCTATGGTGACACCAAATCCAGATATCAGAGCACCGGACTCTAAATTTGGGTCATGTTAAATTTGTGAATTGATGGGTCTTAAGTACATTTGGAAACAAATATAAAATCATGAGAGATGCAATTAGGTCAATAACATAAGATTTGCAAGTGTAGTAAGGGCTAGCTGAAAAAGGCTATTCAGATCAAAATAGGCTCTAAAAGTCAATAAACCAAAATGGGTAACCATAAACCACAATAGAAGTGAATTTCAAACACCTTATAAACTAAATCCATACCTCATAAACAAGGTATATACAATTTACATAAATGCCACCACGCTGTGAATATCATGACAGTAAGATTTCTACCATGAATCAACTGAAAACATCCTGTTTATTACTTGTGGCGACACCAACATATGCACCAGCCATACATGACACAATACCACAGATCCCAAATAAACCAACAAAGCACCCAAAAACATAATAGCAAACAAGTTGGAGCAACTGAGTAAGTAATAAACAGGATCCATGAAATAAGTTCAGCCCAGTTTCAAGGGACAGCTTCACCCGACCCTTCCAGTTTCAACACTGATAACCAGTACATGATAAGATTATTCGAACTGGCTAGGACACAGGAGATAACATGAATGCAAATGCCAAATTCAGTTAAGGGATCAAACTGAATTCTCACAAAAATAACAAAAAAGTGGCAAATGCTCAATTTTCTAAATTGCATCACCGGCAATGGCATATGCTCACAAAGGTAGAGTGCATCACATGCAGCATACAGCATCACATGTAGCATATAGAGCATCATAGGCAGCATATAGAGCATCAGCATATAGAGCATCACAGGCAGCATATAGATAGAGATGAAAACAGTACGGATATTTTCTGACCGTATTCAAAACCGAATCTGTTTAGAGGGGTTGAGATCTGTCCGTATCTAAGTCCGGATAGCCAACATCCGATACCGTATCCGTATCTGAATACTCAAATTGCATATTTATGATGTTGATATCTAATCGTATCCTATCCGACATAGTTGACACTATCCATATTCGAATCCGAATCCGGATAGAAATATGAAAACAAATGTAATATCGATGATATCTGTCCGTATCCGATCCGTTTTCATCCCTACATATAGAGCATCACAGGCACCTCGGTGGCAAATGGTAGTGTCGGGGAAGATGGAGCCAGCCATGGACGAGGATGTGCATGAGGGAGAGCCGGGGAAGACGGAGGGGCACCGATGGAGGGGTGCCGGTGGAGGACCACGAACGCCAGGCAGCACGAGCAGCTTGGCCGCCCGCCAATCGAGGTGCGCTCATGCCAAACCCTAACGGGCACTGTACCGGGCTAGGCCGCTAGCCAGGGGAGGGAGTGAGGATGGTAGGGGAGGAGCGCGGACGCTAGAGAGCTCAGGCACCGAGGTGCTTGCCGAGGAAGGGAGCACACCGGGGTCGCTCACTGGAGAGCGCGGACGCTAGGGAGCACTGGTGAGATGGGACAGGGAGCCTAGCAGCAGGGAGCACCGGGGAGATGGGGCAGGGGCCCGGTGGCTCAAACCCTAGCAGTGTTGGGGTGGTGGCTTAGTGGACTGCGTCCATGCCAGAGAGGTCAGGGAGGAGGCGGCGGCGGCGGTGGATTTTGGCAGCCTGCCGGCGTCTGAGAGAGTGAAATGTGCCCAAGACCTAGCCAATTTGAGCCATCCCGCGCGCTCCAGTATATATATGGGCAGCGATTTGTAGGGACAGCTGAGATTATAAGCCGCCCCTACAAATATTTTTCATTTTTTCAAAATTCAAAATCCATACTTTTTTGTTTAGAAATAAATAGTTTGCTGATATATAATAATTTTTAATTATTCCATATATATACAAACAATTTGCTGATATATTTATATAAATAATTCCATACTTTCTTATTTACAAAGAAATAAAAAATATATTTTAAAAATTGAAATTTTGAATTTTGAAACTTCGAATAGAATTTTAGGAGACTAAATGACCTCAAATTAAAATTCTTTAAATATCAAATAAGATTTTGAAACCTTAAATGATTTCAAATAAGAAAGTCATGAACATAAAAGTTGTTGAACACATCAGTATCTATAACTTTTATTTTGATCATCTTTTCATTTGACAAAATTTAAATAGTTCAAATTTTGAATTTCAATAAATGGCAACTTCAGACAAGATTTTGAAACCTTAAATGATTTCAACTACAAAAGTCATGAACATAAAAGTTGTTGAACTCATCACTATCTACAACTTTTATTTTAGTCACTTCTTCATTTGACAAAGTATTAGTAAACATTGTTCATAAATTCATATATCACTCATAGTTTCATGAACTATATGAGAGACATGTTGATTTGTGAACAATGTTTACTATCACTTTGTTAGATTAAGAAATAACCAAAATAAAAGTTGTAGATCTTGATGAGTTATACATCTTTGGTATTCATCATTTTTTCAGCTGAAATCATTTGGTGTTTTAAAATCTTGTTAGAACTTATCATTTTTTTAAATTTAAAAATTTGAATTGCTCAAACTTTATCAAACGAAAAGAATGACCAAATCAACACAATAACTTGATAGGGCATAATTTTAGAAAATTTTAGGGAAAAATCATCACATTTGGAGTTAGTATGAGGGAGAAAGAATAGTTACAAATTTTACCCAGAGATTAATGGAGTGTCCTCTAGGGGTTGAGATTCTTGTACCACTTTTTTCGTACCTTTCTTATTCCTCTTTTTCCCCATGGAGGCTTTGTCCCCACTGTAAAGGTTATTGTTCTTGTACCGGCTGGCCCCACACCGGGGACATTTATCTAGTGACTGGAATGTTTCGCAACGAAAAAGGATACAGTGGTTGGGGCATGTATGGATTTTTTCAACCCCCATTATCAATGGACTTAAGACCTTCTTCGCTTGGTATGTGTTGGCGGGAATTGAGTTTGGTTGTTGAAACGACCTGATTTCGGCGAAGGGAAATCCACAGAGTCGAAGTGTATTATGACCGTTGTAGATCATATTACCCAAATTCCAGTCGACTATCACATCCATACAACAATAATATCAGAGTACATAAAGTGCAGAATTACATAAATTATTACATCGCCGCATTGGCGAAATCAAAAGTAGCATTCATTCAGAATGGCTTGAAGATAAGATCGCCAAACTCGAGCGTAGGAACAAACCCCTCAACCGTCAATCTCCTCGGAGCTATACTCCTCAGCAGAACCTGTGTGCCAAAATTTATCAGTATGATTTGTACTGGGCACTCCCACCCTATGAGCATTGCTTTGTGGAAATTGGATGCAAGTTGGATATAATCAAAAGGAACCTATAAGGCTGGGGTTTCCTATGTATTAGCATATCAAGTATATAATAGTATAGTCAAGTTTTAACACCATTCCCACACACATTCCACCCCATTTCTGTCCAGAGCCAGATTTCGATCCTGGGATCGATATACCACCATCTCCATATCATCACCATACCATCACTCAGTCGACAGGCCAACTCCCTCTCGGCACTGTCTCAAGGCCCGTAGCCCCTGGCTATGACCGACACTCTCTCACGGGGAAAGAAGAGAAGGACTCATCTCACTATCTAGTTTAAGCGAAACCTAGGAAAGGTCCATAGCCGACAAGTCGGCTCATGTATCGATCGATCAACCATACACTCTGCAGAGGTTTTACATAACCATAAGATCTGCCTTCTTCGCTGACCGTCGTCAACTGGGCTAATTCTGGCCGCTTGCTAGCCTAGGATAATGCCACTCTACCATTCAGCCTTGGTACACCCCAAGTCTAGTCTGGGGTGACTGAAACTATGAGTCATGAGCCGGGTCCACAAGGTCTCCATGAAGTCTTGGAAGGGTGTGGGGGAATCCTCCATGCCCCGTACCTCCTTACACTATCCGCTATCAACCTAGCAGTAGTGGCAATATCCTACCAAGTAGTCCGGCCGTCCCGCACCATATAGGGCGAGTGGTACGTAAGGCTTCCTGGTGAATTTGAGTACCAGTAAGTCCTTAGGGATGACCAAGCCAGAATGTCTTCATCAGGGTTTCCATTTACCGTGCCACCACAGCACCTCCACCCCGGGCTCCTCCCATCACAGGTTCACACCTAGGGCCACCTCATATACCATTTACCCACCACAGGTATCCATTTCCAGGGGTGCCTAGGTAGCACCCCATGGCAAGACTTGCCTTAGGCTCATCGTATACTCCAACTTGGTTGACACAACCCTCACCCTCCACACACCTAGGTCACACACGCAACACTCTCCCCATAGTCCGGATAACACTAGTTTCCACCACGCATTAATGTAGTATAAGCATGGTAGTAGTATAAGCAATGAAATATAGCAGTAAGCGTGTGTCTAGCCTAATAGCAGAGTATGCAGGGGTAAGGTTGCGTCAAGGTAAAGGCCATCAAGTAAGCATACTACCAAGCAAGTCCTATCATAGTATGATTATAACAGCGAAGTAAAGCAATAACAGTTCTATATGAGCCATGCGTAATAGGTGCTACGAGGTTGGGTGGGATGTGGCACCTTCAATGTAGTCATCTCCGTACTCCTCACGGTACTCACGATCCTCGTCCGTCTGGTTCTCCTCCGAGTCTGCATACGATCGAATTATAGTCGTGTTAGCGACGTCTATAGAATAGCACAAAGAAGCAATGAAAATTCAAAAGAGCCAAATGCACTCGAACATGGGTTCATTGCGTAAAGTTCGATTTTAGATGAATTTTGGTCCTAGTTTCGTATTTTTCTGAGGTCGTATGATTTAGTTATGAATTTCCGAAGTTTAAATCATCTCCGAAAAATGGAAAAGGCTGAATTAATCTAGGGCTGACACGTGTCACGCTATGACTGGTCCATGTGGCATGCTAACGCTAGCATGACATCAGCATGATGTCATCATCTCGGCTCCGAGCTGACAAGTGGGGTCCTGCTGACGTCATCTTGACGTCAGCATCACGTCATCAACGTCAGAGGCTCTTAGGTCACTGACTTGTGGGTCCGGTCAAAGTCAACGTCAAGTCAACGGGTGAGTCAACGGTCAACGGGTCATGGTCACTGACATTTGGGGCCAGAGCTGCTGACGTCAGTAGCTGACGTCACCGTGACATCATCATGACGTCACCTCGGCTGTGTTTGTTACTGACAGGTGGGACCCGCATGACGTCGTCATGACGTCACTTACTAACATGTGGGTCCAGAGTCTCTGTGTCACTGACATGTGGGTCCGGTCAATCGGTCAACATTGACCGGTCAACGGTCAACACTGACCGGGTCCAAATTGGGCCGGTTGGGCCTAGATATGGGCTGGGCTTTGGTCCACCACATGGCATGCTGTGGCGCTGCCATGTCGTAGCCAAGGGCCTCCACTAGGCTTCATCCACAGTTCGGCCCACACCGCGTGGCTCACGGTGGACTCGTGTTCACGGTCCATGGACTGTTGGCTAGGTCTTCGGTGGACCGAGTCCACCCTTCTTCCCTCTGGCCTGGTCTATGTGCACCGGGTGCAGGCACGTGCGGCCGGTGAGGGGAATCCTCTGCTTCCTTCCCTGGCGTGTTCCCGCTGGTGGTGCGCTCACCGGCAAGCTCCCACAATGGCGCTGGCATTCAATTGAGGTGGGGAAAAGCTTCACCAGGCCATGGTGAGTACGGTGGTTGGGTCAAGGTGGTGGCTAGGGCATCCTAGGGCTTTGGCCATGGTGGTCGGCGGCTCAGCGTGGTGGGGGTCGCCGACGGGGCATCTCGGGGCTGTTCTAGGGGTCCTGGTGCCCTGTTTTTCTTCTAGATGGTTAGCGGAAGATAGGGTATAGCGTCGACGATGACCTTAGGGCGTGGCAGAGTCCACACGTGGTGGTGGTGCACGGCGAAGCTCCGGCCGAGGTCCGGTGCTCATGGCCAAGGCGCTACGGCCGGCTAATGGGGTCTCGGTCTATGCGGCTATCCTCCGGGCGTCACGATGGTGCTACGACTACTTCCTAGTCCGGTGAGACGGCCGGGTGCGCAAGTGGTGGCCGTGCCATGATGGCGGCGTCGTGAGTGCGGCATGCGCGTGGTCTGCTATGACGTCCAAGGGCTATGAGGAGGTCTCAGCAAAAGGACTCACCGAGTGGTGCTGGCGATGTTCGGTGGTGGTGCGGTGGCGAGGCGCATCATTGGGGTCGGCGCTCAGGGCGGCGCTAGGCTCCGGTGATCGGCGTCTCTAAGCTCCCTGCTCGCCTCTCCTCTTCCGAATTCCTTCTCGGCCCTCTTCTCTCGGTGCGGTGCGGGCTGTTGGGCCACTAAGCGGTGGTGTCATGGGCTGAGGAATCCGTAGGGCTCTCTGGCGTCGCTTTATAGCCCTCGGGTCCGAGCTTCATCCATGGCGGACGGGGCGGACGGCTGGCGATGCGCTGTTGGCATCGGACGGTATCACGGGCGCGGGTGGTTGGCGCAAGGGTTGCGTGGGCGCGGCACCAAGGGGACAGGGCCAGGTGATTCGTGTGACCCTGGGCCCATGCCTATCATTTTGGTTGGGACTCGGTCGGAGGAGGTGCCGGCATGGAGAGGAAGAAGACATTGTGCCAGGGAGTGGCTGACGCGTGGGGTCCGATGGCAGCGGCAGCTGGTGGGGCAGACGGGCGCGGGTGTGAGTGCGCGCTGGGCTGGCTTATTGGGCCGATCGCTCAGTCACGCGAGTTGGGCCGGCCTACGCGCGAAGCAGGGCTGGCTTGCGGGCCGAGCAGGCCGAGCCGGCTGCGAGGCCTTCTCCCTTTCCTCCTTTTCTGTTTTTCTTTTCCTTTTTCCATTTTTGTTTTATGCTTCACACATGTGTATATAAATCAAAGTAGCATGTTGCACCCATGGTATAATGTTCCATGGTTAAAAGTGTTGGTCATGGCATATGTTTGGGATATTGGTTCCATGTTAATATAATTATTTATTGTAGAATTAAATATTTGGTGACTTTTATTAATCAATACATAATCCAATAAAATCCAAATCACCATGTTGAATATAATGCAACTTGATGTATGCTATATGGTAAAGTAAATTCAAGGTGATGGGGTGAAATACTTGTGCAAGTCATGTGGGTTTTCCTACATGCCACATCATCACTCAAGGGTTTTATAGAAAAATTTTGTAGTTGGGATTTTTGGTGAGTGGATTTTTGGGTTGTTACAGTCCTACCCCCTTAACAAAATCTCATCCCCGAGATTAAAGCATAACGTACTCTTCAAAGAGGTAAGGGTATCATAGCCGGAGGTCAGACTCTTTCTCCCATGTTGCTTCTCTCTCAGTGTGATTGCTCCATTGGATCTTGCACATAGGAATAGTTTTGCTTCGGGTCTCTTTGGTATCTCTTCCCAGAATTCTGATAGGATGTTCTTTATACTCAAGAGTATCTTGAATGTCAAGTGTACCAGTTGGAACTACTTCATTGGGCACTCTCAAACACTTGCGTAGCTGTGAGACATGGAATACAGGATGTACACCCGCCAATTCCTCAGGTAGCTCAAGTTTGTAAGCGAGCTTTCCAATCCTTTTGCGGATCTTGTATGGCCCAACAAATCTAGGGGCTAGCTTTCCTTTCATATGGAATCTGACAGTTCCACGTAGCGGGGATACCTTGAGATAGACGAAGTCTCCCACATTGAACTCAAGTTCTCTTCTTCTTTTGTCAGCATAGCTCTTGTATCGACTTTGGGCAATTCTCAAATTCTCCTTCACTTGAGCAACTCTTTCTTCTACATCTTGGATCTTAGCGGAATGAAAGAACAATCTTTCACCCGGTTGAGACCACATCAAAGGTGTTCTACAAGTCTGCCATACAGAGCTTCAAACGGCGACATCTTGATGCTGGCTTGGTAGCTGTTGTTGTAAGAGAACTCTGCATAGGGTAGGCATTTCTCCTAATCAGAGCCATAATTCAGTACACTAGCACGAAGCATTTCTTCTAAGATCTGATTTACTCGTTTAGTCTGTCCATCGGTCTGTGGGTGGTAAGCGGTACTGAAATCAAGTTTGGTTCCAATGGACTTGTGCAGGGCTTCCCAGAATCGGGACACAAACTGAGGACCACAATCAGATACAATACTAGAGGGAGCTCAATGCAGTCTGTGAATATGCTCAACATATAGATCTACTAATTTTTTGGTATCAGTCTTGGTCTTAACTGGTACAAAGTGAGCAATCTTGGTCAAACGATCAACAATCACCCAGATGGAATCATTGCCTTTCTATGAACGGGGCAATCCAACTATGAAATCCATGGATATGCTCTCCCATTTCCACTCGGGAACATCAAGAGGCTTCAACAATCCTACAGGCCTTTGATGTTCAGCCTTGACTCTATTACAGGTGTCACATCATGCCACATGTCCTGCAATGTCTGTCTTCATGCCTTTCCACCAAAAGTGTTTCTTCAAGTCTTGATACATCTTTGAACCTCCAGGGTGAATACAGTACTTGGAATCATGAGCTTCTGACAGAATTTCCTCTCATAGCATTGGGTCAGATGGAACATAGATTCTGTTCTTGAACCAGATGGTTCCTTGTTCATCTTCCTGGTGGTTGGTCTTGTAGCCTAGTTTCATCAGACTATGAAGATATTCGATCTCTTCACAACTTTTCTGAGCTTGACGGATGCGATCTGTGAGATCATACTGTATGCAGAGATCATTCAACAAGCCATGCAGTAGTATCTCAAGTTGGAAATCTTCAATCTCTTCCTTGAGCTCAGGTGGTAAGGATTCAGTGATCAAAGTGTGACAGTAACTCTTGCGACTGAGAGCATCTACGACTACGTTAGCTTTTCCTGGATGATAGTGAATTTCCATGTCGTAGTCCTTGATCAACTCTAGCCATCGGCGTTGCCTCATATTTAGATCTTCCTGAGTGAAAAAGTACTTCAAGCTCTTGTGATCGGTATAGATATCACACTTGTTGCCTATCAAGTAGTGTCTCCAGATCTTCAAGGCATGCACAACTGCTGCTAACTCAAGATCATGGGTTGGGTAACGGTTCTCGTGTTCTTTCAACTATCGAGACGCATATGCTATAACTCTTCCACCTTGCATCAATACACAACCAAGTCCTTGACGGGATGCATCATAATAGACCACAAAATCCTTGCTGGTATTAGGCAATGCTAGCATAGGAGTTGTGGTAAGCTTCTATTTCAATTTCTAGAAGCTTTGTTTGCACTTGGGTGTCCATTTAAACTCCTTAGTCTTCTTTAGATGGTTGGTTATTGGACGGGCTATCTTGGAGAAGTTCTCAATGAATCAGCGATAGTATCTAGCCAATCCCAAGAAACTTCTGACTTCAGTCACATTATGGGGTTGATCCCACTCTTTCACAGCTTCAATCTTGGCTGGGTCAACTACGACACCTTCAGCTGATAGTACATGGCCTAAGAAGGCAACTTCCTATAGCCAAAATTTGCATTTGCTGAACTTTGCGTAGAGCTGATGTTGTGCTAATTTCTCAAGCACGGTTCTCAGATGATGTTCATGTTCTTTGGCGGTGGGTGAATAAACAAGAATGTCATCAATGAATACTACCATGAACTTATCCAAATCATCCATGAAAACCCTATTCATCATGTTCATGAAGTATGCGGGAGCATTCGTGAGTCCAAAGGACACCACGGTGAACTCAAACTGCCCATACCTAGTCATGAAAGCTGTCTTTGGGATGTCACTCTCTCGAATCTTCATCTGATGATAGCCAGATCTGAGATCAATCTTGGAGAAATACTTGGCACCTCGTAGCTGATCAAGCAAATCATCAATCCTTGGCAGAGGGTACTTGTTCTTGATGGTGACTGCGTTCAAGTTCCGGTAATCAATGCACATTCTCATTGAGCCATCCTTCTTCTTAACAAACAGAATAGGGGATTCCCAAGGTGAAGCACTGCGTCTGATATACCCCTTCGAGATGAGCTCATCAAGCTATTTCTTGAGCTCGGCTAGTTCATCAACTGACATGCGATAGGGTCTCTTGGCAATGGGTCCTGTTCTCGGCAAAAGATCAATGATGAACTCTACATCACGGTCTGGTGGCATACCCGATAATTCTTTAGGGAATACATCAGGATAGTCTCTGACCACAGGCACATCATGAACTATCTTCTCCTCTTTTTGTGATTCTGAACTAGCTTTAAGGGCACATAGGATAGAAGTGGACTTTCTGGACTGAGGTTCACACCTAATAACTTGGCCTGATGGGTGGGTCACTTGGACGTATCTAGTTAAACATGATATGATACCTCGGTGAATGGTTAGCCAATCCATGCCTAAGATGACATCTAGGTTTGTGGAACGTAACAGGGTTAGGTCAGCTTTAAAGGTAAGACCCTCAATGGCAAGACTCACTCCCTTATAGATGTGGGTGCACTTTAGGTCTCCTAAAGGTGAACTGGTGATGATAGGCTTTCCACGTGGGGTTATAGGTAGGTCATGCTCTCGTGCAAACTTGGATGATATGTAAGAACAAGTTGCTCCAGAGTCAAATAGAACTGATGCAGTATTTCCATTAACTAAAAACATACCGTACACAACGTTAGGGGCAGCCTGTGCTTCCTCGGCATCCAGATGGTTGAGACGTCCACAGGTAGCAGATCCCTTGAACTAAGACTTCTGAGCAGCTGAGTTTTGTGGGCACTCAGCGGCTTTGTGACCCAGTTGGCCACAAGTGAAGTAGGTGAAAGGCGTACTGCCTATAGGGGTTGGCGCGGGTGCCTTCTAGTTTCCAGTGCTTGGTGCAGAGCGGTTCTGTGCTGGGCATTCATTCATAGAGTGGGAATGGTTGAAACGGTCCTGAGTGTTACGGTCCTAAGCATAACGGTCCTGGGTATAATGATCCTGAGCAGGGCGGGAGTATTTGGTGGTGTAGCCTCCACTACCCCTACTCGACCTAGGGTTGTCATCCCTGTTGTGGCGAGAGCGTTCCCTAGGTGGTGCATCTCTGCAGAACCTCTCGCGATCAGGTCCATGGAAGGACTCCTTAGGCTTACACTTCCTCTCCCTATACTCCTCTCCAGCTTTAGCATGGTCCTTCTCGATCTGAATGCAGCGATCCACCAGCACACGCAGTGTGCTACTCTCAATACCGCCAAACTTTAGCTTGATGTGCGGGTTAAGTCCCTTGTGGTAATAGTACAACTTCTCCTTCTCAGAGTTCACAACGTAGGAAGGTGCATAGCGCAGAAGGTTGGTGAAACGAGTAGTGTACTTAGTCACCCTATCCTTTCCCATCTTGATGTTGCAGAACTCCTCGGCTTTAGCCTCCCTGATACCCTTGGGAATGTGATACTCAGTGAATGCTTCGATGAACTCATCGCACAAGATGTTGACAGGGTCCTCATGGGAATCACTAAAACTGTCCCACCAGGCGCGTGCTGCACCTGTGAGCTAGTGTGTGGCAGCTCCAACACACTCATCGTCGGTGAAAGTGGTGAGGTCAAGCTTCTTCTCCATCTCCTTGAGCCAGTCATCGGCTACAAGCGGGTCAGGGTTGGTGCCATCATAGGTAGGTGGCCTTAGCTTCAGAAATCCTTCCAGCTTCCTTTGGAAGTCATTCTGCTAACCTCCCTAGCGATGGTTTGCTCCATTAACAAGAGCTACAAGAAGTTGGGTCTGTTGTGCCATCACTTCTGCCAGGTTCGGTGGTGGTGGTGGTGGAATGTTCTCCTCAAGCGGCGGGGTATTCTCCAGGTTGAAGGGTATCCCTCCACGTCCATGGCCACGGCCACAGCCACGGTTGTTGCCACCACACCCCCCATTTGGTTCGACTAGTTCGGGGGTGGGCGCACGTCCATGGTTCATTAGGCGATTAGATCGGCGGTTCGGCATCTGCAACACGGATCATAGGAATTTTGGTGTTTGTGCCATAAGTGCTTGTAATTTAGTATGATTATATGATTTTGATGATTTAAAGAAAAACATTTATTCTATCCAACACTCATTACAAAGAAGCAATAAGATCCATAAGATGCAATAAGATCCAAAACATTCATTACATGGGTTTTATTACATAGCATCATCTCTAGTAGCTACACTTGGAGACTCGCGAGAATCGTACTAGCATAGTGTCTCATATTACATCTCATAAGGGGTATGTGGGGGTATTAACCCCTATACCCTTACGGCTAAGCTTGGGCTGGCCTGGATCGATGGGTTCGGTCCACCCGAAAGACAACGTGCGGCCCGGTTAACCTGATCGGAGTCCCGCACAAGGAATCAAGACGGATTTGGCGACCAAGCAGGATCCTGGTCGGTTAGAATAGGAATCCTTATCCGACCACATATGGCAATTGTAACTGACTAGGATTAGTTTCCAGATCTGTAACCCTGCCTCCCGGACTATATAAGGCGGGCAGGGGACCCCTCTAAAAAACATCTCTCATTGACATACAGCAATACAAATCAGACGCAGGACGTAGGTATTACGCCTTCTTGGCGGCCGAACCTGGATAAAACCTCGTGTCTGTCTTGCGTCACCGTCTTGTTTGGGGCTTGTGCATCTGTCTGCCGATAATCTACTACCTTGGGCATACCCCTAGGTAGACTGCCGACCATATTTTGTCGACAGTGGCGCGCCAGGTAGGGGGTGTGCGTACTGCTCTCCAAGCAAACAAGATGGTCATCATCTCCGGCTCCATGGCTACGCCCAACGGCCTCATGTTCACCGTCGGCCAGATCACCTGGACCACCGGCTCCGACGACTCCATCGCCATGACCACGGAGGAGGCGTGGATTCAGCCTGCGCCGATGACTACTTCACCTGCATCGGCTACGGCTCCGACCACGGTGAACACGGCTCCGACCACGGTGAACACGGCTCCGACCACGGTGAACATGGCTCCAACCACAACGGATACGGCTCCAACCACGATGGACCTGGCTCCGACCACGGGACATCTGGCTCTGACCACGGGACATCTGGCTCCGACCACGCCTACAGCCACGCCGACAACCCGTCATCCGCTTCCCCGCTACAGAGGAAAGCAGATCGACAACACCGACCTGCTCGACTCCGTTGATCGGGTCGGCATCCAACTCGCTGAAACCCTGGCTCTGGTAAGTACGATTCAAAGCCAACCTAATGAGCAGGTAACAGCTCCCCACAACAGATCTATCCGACCAGCTCGGACCAGTCGTCCTGCGCGACTTGGAACAGATCTTGTGGTCGTATGAACTCCTAAGGGGCGTTTCGCTCGTCGCCGGCCAGCCGTCGCGACGGGTCTCCGACTCTGCGAGTACGAAGTCCCGACGGAGAACCACCAGGTCCAGCCCTACGGCCTGCAAAACGCTGCCTCCAGCTACGCGTACAACCTGCAACACCGCTCGGATCTGTGTCCTATACACCGATCTCGGCCGAAGCCATGCAACATCGTCAACATGGTCCGGATTGAAGATTATCAAGAAGGATCCGTCCACACAGTCCGAGAGGGTGACTTCCAGCTCCTCATCCAGCATCGCATCCAACGCATCTGTCCACACCGAGCTTCAGCGTCACGAAGATGAAGGCGTCAAATACGATCTGGATCTACCAGACCACGCCCCGGGTTTCCCCCAATTTCCGTCTTTCCCGCCAAGACGAGGGGATTTGATCCATATTGTCAGCAACGACGAGCCGCCAGCAGTTGGCGAAACAGAACAAGAAAAGACTGCACGCGAAGCATGCAATATTGACCGGTTTAATCGCCGGCAAATCGAAGCTAAGCAGACCAGGAGGCACGACGCATAAGGGTCCAACCACGTGACCTCAACAATGCTTTCGACAGGGTGGGGGACAAACAAGTCTTCAAGACCCCAAGCGCCAACGTAGCCGTCGCCATGGCGACAATGCAGCGGCTGCCCAACACTCCCGAGACCCAAGCAATCCGTGATGACATACAAGCTTATCTGACGGCTGCTATGGCTCAGACCGCAGAGATGAATCAAGCCCAGGGCTCCATCCGTTTCTGTCGAATCAAGCCACAGCCGCCAATACTCAAGTCGCTCACAGCCACTCAACCAACGTGGCTCGCGCAATAACGACCCATCGGACAACCGTCAAGGCAGAAACGGTGGTCATGATGGTGGTCGGGACGACAACCGCCGCCGGGAGGATAACCGCCACGACGTTCGAGGCGACAACCGCCGAGATAACCGCGACAATCGCCGTGATAACCACGGTCGCAGGGCTAATCCAGATGGCAATCGAGATCGCCGCGATGGCAATAACGATCTCCGCCATTACCTCGTCGGACGTGATCTGCGCGCTCGCATCAACCAGAGAGCCAACGATCGTGCATCCCATGAAAGCTATCGCCGTATGGAATATGACACTGCCCACGGCCCGCCGGGTTTAAAGCAGTTCACTCCACACCTTCGCCAAGTCATATGGCCCAAGAATTTCAAACTCGAGAAACTTCAGAAGTACGACGGCAAGGAAAACCCCGAATTATGGGTCATGCTCTACGAAACTGCGTGCCGCTCAGCCATGGCTGACGAGCACGTCATGTCTAACTACTTCCCAGTCGCTGTTGGTCATGCAGGTCACCAATGGCTGGTTAGCTTGCCAGCGAACTATTTTGACTCTTGGCAGGAGCTCAGGCAGGCCTTCATCGACAATTTCATCGCTACTTGTGAACAACCCGGCAACAAGTACGATCTGCAACGGATCCGAGATCGGAAGGATGAACCACTGCGCGAGTACGTTCGGCGTTTCTCGGAGATGCGCATCAAGGTCCCATCAATCTCCGACAACGAAGCAATCGAGGCTTTCGTCACCGGCCTCCGCTTCCACGACGCCCTAAGAGACAAGCTCCTCCGGAAGAGACCCGAATCAGTCACAGCGCTTTTGGCCACCGCTAAGAAATACGCGGACGCTGACGACGCTAAAAAGATAATCGTTGAAGAAGCAGCAAGGGTTCCACGCTCCGACCACCCCCCACACCGCGACGATTACCGCGGCAATCGTGGTCGGAACGACAATTTTGACCGCCGCAACCAGCGCAACGACTCCCGCGACCACCGTGATCAACGTAATCAGCGGCGCAACCGCCGTGACGATTACAGGAGCAAGCGCGCTCGGGAAGACGACGGCGAGGTCAATACCGTGAAAAAGGGCGGCGGACGTCGTAACTACGAGGACGACTACGCCAAAGCATTGAAGGGGCCCTGCCAGCTCCATCCTAAGTCGAACCACACCATGGAGAATTGCCGCGTCCTCAAGACTATCTACACGCGTCAACAGGCTCCGGATACGTCCGACAAGCCTAACGACGCGGGGGAACAGCGCAACGAGGACAACGACGACGACGATGCAGACCCTCGTCATAAATACGTCAAGCCGACTGATCGCGTGCACACCATCATCGGCGGCAAGGTGTCCATTGAGACCAAACGAGAACGCAAGCTGCTCGCCCGCGCTTGCTTGAACGTGGCAAACACCGACAACCTTCTCACCGATCCGCGGCTTCCTCCGTGGTCTCACCGTGAAATCTACTTCAGCAGGAAGGACCAATGGGCCGCCATACCCGAGCCAGGGCGTTTTCCCCTGGTCCTCGATCCTTGTATCAACAAGGTTCAATTCGACAGGGTACTGATCGACGGCGGCAGCTCCATTGATATACTGTTCAAGAACAGCCTGCCCGCTCTGAAAATAGCCCAGGCGGACCTGAAGCCGTACGAGGCACAGTTCTGGGGCGTTCTCCCCGGACAGAGCTCCACACCTCTCGGGCAGATCACGCTACCTGTGCAATTTGGGACTCCGGACCACTTCCGCACCGACTACGTCAACTTCGTGGTCGCTGATTTCGACGGCACCTACCATGCTATTCTTGGTCGACCGTCGCTCACCAAGTTCATGGCCATACCTCATTACAGGTATCTGGTGCTCAAGATGCCTACTGAGAAAGGAGTTTTAACCCTCAGGGGCAACGTATACGCAGCTTATACCTGCGAGGACGATAGCTTCAAAATAGCAGAGGCCCACGACCTCTCTATTCGCATGGCCGAGACCATGCTCGACGCTAAGAAGACCTCGGCCGACCACCTGGAGATCCCAGAGCTCGAGGCTCCACGCAAGAACATCAGGTCCAAGGAGCACAAGACGATCCAGCTGGTCGAGGGCGATCCCAGCAAAACGGCCCTCATCGGGGCCGACCTGGATCCCAAATAGGAAGACGCGCTCGTCAGGTTCTTGAGGGGCAACGTGGATGTGTTTGCATGGAAACCTTCCGACATGCCCGGTGTACCTCGGAACTTGATTGAGCACTCCTTAAATGTCAACAGCAAGGCCAAACCAATCAAGCAGAAGCTACGACGGTTCGCTCGCGACAAAAAGGAGGCGATTAGGGTAGAAGTTACACGGCTTTTGGCAGCCGGATTTATCAAAGAAGTGTATCATCCGGAATGGTTAGCCAACCCGGTTCTTGTACGCAAAAAGAATAATGAATGGAGAATGTGCGTTGATTACACTGATCTCAACAAACACTGCCCTAAGGACCCCTTCGGCTTACCTCGCATAGACGAGGTCGTAGATTCAACCGCCGGTTGCGAGCTGCTTTCCTTTCTCGATTGCTACTCTGGTTATCACCAGATCGCTCTCAAAAAGGACGACCAGATCAAGACATCTTTCATCACGCCTTTCGGCGCCTACTGCTACACGACTATGTCGTTCGGGCTCAAAAACGCCGGGGCTACCTACCAACGCGCTATACAGGCCTGCCTCAACGACGAGATAAAAGACGGCCTCGTCGAGGCTTATGTCGACGATATAGTTGTCAAAACCAAGGAAGCACATACCCTTGTTGACAATCTGGAACGCACCTTCGCAGCCCTTAATACGTTCCAATGGAAATTAAACCCAAAGAAGTGCATCTTTGGTATCCCTTCTGGCATATTGCTCGGCAACGTCGTCAGTTACGACGGCATACGCCCTAACCCGGAGAAAGTCAAAGCTGTCTTAGACATGAAGCCCCCAAAAAAGGTGAAGGATGTCCAGAAGCTTACCGGCTGCATGGCTGCTCTAAGCCGTTTCATATCAAGATTAGGAGAAAAAGGACTACCGTTCTTCAAACTGCTCAAAGCGTCCGAGAAGTTTGAGTGGTCGGAGGAAGCAGACGCTGCCTTCACGCAGCTAAAACAATACCTCACATCACCTCCGATACTTACTGCTCCCAGAGAAGACGAAACTCTCCTACTTTACATTGCGGCAACCGATCGGGTGGTTTCCACTACAATGGTGGTCGAGCGCGACGAGCCGGGCCACGCCTACAAGGTACAGCGGCCAATTTATTTCATTAGTGAGGTACTCAACGAATCCAAGACCAGGTACCCACAGATTCAGAAACTGCTCTACGCCATACTGATAACATCCCGAAAGTTGAGACATTACTTCGACGGATATCGTGTGGTGGTCATGACCGAGTATCCTTTGGGGGACATCATTCGCAATAAGGATGCGAACGGGCGCATCGTCAAATGGGCAATGGAGCTATGCCCCCTTTCCTTGGAATTTGCAAGCCGTACTACAATCAAGTCTCAGGCACTCGTCGATTTCATCGTCGAGTGGACAGACTTAAGCACGCCTGCCTCTCTGGGATCCGACGAATATTGGACGATGTACTTCGACGGTTCTCTCAACATTGACGGTGCGGGAGCAGGAGTTCTTTTCGTGTCACCATCCAAGGAGCAGCTCCGGTACGTCCTCAGGATTTATTTCCCATGCATCTAATAATGCCGCCGAGTATGAAGCATGCCTGCATGGTCTACGCATTGCGGTTGAGCTTGGAGTTAAACGTCTCTATGTCTACGGAGATTCGGCTCTGGTCATCAACCAACTCAACAAGGACTGGGACACGACCAGTGAAAAGATGGACGCATATTGCAAATCGATAAGAAAGCTGGAAGGCAGGTTCTATGGCATCGAGTACATACACGTGGTCCAGGACAAGAACCAGGCAGCGGATGCGTTGTCAAAGTTAGGATCATCCCGAGCCAAAATCCCACATGGCGTATTCGTCCAAGACCTGCTCACGCCTTCCATTGAAGACGAAGATTCAACGACCGACAAAGTTTTAGACCAGCAATTAGTGGCTACGGTTCCGGCGCCGAGCACAACCGAGCCGCTTCCGACCACTCATGAGCCGGACTGGAGAACACCTTTCATCAAGTACTTAACAGATGGTAGCGGTTATATCGATCGAACAGAAAATGAGCGCCTGATGCGTCGTAGTAAGCAGTATCTGCTCGTCGATGGCAAGTTATGGCGCAAAAACGCTAAGGAGGAAATCTTGATGAAGTGTATAACCCAGGAGGAAGGCGAGCATCTCCTAGACCAAATCCACTCTGGCTCCTGCGGCAACCACGCGGCCTCAAGAACACTGGTCGGTAAGGCTTTCCGAGCAGGGTTCTATTGGCCGTCAGCAGTGGCCGACGCAGAGAAGCTAGTCCGCCGCTGTGAGGGTTGTCAGTTCTTCTCCAAGAGAATCCATGTACCAGCACATGAGATCCAGACTGATTCCAGCCTCTTGGCCCTTCGCATGCTGGGGACTGGACATGATCGGGCCTTTCAAACCAGCTCCTGGGAAATTTACATGCGTCTTCGTGCTAATTGATAAGTTTTCTAAGTGGATAGAATACATGCCTCTGGTACAGGCATCCTCAGAGAAAGCTGTCACATTCCTCGACCAGGTCATCCACCGTTTCGGCGTGCCCAACAGCATCATTACTGATCTGGGTACTCAGTTCACCGGGAACGCTTTTTGGGACTTCTGCGATGAAAGGAGCATAGTTGTAAAATACGTCTCGGTGGCGCATCCTAGAGCTAATGGACAAGTCGAGCGGGCAAATGGCATGATCTTGGACGCATTGAAGAAGAGGATGTACAGAGAAAACTGATAAAGCTCCTGGAAGATGGCTCAAGGAGTTACCAGCCGTGGTCTGGGGCCTCCGAACTCAGCCCAGTCGTAACACCGGCGTCTCACCATACTTTATGGTTTACGGCGCTGAGGCAGTCCTCCCACCAGATATAGCTTTCAGATCAGCACGGGTAGAGAACTTCGACGAAGGCAAGGTCAATGAAGTACGGGAGCTAGAAGTCAACAGCGCAGAGGAGAAAAGGCTTGATTCTTGCGTACGCACGGCCAAATACCTTGCTGTTTTGCGCAGGTACTACAACAAGAACGTTAAAGAGCGTTTCTTCGTGGTCGGGGACTTAGTCCTGAAGTGGAAGACGAACCAGGCTGGTGTCCACAAACTCGCAACCCCATGGGAGGGACCCTTCATGATCAAGGAAGTCACACGTCCAACGTCTTACAGGTTAGCTCATCTGGACGGCACGGACGTACCAAACTCATGGCACATCGACAAGCTTAGACGTTTCTATGCTTAACTACTGAGATATGTACTCTACTTGTATTTTCGATTTACTTTACTAAAGCAACTATGATTTCTCCGACCACTCTAATGTGTCACTCCGAATTTTATGGTTATTCTAACTTAAGCCAGTACAAGCCGACCACCACTCCTTCTACGGTTTTCAGAGCAGGCCCTGTCTCCGGTTCCTCCCAACACGTGCACGGGATCCGCTCTCTACGTTGCGGGTGATCGGCAGGTCCCCCCTGGTTTGACTTGTCTACGTCCACGTGTGCACAGGTCATAGTACCTCACACTCCGACCACATGCCAGACTAGGGCCGCACAAACTTTTCAGGATGACGTGTCGAGCAAAACGGTACAACTAAACAGAACGTTAACACGTTCCCACTTAGTTACACCAACAAAAAAATTTCAAGCTTAAAGTGCGTTTTGTATAAAACAAACAAGCTTATAATGATATACAGTTACGTTATTACAAGCTTGCCTGAAGAGGCTCAAGTTTACAATAACACAACTATGTCCTCCTTCTATAGCTCTAAGCCTATTACATTGGCTGGTCGGGGCGCATGGCATTTACTGCTCGCCGCCTCTGATACCCTACTCGAGTCTCGGGGACTCTTGAGCTAGTCAAGCTGAAGGGGATGGCCCCGCCAGTGCCTGGCTGGTCGAGACCGCAGGCTTCGTTGGTTGGCTTGCAGCTGATGGCATTTCCAGCTGGCTTGTCGATGGCATACCCTGCACAGGTGCTGTCCCACCTCCGCACAGGTTAATATCGCCAATTATCTTTGACGACAAGTCCAGCTGGGCCGTCCGAAGCTCTTCGGCCTTGTCTGGGTCTATCTCCTTCGGGTACCCAGCCTCCAAGCGTTTGAGATCGATCAGGGGGTAGTGAGCACGCACCATGCTTAGCACATGGGCACCCGTGTACTCACCCGCCTCCTTCACGAATTCTTGGAACCATCCTCATGCTTGCTTGCATCTCTCGACCAGTCCGAGCTGGGGCGTCCTTAGCTCTTCCTCTGTGAGCGCCGGGTCGATAAGGTCGAGGACGGGCACAATGCCAGTTGCCATTTCTTGGCACCGCTTGTTCCACGTGTCCCGCTCCTCGGTGGCCTTAAGGCATTGTGCTTTCCAGTCGTCACGCTCCTTGATCACGGCCTCCAGGTGCCTCTTGGCATTGACTTTCAAAACTGAAAACAGTACAAGACATCAAATGTGATGACACGACAAGGCAAGGTGGGCAATAGAATGAGAAAGGTGGTCTGGAGTGCTTACTTTTCAGGTCGTCCTTCATTCTGGTAGTGTGGTCTTGGAGTTCCGACTGGCTGCATGCCAGTTTCTCGTTGTCCTCCTTCAGGAGACCAGCATTCTGCAAGCACACGGCTGTTCTCCCCCTGGAGGCGGGTCACTTTAACTTCTAAACCTGCATTATAGCTATTACTACCAAGAACACAATAACACAAGTCCCGCACTTGCTATGATATGGTGAAAACTTACATGTTCTCTCCCGCTCTTTGTTTTTGAGCTGGCCGACCAGGTTTTGGTTCTGTGCTTCTCGGTCTGTCCTCTCCTGGTCGGCGGCTTCAAGTTGGCGCCGTAGGCGTTCCACTTCAGCCGTCAGCTCCTTATTGGTCGTCGTGATTCCTTCTATCTGGTGAAGCACCTTTTTCGGTATCTTGCAGTTTTCATCAAGTCCTGCATACAGACAAGCTACGTCAGATAGTTCGACTACACAACAGGGTCAAGGACTCAAGCCAAATATACCTGGACTTCCGTCACCAGACGCTTGGCCACCCGTTGACTCTTAGGTCTCTTCGACCTCTGGGATTTCCTCGTGCATGACCCATTTCGTCGTTCCGATAGCGCGACACATATACATGTTGTCGCCTATCTTGGGGACGGCCCAGGACTTCTTCCACTTCTTCCTCTTTAGCCTCCTGTTCAGGAGGCGGCACTGGTCTGGAGTTCGCAGACTCCACGACCACCAGGGCTTTCCCACGAGCCGTCGCGTCGGCAACCATGTTCTGGGCAACTTCTGGCTGCTGCCCCTCGGCTAGATCCAGCTCCCTTGGCGCCGTGGTATCCGCCTCAGCAGGTTTCATGCTTGGAGCACTTGTATTCTGCTCGGTTGTCTTCTTGACCAGCTGCTCGGGGACTGGCGTCTGGTCGTCCGCCTGCTGAGGCCCAGGCGGAGTCCCTACCATGGGCTCCTCCACGGCTGGTTGCTGGGCAGTTTGTCCCGCCGTTGTTGGTGAGGACGTTCCGCACCCAGCTAGCTGGTCGGGGCTTTCGGTGGACGCCGATCTAATGCATTCATAGACAAATTCAGAAGATAATAGCATCCAATGCAAAATGCAAGCTTACATCAAAAATATAGATACTTACAGTTCCGACTTGCGGAAGGATGTGGCGAAGGAACATCTCCTCGACCGCCCCTGCTCCGCTTGCTCGGCAGTTTCCACCGAGACTTTTTCAACCTCCGGTACGGGCGTCGGAGTATGATGCGGCATGTTTCCTTCGTCTGTCCTCTGTGTTGCAGTGGTCGGTGCTGTGACCACTGCTGGCCCAGAGGAGCCACCCTGCTCCGTCGGTCCCACCTGCCTTCTCCTCTTTTGGGGGACGAGCCGGAAGATGTCCGCATCCTCTGCTTCGTCGTCCGACAGGGGGAAGATGGCTTGACGTCGTTTGCTGGCAGCCGGACGCTTGCCAGCGGCTCTAGTTGAGGCGTCCTCTATGGTCTCGAGTACCGCCCAGTGAACGTCGTCGGTCCTGGCGCTGGTCTGGGCGGCTGGGCCGGTAGCTTGTGGCCATTCTACACCGGGGGGAGGCGACACGAACACTTCTGCCCGGTCACGGCCATTACACTGAGACACAAAATGAAGGAAAAACAGTTATTTTCTTAATACAACATGACTCTACAGTTAAAAGGAGGCGTCATTTACCTTTGGGGGAGGTCGAGCCAGCTTGAAGGTGTGCTCGATGGCGTTCAGTGCAACATAATTGGGATCGGCCAGGTTGAACAGCTCTCCAATCCTGGCCTTGATCTCCGTCTTGTCGAGCGGCTCTTTCC
This sequence comes from Miscanthus floridulus, assembly GCF_019320115.1. NCBI lineage: Eukaryota > Viridiplantae > Streptophyta > Magnoliopsida > Poales > Poaceae > Miscanthus > Miscanthus floridulus. The sequence goes on along the minus strand of NC_089588.1, from coordinate 63,793,493 downwards.
TGGTCCTTGTCGGATCCGTGCCCCCTTGGTACTCGAAGCCAGGATGAATCCTTTTCTGGCATGGCTGAATTCGTCGGCTAATGAAGTTGCCGACCACGCTCGGGCCATCAAGCCTTCCCCACGGGATCATCCCGAGCAGTTCGGCGATCTGTTCCAAGTTCTCGGGCTTCTCCGACCAGCTATTTTTCTTCTCTAGAATTAGCCCCACGTCGCACAGAGTGATGGTGTTCGGCTCTTCACGGATGTAGAACCATTTCTTGTACCACTCGTCCAATGAGGTGTTCGAGGGACAGTGCAGGTATTGGGCCTTCATGCCGTCATGCAGGTCCAGGTAGACGCCTCCGGCGATCTTCGAGCCACCGCTCCCTTTTTTCCGAAGACAGAATAGGTGGCGAAAGAGGTCGAAATAGGGCTGGAAGCCACCATATGCCTCGCATAGATGGATGAAGGTAGAGACGAGAAGAATCGAGTTGGGATGCAGATTGCAAATCCCAATCTCGTAGTACAAGCAGAGACCCTGAAGGAAAGGGTGCACTGGAATCCCAAAACCCCGTTTGAAGAAATCTTTGAAAACCACGATCTCACCTGGTTGTGGATCGGGGAAGCTTTCTCCTTCCGGTGCGCGCCATCCAGCGAGGGCCTTGTTGTGGAGCACCCCCATGGCGACGAGGTCTTCGATGGTTTGCTCGTTGCTCCGAGACTTCCACCACTCCTTCGCCATGATTCCGCCTTTCTTCTGGGCGTCTCTCCTCGCCATTACTCTGTCCTTTCTAGGGGGGTGGATGCGGTGGCAAGGGGATTTGGCGATGTTTATCGGAGGAATAGGGTTTGGCAAGAGGAAGACGAAGGTGGCGGCGGCGAATGACGATGGGGAACGGTGACAGTAATTTGCCATATCTATATTATAAATAACAAAGAGTACCGTCATTTCGTCCGCCCGAGTTTCTTGGGAGACGTGCGCACGCGCGGCGGACGGTTGTTCACACCACCTCGAGATCTGCGCCAATAAACGCGCTCCTTCGTTAATAGTGTACGCGCCTCTTCGTTGATGGTGTAGGAAGGCCCACACTGACACACCTCAATACAGGTGTCAACCGACTGTTTGCCAGAAAAAAATAAGAAGATAGAATGACGTACTATACCTATTTGCTTTTTTGACCAGACGTGTCAGACTGGACTTGGCAGAAAATAGAGAAAAATAAATACACCAAATAATAGTACAAGCAGCGCACGTGACCGTGGATTTGCCCTGACCACTACTGTGCTCGGGCACTGCCCAGACCACTTTTTGTGCTCGGGCACTGCCCAGACCACTTTTGTGCTCGAGGACTGCCCAGACCATTCTCTCGCTCGGGGACAACTCCGACCACGGTGACTGCTCCGACCACGGCCGTGCCCGGGGACTGCTCCGACCATTACCATACTCAGGAGTTGCTATGACCACCGCTGTGCTCGGGGACTCTTCCGACCACTTCTTGGAGTTTTGCTCTCCTCGGCTACATGTGATTTGTACTCACATACAGTTGAGAGACATTTATTTGGACCTTGCTACAAGGCTCATACTTCGCCTTCCAGCAAGCTCGGGGACTACGTCGGTACGATGCGCCTGCCAGTGTATCTTGTTTTGCCTGTACGGCAATTGGATTCTTAACTTCAGCGGAATTTCTTTCTAGACCCTGGCACTACGTGCCTGCGTCACCTACTACCAGGCTCGGGGACTAAGTGGGCACACTTCACCTTGCGGTGAATGTGTTTGTTTAAATCGACCCCTGTGTTTTCAATAATTGTAAGGATTATTAACATGCTCGGGGACTGCCCCGACCACTGCTTGAATAATGGTTCTCCTTGGCTACATGTGATTTATACTCACATACAGTTAAGAGACATTTCTTTAGACCTTGCTACAAGGCTCATACCTCGCCTTCCAGCAAGCTCGAGGACTACATCGGTACGATGCACCTGCCGGTGCATCTTGTATCGCCTGTACGACGGTTGGATTCTCAACTTAACTGGGAATTCTTTTTAGACCCTGGCACCATGTGCCTACGTCACCTACTACTAGGCTCGAGGACTAAGTGGGCACACTTCACCTTGTGGTGAATGTGTTTGTTTTTCGACCCCTACGCCTCTGATGATCAAGGATGCTATGCTTCAAGACCACTTACATTTCTTTTCAGAAATACAAGTGGGCACACTTCTTAGGACAGAAATCTATTTCTTTTTTCTTAAGAGCACCATACATTCTTCGGACAACCTACTTCTTCGGTGATGATGGTGGTCGGAGGCGTCAAGGATTCAAGCCTCACTTATCGGAGAAGGTTAAAATGGCGTGTCGCAGCATAATACATGATGCTCGGGGACTAGCTGTGGGGGTATTAACTCCTATACCCTTACGGCTAAGCTTGGGCTGGCCCGGATCGATGGGTTCGGTCCACCCGAAAGACGACATGCGGCCCGGTTAACCTGATCGGAGTCCCGCACAAGGAATCAAGACAGATTTGGCGACCAAGCAGGATCCTGGTCGGTTAGAATAGGAATCCTTATCTGGCCACATATGGCAATTGTAACTGACTAGGATTAGTTTCCAGATCTGTAACCCTGCCTCCCGGACTATATAAGGCGGGTAGGGGACCCCTCTAAAAAACATCTCTCATTGACATACAGCAATACAAATCAGACGCAGGACGTAGGTATTACGCCTTCTTGGCGGCCAAACCTGGATAAAACCTCGTGTCTGTCTTGCGTCACCATCTTGTTTGGGGCTTGCGCATCTGTCTGCCGATAATCTACTACCTTGGGCATACCCCTAGGTAGACTGCCGACCATATTTCGTCGACAGGGTACATTATGGGGTACAACCTATGGGAGCCACTAACACGACTTATGACCACGCAGGGTCATCTATTCTAACTCGTACACCACAGCTAGGATATGACTGTTCTCGATCTCGATCTCCTCGTTAGACTTGTGAAGTCGGGACACATACTTCAAGGCCTCGGCGAGCTCCTCAGTAGGCTTGGCTCCAGGTAGGGTAGGGTAGGCGTCTAGGTTGAGGCGAGTCAGGGCTAACTCAAACTCCTCTATCCTAGGCTTCGTCTTGCTACGAATCTCCTTGGGTAGCTGATCCCACATACCCTTCATCTCCCTGAGGCGCTTCTTGTTAGACTTCTGCCAAGCGTGCCATGTCCTCTCACACTTGTCCTATAGGTACTTGTTCTGCTTGAGTGCCTCGATCAGGTGACCCTGGTTGCAAATGGCCTTCTTCCTGAACTCCTCTAGATCCTAAGTCATGGTCTTGTTCCGAGATTGGATTTTCAGCATATCAATCCCCTTGGACCTCTCTCTGTCTCCTCTGCGGTTGAACTCGGCCTTCTTGTCGTCCAACTCTCTCTACAACTCCAAGACCTTGCTGTCGAGGTAGTAGTTCCTGTTGCCTAGGTCGGCGGCTTTGTCCTGTAAGTCTGCGACCTCGGTTCTGTGGACTTCTTCATGATGGTTGAGCTCATCCTGTAGCTTGGCAACTATCTCAAGTAGACTAGCTCGCTCCTGTGCTCCCTGTGAGTCTTGCTCCTGGTACTCCCATAGAAGGGCCTGATCCTGACGTCTCCTCTACTCTAGTTGGGTCACGTACCTGTCCTGCTCTAGTAGGTGAATAGCTGAGACATAAAGGCATCTATCCTCCTCAGCAAAGATAACTCTACCGGCTACGAAACTCTACTCACTAGGGGTAAGGCTGAGGTCAAGGGCCTGGGGAAGTAGACGGAACTCTGTCGTCTTTAGGTGCTCATAGTTGTCCCTCATCACTCTGCGAAGTGCCTTGTGTGAGATAGCTTGCAGTCCCTCGATTGTGTCCTCTATAGTCAACTCAGTGAAAGCTGGGACAGAAGGTAAGGTAGTGCTAGCTAGGAACTCGACTGAGATGACAATCGGTCCTTCGATTCCTCCTTCCTGAGCTAACTTCCCGGTGCAGGTGACCTTGACAAGCTCGTCAGGGACTCCTAACATGACGAGAACTCGACAGAGAGTCTGTGCAAAACCCCTGAGCTCACATAGGTCGAAGGTAAGCTTGGCGTGGTCTAGAGGTAGCGGTCCTAGAGGCGGCCAGTCGATGTTCGTTGCCATCTGCATGTTTTAAGGAACAGGTGTTAGCAGGTCAATAATAGAGAAGCCTTGCATAAAAGTAAATGTAGGGTCGGTATATAACCGAAAGAAGGGCTATTCACGTCCTATTCTATCGTCCATTTCTAAGGATTTCATCCTATGGTCAAGTATGGCTCTGATACCAACTAAAACGACCTGATTTCCACGAAGGGAAATCCACAGAGTCGAAGTGTATTATGACCGTTGTAGATCATATTACCCAAATTCCAGTCGACTATCACATCCATACAACGATAATATTAGAGTACATAAAGTGTGGAATTACATAAATTATTACATCACCGCATTGGCGGAATCAAAAGTAGCATTCATTCAGAACGGCTTGAAGATAAGATCACCAAACTCGAGTGTAGGAACGAATCCCTCAACCATCAATCTCCTCGGAGCTATACTCCTCAGCAGGACCTATGTGCCAAAATTTATCAGTACGATTTGTACTGGCCACTCTCACCCTATGAGCATTGCTTTGTGGAAATTGGATGCAAGTTGGATATAATCAAAAGGAACCTATAAGGCTGGGGTTTCCTATGTATTAGCATATCAAGTATATAATAGTATAGTAAAGTTTTAACACCATTCCCACACACATTCCACCCCATTTCCGTCTAGAGCCAGATTTCGATCCTGGGATCGATATACCACCATCTCCATATCATCACCATACCATCGCTCAGTCGACAGGCCAACTCCCTCTCAGCACTGTCTCAAGGCCTATAGCCCCTGGCTATGATCGACACTCTCTCACGGGGGAAGAAGAGAATGACTCATCTCACTATCTAGTTTAAGCGAAACCCAGGAAAGGTCCATAGCCGACAAGTCGGCTCATGTATCGATCGATCAACCTACACTCTGCAGAGGTTTTACATAACCACAAGATCTGCCTTCTTCGCTGACTGTCGTCAACTAGGCTGATTTCGGCCGCTTGCTAGCCTAGGATAATGCCACTCTACCATTCAGCCCTGGTACACCCCAAGTCTAGTCTGGGGTGGCTGAAACTGTGAGTCATGAGCCGGGTCCATAAGGTCTCCATGAAGTCTCGGAAGGGTGTGGGGGAATCCTCTATGCCCCGTACCTCCTTACACTGTCCGCTATCAACCTAGCAGTAGTGGCAATATCCTACCAAGTAGTCCGACCGTCCCGCACCATATAGGGCGAGTGGTACATAAGGCTTCTCGGTGAATCTGAGTGCTAGTAAGTCCTTAGGGATGACCAAGCCAGAATGTCTTCATCAGGGTTTCCATTTACCATGCCACCACAACACCTCCACCCTAGGCTCCTCCCATCACAGGTTCACACCCAGGGCCACCTCATATACCATTTACCCACCAAAGGTATCCATTTCTAGGGGTGCCTAGGTAGCACCCCATGGCAAGACTTGCCCCAGGCTCGTCGTATACTCCAACTTGGTCAACACAACCCTCACCCTCCACACACCTAGGTCACACACGTAGCACTCTCCCCATAGTCCGGATAACACCAGTTTCCACCACGCATTAATGTAGTATAAGCGTGGTAGTAGTATAAGCAATGAAATATAGCAGTAAGCGTGCGTCTAGCCTAATAGCAGGGTATGCAGGGGTAAGGTTGCGTCAAGGTAAAGGACATCAAGTAAGCATACTACCATGCAAGTCCTATCATAGTATGATTATAATAGCGAAGTAAAGCAATAGCAGTTCTATATGAGCCATGCGTAATAGGTGCTACGAGGTTGGGTGGGATGTGGCACCTTCAGTGTAGTCATCTCCGTACTCCTCACGGTACTCATGATCCTCGTCCATCTGGTTCTCCTCCGAGTCTGCATACGATCGAATTATAGTCGCGTTAGCGACGTCTATAGAATAGCACAAAGAAGCAATGAAAATTCAAAAGAGCCAAATGCACTCGAACATGGGTTCATTGCGTAAAGTTCAATTTTAGATGAATTTTGGTCCTGGTTTCGTATTTTTCTGAGGTCGTATGATTTAGTTATGAATTTCCGAAGTTTAAATCATCTTCGAAAAATGGAAAAGGCTGAATTAATCCAGGGCTGACACGTGTCACGCTGTGACTGGTCCACATGGCATGCTGATGCCAGCATGATGTCAGCATCTCGGCTCTGAGCTGACAAGTGGGGTCCTGCTGACGTCATCTTGACGTCAGCATGACATCATCAACGTCATCAGTTCCGACAGGTGGGGCCAGAGGCTCTTGGGTCACTGACTTGTGGGTCCGGCCAAAGTCAACGTCAAGTCAACGGGCGAGTCAACGGGTCATGGTCACTGACATGTGGGGCCAGAGCTGCTGACGTCAGCAGCTGATGTCACCGTGACATCATCATGACGTCACCTCAGCTGTGTTTGTTACTGACAGGTGGGACCCGCGTGACGTCGTCATGACGTCACTTACTGACATGTGGGTCCAGAGTCTCTGTGTCGCTGACATGTGGGTTCGGTCAATCGGTCAACGTTGACCGATCAATGGTCAACACGGACCGGGTCCAAACTGGGCCGGTTGGGCCTAGATATGGGCTGGGCTTTGGCACACCACGTGGCATGCTGTAGCGCTACCACGTCGTAGCCAAGGGCCTCCACTAGGCTTCGTCCACAGTTCGGCCCACACTGCATGGCTGACGGTGGACTCGTGTTCACGGTCCATGGACCGTTGGCTGGGTCTTCGGTGGACCGAGTCCACCCTTCTTCCCTCTGGCCTGATCTATGTGCACCGGGTGCAGGCGCGTGCGGCCGGTGAGGGGAATCCTCTGCTTCCTTCCCCGGCATGTTCCCACCGGTGGTGTGCTCACCGGCGAGCTCCCACAACGGCGCTGGCGTTCAATTGAGTTGGGGAAAAGCTTCGCCAGGCCACGGCGAGTATGGTGGTTGGGTCAAGGTGGCGGCCAGGGCATCCTAGGGCTTTGGCCAGGGTGGTCGGCGGCTCGGCGTGGCAGGGGTCGCTGGCGGGGCATCTCGGGGCTGTTCCAGGGGTCCTGGTGCCCCATTTTTCTTCCAGACGGTTAGCGGAAGACAGGGTATAGCGTCGACGATGACCTTAGGGTGTGGCGGAGTCCGCACACGGTGGTGGTGCACGGTGGAGCTCCGGCCGAGGTCCGGTGCTCATGGCCAAGGCGCTGCGGCTGGCTAACGGGGTCTCGGTCTATGCGGCTATCCTCTAGGCATCACGTGGTGCTACGGCTACTTCCTAGTCCGGTGAGGTGGCCGGGTGCGCAAGTGGTGGCCGCGCCATGACGGTGGCGTTGTGAGCACGGTGTGCGTGTGCTCTGCTACGGCGTCCAAGGGCTAGGAGGAGGTCTCAGCAAAAGGACTCACCGAGTGGTGCTGCGGTGTTCGGTGGTGGTGCGGTGGCGAGGCGCGTCGTCGGGGTAGGCGCTTAGGGTGGCGCCAGGCTCCGGTGATCGGCGTCTCCGAGCTCCTTGCTCGCCTCTCCTCTTCTGAATTCCTTCTCGGCCCTCTTCTCTCGGTGCGGTGCGGGCTGTTGGGCCACCGAGAGGCGGCGTCGTGGGCTGAGGAATCCCTAGGGCGCTCTAGCATCGCTTTATAGCCCCTGGGTCCGAGCTTCATCCATGGCGGACGGGGCAGACGGCTAGCGATGCGCTGTTGGCATCGGACGGTATCACAGGCGCGGGTGGTTGGCGCAAGGGTTGCGTGGGCGCGGCGCCAAGGGGACAGGGCCAGGTGATTCGCGTGACCCTGGGCCTGCGCCTGTCGTTTTGGTTGGGACTCGGTCGGAGGAGGTGCCGGCGTGGGGAGGAAGAAGACACTATGCCAGGGAGTGGCTGACGCGTGGGGTCCGGTGGCAGCGGCAGCTGGTGGGGCAGACGGGCGCGGGCGTGAGCGCGCGCTGGGCTAGCTTGCTGGCCCGGTCGCGCAAGTTGGGACATGTATTCTAGGGTTGGGACATGTACATCAAGCTCTTCTGAGTATTGGGACATGTATTCTAGGGTTTCAGTGTCGTCTTCTTCATCATCATCGTCATTATCAACAACCGTTGTTTTACCATGATGAATCCACATTGTGTAGTCCTCAACAAATCCTCGCACAATCAAATGTTCTCTGATAATACTCACATCTGTCCATGCCATAAGGTTCTTGCAATCTTTGCAGGAACAAATAATTGTATCCTTATTCTCTGTCAACGTCGCTGCATGCTTCTCTACGGCTTCAATAAATTTGTCCACCTCTTGACAGAAACCTGCCTTAAACCTTAACGAACCATACATCCAAGACTTCCTATACTCCATCTTTTAAAATACAACAATCAAAGAAATTACATTAAAGGACTACTAATTCAGATATATATGTAAAGGAATCAAATTAATAATTAATTACTTGACAATAATTCTATATACTTCAGATATATATAAATATAAATATAAAATAAAATTACATGAAGCATATCAAACACACACCATGGTAGAGGGTAATTAATTAATGGCCTATTTATCAATAAATAATTAAAAATATATATTTATTAATTAAAATAAATAATTTCAAAGACAACAATTTACAACAATTAATATTTTACCCACTACCTTTCATGCAAACCCTATTCCAATTTCATGAAACATAAATTTACAAAATTAAAATAAAAAAAAAACAAACCCTAGATCTAGATCTAAATCTACATGTACATGAAACATACATGAAACTAGGGTGTAATCTCAACTAAAATCAAACAAGATCGACTAATAAATGGTGTAATCTCATTTATCTAACTAATTTACACTAATAGCTTCAAAACTAGAGTATAATTTGCCTCAAGCACCATAGAAGAGAGAGAAAAGCAAAACTCTAATTACGATCACTAACCAACCATTAAAACTTCAAATAAAGGCTTGGAATATCATTTTCTTACCTTGTATAACCTCTCCACCAAAGTATTTGAGATCAAAACCTCCCCCTTAGTAGAGCAATTTTTAAAAGGAGCCTAGGGCCTCCCAACCTTTTTTGCTCGAGTTGGAGAGGGTGGCCCGAGGTGGAAGAAGGTAGCTGCTATATATACAGTAGGCATTTGTAGGGGCGGCTGGTGATTCAGTCGCCCCTACAAATGGACACAGCATGAGCGGCTGGTAATAGCTGCCTCTATATACCAGCCGCCCCTACAAATCGACGTATTTATAGGGGCGGCTTGTATTACCAGCCGCCTCTACTGTGCCATTTGTAGGGCAGCTGCTGTGCTGGAGCCTGAGCACGCCACTGTAGGGGCTGCTCCAATGCCAACCGCCACTATAACACAACATACCTTTGCCGACACTTTTTATAGTGGACAAAGGGTATCTTTCCCAACAAATAACCTCTCGCGAACGGTTTTGCCGACAGTTTAGAAACAGTCGCGCTATAAGCCGTGGGCGAAACTTTCGCCAACAGTTAAAGGAATCGCCGACACTTTTTGTGTTGCCAAATGGTGGACCTACACCGACAGTTGAAACCTTTGCCGACAGTTAACCCTTTGCCGACAGTTAAGACCTACACCGACAGTTTGAACCTTTCCCGATAGTTTGTGTGTTGGCGAAACCATTTTCAAGGTATTTTGTGAATCATGCCCTATCCAACAACTAAACTATCGGCAAAACTGTACTACAGATATAGATATAAATACAATTTGAATAATTTGACAAATCCACTGTTATTCATATAAAAGGAAAATCTCAATTCTTAGGAGCTAGATAGAGTTGATTCATTTTCGGAAAACAGTGTTCTCATCAGGTCTGCAAAACATGACATAGACGTTCTGAACTTGAGACGACTAACAAAAAAAGCCAGAGTAATATTTAATAGGCCACACATTTCCGCGGAGGACCATCCATGAGAATGCTCTAAGCTGTAGCGCCCTTGCCCTTCTTGCACTGAAGCTTCTTCATATAGAACTCAAGCTCTTTACCCTCAAGGATGTACCTGTTATACAAAAAAGAAAAGTGTATTGTAAGGAGCTGCCTGCAATATAAGATATAAGTGAAAATAAGGGGACAACTTCCATTCTACTTGAAGCCTAGAAGGATAAATTTGTGACAGCTACCAACATATCTAAAATGTCTAGACTCATAGTGATTGTAACATAAAGAGTATAAACAAACATTAAGCTTTAAGCTACAAAAGTTAAATGGTACACAAACAGATAAGCTGCTCTAACAAAAACAAAGAAAGTCTGGTGGAAGTCCATTATTTCTTACCCATCAATAAGTGTCGGCATGGAGGCTTCATCTTTAGATACTTCAGCCATTGCATTTGAATGGATGTTATTTAGCACCGGCATCTCCTTCTCTCTCCAAATCGCATGAACTTCATCAGTTCGGAATCTTTGCGTAAATGTTGACTCCACCAGGGGACTGGTCACACCATGTGCATACGCCGGTAAACCAGTGTATGCAATCATTGCCCCATTGTCTATACAATAGCGGTCATCAGTTGCAAACAGCCTACCCCCTCTTTTTGAGCACATAATCCTCATCATCTCCTATAAACGTTCGTTGCAACCAATGCCACCAACAATAAGAATGTCCTTTGAATCATAGTGCGCCATTGCACGTTCAGTAATTTCAACAAGCATGGCGAAGACAGTTTCCTGCGCAAATTATGACTTTCATCAGTGTCGCTGTCAACAAAGCATAACCAATTATTATCCATAAGGGGGAGAAAGTCAAGAGCATGCGAGTACCTACAATGAGTAGCATAGGTCTGCAGGTGTGCACTCATTATTTTTAAGCTTTTCAATCGTCATAGCTTCAATAAAACTCAATATGCCACTAAATGACACATCCATACCCTTCACAATATAAGGGAGATCAATGAATTTTTCTCCCTTCTTTGCAAGCTGGACAAGGAAAATAAATATGGTACATTAAGAAACCAAACTCAAGGATGAGAAAAGAATGTGCCATGTTGTACAAAGACATAAATCTGTTCAAAGATAAAATGTCTTCAAAACAAAACAAAAAAAAGAAGAAAAATGCTAATGGTGATAGCCTGACAGGTAGTACAATAATGAAGGTAGAATGGTAGATAACAATATCATGTGGAACTACCTCAGAAGTACTCTCTTGAAAGATTCACACAAACAGAATCCATATTGTTGCCAATGTTAATAATAAAGCATTAAGAATTATACCATGATTTACCACTCCTAAAATAAATCATGTTTGCTAAACAAGTTAAATTGCTAATCAAGGTGAGAGGTTTCCCGTTTCCACAACTTAAAGCTAACATAACTAAAATATTTGTGAATAGGCAACAACAGAAAAACAGCAGAAGAGGCAAAAAAAACAGTAAGATATGTAACATTGTAACTTGACCAAGATTCTCTTTGACGTGATGGCAGGAATCCCCAATATTGTCTATGATACGAACATGGAGTAAAATAAGATAGCACTGAAGAACTTCAAAGCTATGTGGAATGGGCCTCTAATGATTATGATTTCAGCATAGCTAAAAGTTAAAGATAATCAGTTTTCTAAAAGGAAGCCACCTGGGTCGCCAAGGCGCTGGGCACTACTCAGCCACCACAATTTAGCCATAAGTGGTGATCCTAATAGGATGGTGACCAAAAAACTCCTAGCTCGGGAACTAGTCCAGCAAGGCAGCAGCCCAAGTAAGGTGGGTAGGCAGACAATGCAGTTCTATACTTCTAGTTAGAGCAAGCAGGTACCAGTAGTAGTCAAAATGAAATTTTTTATGACAAAAAGGAAAATGCTTAAACCTTGAGTAAGATGAATCCTTAATGTTATGAATAATAAAACCATAGGAACCACGATTTTGATTTTAGTTGCGATATGAAGGGAAGTAATAAGTATACAGTAACAGTAACTATCCTCTAGGACCAAGTAAGAAGTGAAATGTCTTGGAAGAGAACTGAATTAGCAGCATTTCAGGCTTTCATGAAGGAGACTCTATAGTTTGGCCCAACTTTGATCAGCACAAATAACAAAATGCTTTTATGAGCTTATTTAAAAAAAACATCCGGTCAAAACTAAGTGTTGTTCAGAACAGATGCAATGCTGCATGGTCACAAAGACACTATCTTGACCATTAATTACTAATATAAAGCCTGCTAATTACCAGTGCTATGAAATGAACTCACAAGAACCATCAAAACGTAGCAATAGTCATGTAGACAGATACTCTGTTTCATTATAGAAAGTACTGCAAAAGTGCTAAGTGGTGCTACCATGGGAGAAGTTGTGATTATGAAATGGCAACTCCATTTCATTTAATTGATATGACATCTCGACATTTTATAAAATGAAAACTGGGAAAGTTCCTTTGAAGTCAATATTGCTTGCAGTGACCGAAATATTATGATCATTGGCATAGGTAAGCTACAGCAAGTTTATCGTACATGTTTTGGTTAAATTTGACGCTTCACTACAATTATGTGTTTGCAATGGATAGACATGGATAAACCTAGGTGCATATATTAGGCCTTAACATATGGCTGAAATTATTTGAGATCAGCATATATAAAAATAAATAAATAGACATGGATAAACATTATTTTTTGCTGCGGACATGACTATGGCCATTACCTGTTCTGTTGCAGACATGAAGACTATAGCTATAATTTCTTAGTGGACTTAGACATTCCACTTGAACTGAAAGCTGAGATGAAAGCTAATATGAGACGGAGACCTAGTCCTAAGAAAAAAAACCCAGTACTCCTTCTGTTGTTCCTAAAATTAAAAATTCTAAACCCATGAGAATCTAGTCTAAGTATTCTAGAAAAAGGGCTAATATGAGCCAACAAAGTCTAACAACTCCAAAATGAATCAGTTTGCACATCTCCTGATTTCTAAAGCCTGGTTGTCAATGGTTAATTGGAAAAGAAAAACAAGAATTGGCAATTGCACAAAACAGCTAGTTACATATATAAATAACATGGATGTTAATGGGTTAAGCCTGCTTCTCGAGCAGTTTTTAGTCGGCGCTGATTCTACAAGGAATTGAAGTTACTTGAATACACTTCATGCAGCCACGTTTATAACCTCAGGAAATATACAGAAGTTGCTATTTGATGTATCTGCACATGCTTGTATCTGTATGGCAACTATGAAAGAGCGAGTCCATGAGTTATGATCCCAACAAAGATGCTCTTATGAAAAAAATAAGGCACCTGTTCAGAATGATAAGCACTTAAAAACATGAGCACCATAGTTATTATTAACTATAGGAGAAGTTGTAGGAGCATCAGAAATTCAGAATGGGGAGCAGAGGTGGAGCTAAATGCTGGACAAAACGTCAAGATGCAAATACACTATAGCAGCAAGAATAAAAGATGCATTAATCTACCTTTCAAGCAGAACCCCTCCTCCTTTGTGTGCCTGTTTCACTATTGTAGCCTCCTGCACTGCTATCAAAACTAAGCATAAGCACTGGGATGCACCAAAACAACAAACATAACCAAAGAGGAATGGACTACACTGTAATGGCCTGGTGGGTGAGGCAACGAAGCAAACACATGGCATGCACATCGTCACGATACGCGCGGCCGCACAAATGGCATCAGGAGGACCCCAAATCGAACGGCTACATGCTCATGGACATTGACAATCTCAGATAAAAAAAGAGCAAGGGATACATCAATCGAAGAAGAAAGCATGGACTGAGGTATGAGACTGCCACCCACATCGTCCTCATCTCAAGGGGGTGACACGGGCGAATGGGCCAACGAGTCACACCCGCCGCCGGCCCCCTCGCGCCCCGCTCCCCTACCTCATTGACGCTGGAGAAGGCCATCGGACATTCGTGCAGTTGCCAGTTAGGCGGCGGCGGGGCCTTCTCCTCTGGGTAGATAGAGGTTCGGCTGGATCTGGCGCAGGAAGCCACGCATGAAGCTCTGGCGGCGGTGACATGTTGGTGAGGGAGGCGCCGCCAGATCTGGTGCAGGCAGCCGCACAGGCGAGCTCCGCTCAGGGTATGGCCCCGGCAAGCAGCCCTAGCAGCGGACGGTGTGGGGGAGGGGGCGGCGCTTTGGCGCGGCGGACAGTGGGGACAGCGATGTCGGGAGCAGCGGGAGCTTGGGGCAGCAGGCGTGTTTTTTCTTCTTTTTGGGATTTGATTGAGGGGCGTTCAAGAGGAACCGAGCGGGTGGGAAGGTTTTCAGGTAGCGACGTTTTTAGCGGGCGACTCAGATATTTCGCTCCTAATCAGGTCTTCTTTGGGGCGAGATGATATTTTCAGACGCACATTGTACTCTTGGCGAACACTACGCCAACACTTATTAAGTCTACCAAACTTTCGCCGACAGTTTTTATGTCAGCAGGGAAATGCCGACCGATAACTTGTTGTCCTATAGTCCTTTTACCGACAGATGAATTGATGTTAAAAACTCATAGAATTGCCAACACATAAAGTGTAGCCGAAACCCGCCTTTTGCCAACAGATAAGTGTAGGCAAATGTGTGTCATGGTGTAGTGCGCCCCTAAAAAAAGCCCCGTTGCTATAAACTGTTTTTCACGTAGTGAGAGTAATGCGAAAGTATGGTGATTTTTTTCATATAATACTATTTAAATAAATCATTGCAAATCTAGGTGTCGCTTTTATAAAATTGCAAACAAATGGCTTATTAACCTAGACTATTTGACAAAGTCGGCGGGGCCACCTGCTCGTATAAATAGAAAGGGAAACCAGATGATGATTATCAAGTATGATTATGCCTATATATACTGGGAACAAAATCACTGTTATCAAGTACGATTACGCCTACATATACTAGGAACAAAATCATTGTTATCAAGTATGATTATGCCTATATTGGGAACAAAATCAAATATAACTCTGGTATTAATATAGGGAGTGAACAAGGGTAAACCTAGATAGCGTTGGGTTAATAAGTTAGAATGATGATATCTCTCAAGATGAACTATATTTGCCATGTTCGTTTGGCTGATAAGCCATGGCTGAAAGTACTGTTGGCTGATTTATTGTGAGAGAAAAATACTGTTCGTTGACTGAAAAAATACATCTTATAAGCCAAGCGAACAGGGCGATTGTAATTTCTTTTATAGTTAATGATGTTTCAACAATAAAAGTGTGATTTATTCTTGTATCGTGATTGTGTTGTGCGATTTGCTCGATAATGGGTACGTGGTGTGTAACCCGATCGTTAGAAAGATCTTGAAGAGGAGGTGCGGATGGCACTCTCCTGAGGGCCGTGCGTCAGTCGGGACTGACATGGGTTGGTCGAGAGGCATAATAGTTAGGTAGATGTAGAAATAACCCCTTATAATTACAACCGGGACTAATGAGTTAAATTTGTCCCGGTTTGTATTACAAACCGAGACTAAAGGTCCTAGGCCTTCCTTTAGTACAGTACAAGATAAACCCATGACTAAGTCTCAGTTGTAATTTTAAACCATGACTAAATATTTTTTGTCCATGGACGAAAGGTCATTTCTCTAGTGGTCGGTGAATATAATTGCGCCGGTGCCTATTTGTGCTGTGGAGAGAGAAGTAGAGAGACCCGCGGTAGGGAGGAGAGCATGACTGGAGCATGCAACAACTTTTTGCAGTGAAAATGGCATGCAACAGGCTTTTTGGACACCACTAGTGATGCCAACGTACTGTGATGTTTGAAGGGTGGTGCCAACTTTCTTAGTGAGGGGTCCGATTTTTTTTCCGGGCACTAGTCCACGCCGTGGAGAGCCTAATGTCCCATACCAGATCCCCTATATATAACACCGAGAGATCTCAAAGCTAGACCACACTACTACATATTTTTATATCCGCATCAGTTTAGTTGTCAACACGTATAGTGTGGTAGGCTATGGGGAGTCAGGAAACGGGCAGTCCTTGTGCTGGTGGGAAGGCCGCTATACTTGGAATTGGCAAAGCTGTTCCAGTCCATGTGTATGAGCAGAAGACATTTCCTGAGTATTATTTCGAGATAACCAATAGCAATCACCTGGTCGATCTAAAAGCCAAGTTTGAAAAAATCTGTAAGTGCACAAATATTCATTTTGCCTGTGAACACCGTACCCAGGCCATTACGTTAATCACTCATCTGCATGCAGGCGAGAAGACGGCAACGGAGAAGCGGCACATGTACGTATCCGACGAGTGGCTGCGGAGCAACCCGTCGGTGACGGCGTACATGTCCACCTCGCTCACCCTGCGGCAGCAAGTCGCCGAGGAGGGCATACCACGTCTCGGCGCGGAGGCTGCGCTCGACGCCATCAAGGACTGGGGGAAGCCAGCCTCCGACATCACCCACCTCGTGGTCGCGACAACGAGCACCGGTTGCCTTCCCGGCGCCGACTGCGTCCTCATCAAGCTCCTCGGCCTCCCGCCGTCGACCAAGCGCGTGACGCTGTACCAGGCCGGCTGCTACGGCGGCACCACCGCTCTGCGCGTCTCCAAGGACATCGCGGAGAGCAACCCGGGCGCCAGGGTACTGGTGGTGACCTCCGAGGTGATGTCCCTGGTGCTGCGAGGCCCCTCGGAGTCCCACATCGGGAACCTCGTCGGCCAGGCCGTCTTCGGCGACGCCGCAGGCGCCGTCGTCGTGGGGTGCTGCCCGGCGGCTGGCGAGCGCCCCGTGTTCGAGCTGGTGGCGGCGTCCCAGGACGTGTTGCCCGACACCGAAGACGCCGTGGTGGTCAAGCTTCGCGACGAAGGGGTCGTGATCACCATGCACCGCGACGTGCCCCTGCACGTGTCCAGCCACGTCGGGAGCACCGTGAAGCGCGCGTTCCTGCAGGGGAACGCCGCCACGGCGTCCATGGCCGACTGGAACGAGGCGTTCTGGATGCTGCACACGGGAGGCAGGGGTATCGTGGACGGCGTGGAGGCCAGGCTTGGCCTGCGGGAGGAGAAGCTCGCCGCAACAAGGGAGGTGATGAGGCAGTACGGGAACACCCGGAGCTCCTCCATCTTCCTGGTGATGGATGAGATGCGGACAAGGTCGGCGGAGCACGGGCTGAGCACGGCAGGGGAAGGCCTGGAGTGGGGGATGGTCATTGCGTTCGGTCCTGGCCTTACCTTGGAGACCATGCTGCTCCGCGCGCTACCTGCAACTGCAAGCCTCTAGCAACTACGCCACTGCGCATAAATAAATAGGGTACAAGCAACTACGCCACTGCGCATAAATAAATAGGGTACAAGCTTGAAAAAGCTTGTTCTGGTACCGAATAATTATATACAATAAGTCAGGCTTGCTTTGATTTGTAATACTATAAGTTCGTCCTTGTATTATTAATAATGTGCTCGTGCAAGCAGTAGACTCTGGTGACTGCTTGCTTACTTGTATGCATGCACTAAGTTCGTTCTAATATCAAGCTGTCACCAGTACAGAAACGAGCTGTATTTCTGGTTTTTTTTCTATTTTCATTCGTTTTGGTTTTATACGCTGCTATCGGCCTTTTTTTTTTCTATTTTCGAATACGCATTCTACACTGCTAGCGGGCTATTTTTTATTTTCAATTGATATTCGTTTTGGTTTTTGAATACGTATTCTACGCTGCTACTGGACTTTTTTTTTTCTATTTTCATTCGTTTTGGTTTTCTACGCTGCTACCGGGCTTTTTTTTCTATTTCCATTCGTTTTGGTTTTCGAATACGCATTCTATGTTGCTAGCGGGCTTTTTTTCTATTTTTAATTGATATTCGTTTTGGTTTTTGAATACATATTCTACGCTGTTAGAATATACGTATTCTACATGTTTATAATATTAAAATATTTTGTACAAACTGCATTCTACTACGCTGCTAGAATATACGTACCTTTAATTAAGGATGCAGCGGTACGGTACGATCCTATATTAGATCTGGTTCTAAGTAAGGTCGTGTTGCAAGGCTCCAGAGCTGAGTTTTTAAGTTAGCTTTCACTCTTCTGAGCAAGCGAGGTGGTGCTAATAGGTGGGACTGACCAGCAATTTCAGCATATTGCGTACTGGGCCACTCCATTCTGGTATATGCTCTCTCCTATGTGTGGGCTTCAGGTCTAGCCGGCCCATCGAGGCTGCATTAGCTTTACCTCTATTGATGCCTCACCTACTCGATCAGCTGATTCCTAGACTTTTAGTCCCGGCTGACACTCCATTCTGGTATATTGATGATTTGTAGTTGACACTCCACAGAGCTCAATCGGTTGGAGACCTTTAGTCCCGGTTGGAGACAGCAACTGGGACTAAAGGCCCCTTTTTAGTTCCGGACGGAGCCTCTAGCCGGGAGTAGACTTTTACTCCATGGTTGGAGGGACCAACCAGGAGTAAAAGTTAACCTTTAGTCCCGGTTGGTAGCACCAACTGAGGCTAAAGGTCCCTGCAGCAAAAGCCTGCCACAGTAGCCGTTGGGCAGGGACCTTTAGTCCCGGGCGCGAAAAATACCGGGATTAAAGCCAAATTTCGAAGTGGATCAAAAGTCGTTTCTCTACTAGTGTGTTAAGGTTCTGTTTTGGATTCATTATCGGATAATAGTTATTAGCTAGCTAATACCTCATTAATTATTTGATTTGATCATACTGATGGGATAGTTGTTATCTAAAGATCCAACTAACAATTAGTTGGTCTATGATCTATATATATTTGGATCCAAAAGAGATAATTACTGGCAAATAAATACTATCTAGGGTTCCAAACATGGCCGCGCGTGGTTTAATTTCTGAATGTTATTCTATTTTTAAAATATAAACGGCCGGCTGTCTGTGTATCAGCAGGTTCGAGAGACTAAAACATCATTAACTACAGCTTGCTTTTGATCTAAAACATAGTTTACGTTGAAGATTTAGTCATATTACGACATGATTTATAATCTAGAAACAAGCATGATCGAGCTAGCAATCCATTCATCGCGTATGCGATCTGCTCCCATGCTGCTCCGCGCGCTACCTACTAGCAACCACACCACTGCGCATAATTAAACAAGGTACAAGCTTCTTCTGGCACCGAGAATAATCTGATTATATATGTACAATAATTCAGTCGTGCTTCATCAAAGCGTGTGGTTTTCTGTTGGAATGATAAATAGACTTGGTCCAATTGATTGTTTTATAAAGGAAACTTTTATTAACTTTCAAGCAGTCACTACTAGAAAGATTTCCATAGACGAATAATTTTGTTTTAGAGACATGCAAACTGTCCGTCTTTAAGGAATGGTCACTGGTAACGGCCTTCACAGAGGCGGTCGACATGTCTGTCTTTCTCGATTGCTATGCCTGTCTTTGTAAAGTGTTTCCCAAGACTCATCTAACACTTCCCTAACCACTGCACTACACACTAATTTCTGAGTATATATATGACATTATCTTTTTCTAATCAACATTTCATAATATTGTATTAAATATTTTAGCAACCACTTAAATTAAATAAAAAAAATTAACTATAAAGTTTTAAATCTTGTCAAGCACTGCAACATTTTTTGAAGGAAAAAACTGTGGACGAGTCCCCATATTACTTTGATTAAAAATATTAACAGGGGTGAGCCACATACTTATAGAGCTTGAAACAAACAAGGAAGAATTAACTAATAGCATCCAATTAAAAGATAAAGAAAGATCTAATATCTTCTTTGAAACGGATAAAACGGAGAATAATTGTCGATGTTTGACCACCGATAGCCTGCCACGAGGGTCCCCGGGACAGTATGTTCGGGCTTCAGCGTATGCGGAACTCGACGGTTAAGGCAAGAGACATTCAATTTATCCTGGTTCGGACCCTCGATCTTTGATCGAGTAATAGCCCTACGTCCAGTCGGCGTTAGCCTTTGCGTTGGATTGATCATAAAGTGTGGTGTCGTACAATTGTTCTAAGTCTCCTGTCCCTAGGATCCCTGCCCTCCTTTATACAGTCAAGAGGTCAGAATCCTAGTCAGTTTATAATGAGAGTTCATAGTAGGATTATAAAATAATACTACTACTAAGATTACAGGGAAAGAATCCTAATTAGACTAGATCTTCTCTCTTCCTTGCGGGGTATCCCGTGGGTCCCGCACCGACAAGCCCCCGAGCACTTTATGGTTGAGTTCTGAAAGCCTCGTCTTGTTCCTTCAAGTCTTGTCGAGCAGGAACAAGCGTCATCCGAGTGCTTTCTTGAGCGAAACCGTGTAGCGCTTCGTGAGATCTTCGCGTATTGTGTACCTTTTTGAAGAAAAAAGTACTCCTATTTGGATGTAGCCCCCGAGCCTCTTGCTGTTTGGCACAAGGAGCTTGAGGGTCTTTTCTTGAAATCGCCCTGATTCTTCGTCAAAGGGCTCCCGAGCATATACCCAGGTTCTTTTTGTCGTGTGGCCTTGAAGTCGTGTGTCTTGAAGAAGTCTTCTGAGTGATGTGCGCTTTTTGAAGGAAAAAGTGTACTCACTGAGTGTAGCCCCCGAGCCTCTTGCTATTTGAAACAAAAAGTTGGAGGGTCTTGAATCTTTATGTTGTTTGAAAAACTGTTGTCTTGAAGTAGTCCTCTTGGTGACGTGCGCTTTTTGAAGAAAAAAGTGCACTCACTGAGTGTAGCCCCCGAGCCTCTTGCTATTTGGAATAAAAAGTTGGAGGGTCTTGAATCTGAGTTGTTCAAAAGAACTGAAAATCTCTCCTGTTGCAGCCCCCGAGCATATATCCGGGTTCTTTTGTTCAGAAAGAACTCGGATGCAGGGTCTTAGCATATTCTCTAGTAGTCTGCTGTTGTTAGATGTAGTTGTATGGTGGTGGTTGAATGTAAATGTTGTTTGTTCATGAGTTGTATAGTGTTGGTATATCCTTTCGAATATGCTTGTCCTTGAGTACTGTTCCTTCACGCCTGAGTCCTCCTTCATTGAATTCTTTCTTTTCACTCTGTCCTTTGTTAGGCTTGTTCCGTTGGTGCTCCCGGTCTATGTGCACCACTTCTTTGGTCTATAAATACCCTTCTGTTGTGTTGTTTTGATTCATTGAGCACTTTGTTGCGTGGTCTGAAATCTCCATAGTCATGAATATGTTAGTTTGTCAAGTAGAGCAGCCCCCGGGCGTATTTTATAGTTCTTGTGTATCTTGGTGTAGCTGAAGGGAGTCTTGTGATAGGGATTAGAGGTAGGCTAATCCCGCAGTAGCATTGTACTTGGAAGTACGTGGCGGTAGTTGGAGGGAGTCTTGTGATGTGGGATGCGATCCTTCATCTGGCAATTCTGGGTTGATCCTCGTCACCTGCCCTGAGATTGTCTGGTGCAGATCAACATCATATCTAGTATCACATCTGACTTGGGTAGACAGATGCCTACTGGCCTTCTCTGCTCCATGTTGTCCCGCCGTGCTGTTGATTTTCGCCTTAGATGCACTGCGTCCGTCCTTTGAAGAAAACAGTGTAGCCAAGGGCGGTTTGTCCTTCCGAGTAGCAATTTGGAACACGTAGTCGTTCCAGAGCCTAGCCGTGTCCGGGTTCCTCTTTGCTACTTTGCTTTTCGTGGTACCGAGTTCGTTGGGTCTTGTAAGATGTGTAATCTTCTATTTTTGGAAACCAGTTATAATGGAAAGAATCTTGTCTTCTGAGTTGTAATTCTTTATTTTTCTGATGTCCCGGTTGTTGATGAGATTTTTGAGTTCTTTCTGTAAGGACCGGGTTGTTGCGCTCCTTGTGAGATAATCCTTCTTTGCTTTATTGTTGATGAGTTCTTTTTGTGGTAATATGATAACTCCACCGTGGTGCTGGATGGATAAGTCTGAAATCTGCCTGTTGAACTATACCGTTGTGTGGATTTGAGCCGTCCGTCATTTTAGCTGTGTTGGTAAATGGACCGTTGCGTCCTCATGCCGTGTTAAAACGAGCCTGGTGAGCCACGTTTTTACCGGTGTAAAATCTATTTAAAGGCCTTTCTCCTCCTTTTCTTTGGTACCCTGCCTTTGCCTTGAAACCCTAGCCTTCGCAACTCCGCCGACGCCATTGCCGCCGTCATCTGAGCACTGCCGTCCGAGCCTTCTCTTTCCCTAGTGCCTTTTTGCTTCCGCTAGTACATGGGTAGGAAGAAAGCCGCGAGCAAGTCCCAGGCAGCCTTTATGGATGAGGAATCATCACTTTCTGTGATCAAGAACCAAGAGTTCATGGCCATGAGGGCTGCCCAGAAGGTTTGGCCGGCTCTGACAATGACTGAAGACCAGCTTCGCGAGCTTGTTGACGATGGTCTGATCTAGAGCAAGGACATTGCTAAATAGAGGGCTCCGGGCGAGCATCGGGTCCCTGCTTCAGGTCCTGGTGAGATTATTCTCTTCGTTTCCTTTATCCGTGCTGGACTTTGCCTCCCGGCTTCTGCTTTTCTTCATCGGTTTCTCGACTATTTTGGGATTAGCTTGAATCACCTTGCCCCCAATGTTGTCCTTCATCTTCCCATTTTCGTTCATCTTTGTGAAACCTTCCTTGGAATTCCTCCTTCTCTTTCCCTATTTCGTTACTTTTTTTACCTGAAGCCCCAACCCCACCATGATGACACCAATGTTCTTGGTGGCTGCAGAATTCAGTTTCGCCAGGGTCTTAAGAGCAAGTTCTTTGACTATGACCTGGTTGATTCTATAAGGGATTGGCGTGCTGACTGGTTTTATGCTGCCAACTTGATTCCTCCTCTTTCCGTTCACTCTGGGTCTGGTCCCTTGGTTAATGACCGATGGGAAAAGAACCCGGTGATGACTGCTGAGCTCCAGACGATCAAGCCTTTTCTCGAGAAGATTTGCACTCTAAAATAGCAAGGCTTGATCGGCTTTGGGATTATTTCAAGTCTTCTTCGCCGCCGAGTTCAACCTTTGAATTAGCGTGAACATTACGGTTTTGAGTACTCTGGGGTGGAGGAACCTTCTCGTATGGTCCCTGCCATTGAGTTGACCGACGAGGAAGTGCTCGAGCGTCTCCAGAAGATGCTGAAAGGAGTAAGCGTTGTTCCGCTTGCTGTCCTTGAGTACAGCACAAAGAACCCACCCCCTCCTGTGAATTATTCTTTTCTTTATTCGGGTACTTTTGATTCTCTTTCGTTGTATCCACTTTTGCTTAATCTTCCTTGTCTTGTTGTTTTACTCTTTTATAGGAATTGGGGCATAATTTTGCTGATCCAATTCCCCTTGATGATCTCCCTACAAATGTGGAGGCTAGGGGTAGTCTTGCTAGGGCGTCCTTGACCAGTAAGTTTCAAACTACCATGATGCTTCCTGGTGTTTCTTCCGCATTTCTGACGTATATGAAGAGTATGTTCCTCATCTAGTTCCTCGAGCTCCTCGTACTTTCGGAAAGAGGGGGCGAGTGGATAGTTCTTCTGCTCCATCTGCTACCAAGAAGTCTCACCAGTCGAGTACTCGTCCAGGTACTCCAGTTGTAGCTAGCATGCTCTTAGGT
This sequence comes from Miscanthus floridulus, assembly GCF_019320115.1. Taxonomy (NCBI): domain Eukaryota; kingdom Viridiplantae; phylum Streptophyta; class Magnoliopsida; order Poales; family Poaceae; genus Miscanthus; species Miscanthus floridulus. The sequence continues at coordinate 63,770,077 of NC_089588.1, read as the reverse complement.
GAGCATATTAATACGCTATGTCCTTTTGTTGTTTGTTTTTATCTTTGATCGAGTACTTTTGTCCTTTTTTCAACTGGAGCTATAGTGGCCTTGGTCGAGAGTGAGGAGGAAGAGGATGATGATGCTGCCCTCGTTACTCATCGGTGAGTTCTTTTCTTGTTTTCGTGTTGTTGAACTCCTCTTTTTGTTTTGACTTTGGTCTTGTTCTCTTGTAGTAAGCGGTCATCGGATTCAAGTTCTTCTGGGGCTCTAGTACCGGCTGCACCGCTCCTGTCACAGGGTGACGGTGATGTTTTTGTCGTTGTGGTTCCCCCTACAAGGTCTTCTTTTGGTTTCATGAAGAAGAAGATAGTTGAGTGAGTGCATTCTGGTTTTATTTCTTTGCTTCTGTTCCTCTTTTTTCTTATTCTTTTTGATGAGTTTCCTTGTCATCTTTCAGGTCTTCGTCTTCCCCGAGCCTCCAGTCGACTTCATGTCAGACCTCTGGTGCGCCCTTGTGTCGCAGGACTCGGAACGCACGGTCGCCGAGGTGGCTGTGAGGGGGATGGAGTCCGCAGCTGCTGATTTGCCGGCTCCTGAGGTGATCGTGGCCATTGCGGCGGGTTCATCTGAGGGATTGGCCGTGGCTTCCCAGGAGATTGCCCTGGTCGTGCCTTCTTCGCCTCGGCCGGCTTCTCCTTCTCCTCTTCTTGCCTCCGGTGGTCCGCCTTTGGCTGATGACGTGGTGCAGCAGTTTGATGCCACTCATCGATTGTCGGAGCTAACCACTGCCAGGGGAAGCTTGTCGACCCTTGCGACTTCTTTTGGGGAAAGGCTCCAGGTAAGTTTTTCTATAGTTCTTTCTTTGGATGTTCGTTTTTCTTTTGTTCTTATGTCTTGTTTTCCTTTGTCTCTTTTTGCTCAGTCTTTTTCTCATGATCATACCAGCTTCTTTTTCTCATCTGAAAACGAGAAAAAGTTGTCTTTTGAGGTGAGTACCCTGAAGGCAGAGCTTGACCTCTATCGGGCCGAGCTAGAGACTGAGCGTCAGACGCATCAGAATGTGGAGAAGGCTCTCCATGCCTAGGTAGTTGAGGTGGAAAAGCAGAGGGATGCAGCTATCTAGGAGGCCTCGAAAAATGTGGAGGCCATGAAGAAAGAGTGCCACGGTATCACGAGTTCTTTTTCGCTTCCCTTTGTATTCAAATTTGCCTTTCTGCTGACTTGTCTTTTGTTGCTTGGTCTAGCTCTCTGAGTTGAAAAGCAGAAGCTCTCGAAGGGCATCGAGGAGATGAAGACACTCGTCCGCACTAACCATAATAAGGTTGAGGAGGTAATTACTCGAGCTGAAGAAGAACTCGCGCTTGCTAAGTTGATTAGGCGTGGAGCTGACAGAGATCTTGTGTAGGCCCAAAAGACCGTTGAGGACTTGACTGGCAAGTTGGCAACGGCTACTGAGAACTGGAAAGCTTTGTGGAAGTCTTTTCGGTCAGTAGCCGACCTTCTCCGGACTCCAGCAGACGACGGTCATTCTTGGGCCCAGTTCATTCCCCAAGTGCTGACCTGTTTCCAGGAGTTCGTGAAGAGGTGTGCCCATCTTTGCACTAGGAATGTTCTTGCCCAGGTTTGGGTTCTTTCTCTGGATTTTCCTTTGTCCAAGGTTGCTGATGAAGCCAAGAGCCAAGAGTACCTGGATGCTATTGAGAGGTTGGAGCCTGAGGTCGATGACTTAGCCAGGAAGATTGTAGATAATCTTAACATTGATGTTTCTTCTCCTGATGACAATGCCTGATGTAATTGACCTTTGTATTCTAGCTTCTGTAACAAAACACTATACTTGAAAACTGAATGGAGAATCTTTATTTTTTGTTGATGTCTTCTTTGTCTGTATTTCTTTGTCTCGTAAACAACTTGGCTTTGGTAAATCATTGTCTTGACAAACTTTCTTGATCTGTCGAGTTCTTTTTTGGCTTTCGTTTGTGCCTTGTAAACAACTCGGTATATATAGATTGATGTCTTGACAGACTTCCTTGATTTGTTGAGTGCTTGTCTGGCTTTCGTCTGTGACTTGTAAACAACTCGGTATAGATTGTTGTCTCGACAAACTTTGTGTTCTTGTTAGTACTGAAAAGACTTAGGGTATCTCCAGCTTCTTCTTCTCGTTTTAGCTCAGAGTGTGGTTAGCATCTGGTCCTATCTCTGGTTGCAAAAATATCCTAGGACCGGCAAGCCCCCGAGCACTTCATGGTAGAGCTCTGGAAGCCTCGTCTTGTTTTCTTCAAGTCTTGTCGAGCAGGAACAAGCGTTGTCCGAGTGCTTTCTTGAGCGAAACCATGTAGTGCTTCTTGGGATCTTCCGAGTGTAGCCCCCGAGCCTCTTGCTATTTGGAACAAGGAGCTGGAGGGTCTTGTCTTGAAATTCTTCTAATTTATGTTCAGGCTTAGTTTTAGTCGTTTTGCTTTTTGGTTCGGGTGTTAGCTTATTAGCTACCCTTATCGGTGGTCTCAAGCATCTTTTCAGCTCTTTTGCTCTTGGCCGGTATGCTCAGGCGTCTTTTCAGCCATTTTGCTTTTTGGTTCGGGTGTTAGCTTATTAGCTACCCTCATCGGTGGGCTCAAGCATGTTTTTAGCTCTTTTGCTCTTGGCCGGTATGCTCAGGTGTCTTTTCAGCCATTTTGCTTTTTGGTTCGGGTGTTAGCTTATTAGTTACCCTCATCGGTGGGCTCAAGCATGTTTTCAGCTCTTTTGCTCTCGGCCGGTATGCTCAGGCGTCTTTTCAGCCATTTTGCTTTTTGTTTTGGTGTTAGCTTGTTAGCTACCCTCATCGGCGGGCTCAAGCATGTTTTCAGCTCTTTTGCTCTTGGCCGGTATGCTCAGGCGTCTTTTCAGCCATTTTGCTTTTTGGTTTGCATTGGAAACAACTCGGGGAAAGCCATAATAAGACATATGTTTGTCGAGAAAGAACCATCTTTATTGATCATGAATATTGATAGGTCACAATAGTACATATGTTGTTGATGAGCGCTATCTTTGTTGATCATGAACGTTGATCTCTTGTGGCTTGTATATATATTTTCCCTTGAGTTGTTTTCATGCGTAGAATCTTCGTAGCTGGCTGATGTGCCATGTATTGTTGACTTATTTTCCGTCTTCAGTTATCAACTTGTATGTGCCCGGTCTGGTGACTTTTGTGACGATAAAAGGACCTTCCCATGGACTGAGTAGTTTATGGCGTCCATCGGTTTTTTGTATTCTTCTTAGTATTAGGTCTCCGACTTGTAATGATCGAGACTGGGTATTCTTGTTGTAGTGGCGTCTTAATCCTTGGAGGTATCTTGCTGATTGAAGGGTAGCGTTTACTCTGACTTCTTCTGTACTGTCGAGCTCTAATCTTCGGGTTTGTTCTGCTTCTCCTTCGTCAAATTGTTCTATCCTTGGTGACATCCAGATCAAGTCGGCAGGTAGTACGGCTTCTGATCCGTAAACCAGGAAGAAAGGTATCCGGTGGCTCTGCTTATTTGAGTCCGTAGCCCCCATACGACCTTGGGTAATTCTTCAATCCACTTTGATCCATAGTCTACTAGTTCTTCATACAATCTTGGTTTTAGTCCGGCTAGTATGAGTCCGTTAGCCCTTTCGACCTGTCCGTTGGCCTCTGGATGTGCGACTGATGCGTAATCTATTATGAAGCTGTAGTCCTGGAATTCTGTGGCTGTGAAGGGAGAACTCAAATCCGTGATGATTCGATTGGGCATGCCGAAGCGATGCATAATGTCTTGGATGAACTCGACTACTTTGGTTGTGCTGTATTTTGCGAGTGGTTTGAATTCAATCCACTTGGTGAATTTGTCAATTGCTACGAAGATGTACTCGAAGCCACCTTTTGCTTTCTTGAGAGGTCCTCCTTGATCCAGCCCCTAGTAGGAGAAAGGCCAAGTAGGTGGGATGCAGATGAGGTTGTGAGCTGGCACATGAGCTTGTCTTGCGAATATTTGACAACCTTTGCATCTTCTGACGAGTTCTTCTGCGTCTTTTAAAGCGGTTGGCTAGTAGAAACCTATGCGGAATGCTTTGCTGACTAGTGTTCTTGAAGCGGCGTGATTTCCACAACAACCTGAGTATATTTCATCTAGGATCTCTTTGCCCTCTTCAAATGAGACGCATTTTAGGAGTACTCCTGATGATGCGGCTGTTCTGTAGAGCTTGTCTCCTACTAGGACGTAATTCTTGATTCTACGAACAACTCGGGTAGCTTCCTCTTTTTCTGCTGGCAACTTATTCTCTTTGATGTAATCAATAAAAACCTGGGTCCATGAAGTGGTGATTACCAAAATCTGGATGCCTTTAGCTAAGATTTCAGGGGTTATCTCACTGGGTTGTTTGATAGAGGGAGCTGATAATTCCTCTATGAATACACCGGGTGGGACCTTTGCCCTGTCTGATCCAAGCTTGCCGAGGACGTCTGCTGCAATATTAGAATCGCGCAGGACGTGTAGAATTTCTAATCCTTGAAAATGTTTTTCGAGCTTTCGTATTTCTGCATAGTAAGCGCCCATGTTTTCTTTGGTGCAATCCCAATCTTTGTTGACTTGATTGATGACTACTGCTGAATCGCCGTATATGAGTAAACGCTTGATTCCGAGGGTAATTGCCACTCGTAGCCCGTGGATGAGGGCTTCGTATTCTGCTTCATTGTTTGTAGCTTGCCATAGTATCTGAAGGACATACTTTAGTTGTTTTCCATCTGGAGAAATGAGTAGAACGCCTGCATTGGCTCCGCCTAGCTTGAGTGATCCATCAAAGTACATCTTCCAGTGATCAAGGATGGTATTTGACATAGGTTATTGAATTTCTGTCCACTCGGCAACAAAATCAGCTAGGGCTTGAGATTTAATTGCCTTCCGTGGGGTGAAATCAATATTGAGAGCATCAAGTTCAACTGCCCACTTAGATATGCGCCCTGTTGCGTCTCTGTTGTGTAGGATGTTTCCGAGTGGGAAATCTGTTACCACGGTAATCTTGTGGCTTTCAAAATAGTGACAAAGCTTGCGTAAAGTGATCAGGAGGGCATAGAGTAGTTTTTGCACATGCGGGTACTGGATTTTTGATTCTGACAGTACTTCGCTGATGTAGTATACGGGGCGTTGTACTTTATATACACGCCCTTCTTCTTCTCTTTCTACGACAATCGTAGTGCTGATCACAGTAGAAGTTGCCGCAATGTACAACATCAAGTCTTCGTATTTCTTCGGAGGTGTGAGAACGGGTGAGGATGTGAGATATGCCTTGAGCTTCTTGAAAGCTTCGTTGGCTTCTTCTGTCCACTCGAACTTGTCTGTCTTCTTTAGCAATTTAAAGAAAGGTAACCCTTTTTCGCCCAGTCTTGATATGAAATGATTGAGGGCCGCCATGCAGCCTGTTAGTTTCTGCACATCTTTGACACTTCGAGGAGGGCCCATCTCTGTTATGGCTCGAATATGCTTAGCGCTTGCCTCGATTCCGCGATGACTGACCAAGAATCCGAGTAGTTGTCCTGAAGGAACTCCGAATACACACTTGTTTGGATTCAATTTCCACCTCCATCTTTTCAAGTTTTTGAAGGTTTGCTTTAGGTCTTGAATGAGTGTATCTGGGTTCTTTGTTTTTACTACTACGTCATCCACGTATGCTTCTATGTTTTCGCCGATCTGATCACCGAGGCACGTTTGGATAGCTCTTTGGTAAGTGGCACCAGCGTTCTTGAGTCCAAATGACATGGTTTTGTAGCAGTAGGCACCGAATGGAGTGATGAAAGATGTCTTGCTCTGGTCTTGTTCCTTTAATGCGATCTGGTGATATCCTTAATAGCAATCAAGGAAGGATAATAGGGCAGATCCTACTGTTGAATCAACTATCTGATCAATGCGTGGTGGCCCGAACGGATCTTTCGGGCAGTGTTTGTTGAGGTCTGTGTAGTCGACACACATGTGCCATTCGTCCGTATTCTTTTTCTGTACCAGAACCGGGTTTGCTAGCCAATCTGGATGGAGGATTTCTCTGATGAATCCAGCTGCCATTAGTTTTGTGATTTCTGTTTTAATTGCTGCCTTCTTGTCTGGTGAGAATCATCGTAGTCATTGCTTCACAGGCTTGGAGCCTTTATTGATGTCAATTCTGTGCTCAGCCAACTCTCTTGGGACCCCTGGCATGTCGACTGGCTTCCAAGCGAAGATATCTTTGTTGTCCCGAAGAAAGTTGGTGAGCGCAAGTTCCTATTTTGCCGATAGGTGGGCGCTGATGGTTGCCGTTTTTGAGGGATCACCAGTGCCTAGGTCGATTTGCTTGGCGTCGGCTTCTTTTGGTGGTGCTAGGATGCTGGGTTTTTAGCCGGTATCTCTAGCTCTTCTGGGCTCATTTCTGCTACAACAGTGGCTATTTCTTTTCTTCCATCGTTGGCATGTGCTTTTGCTACAATTTGGATTGCCTGAACATCATAGTCAAAAGCGCGCTTCAAGTCACTCCGAAGAGAGAGGACACCGTTAGGCCCTGACATCTTAAGCAATAGGTACGGATAATGCGGTATTGTCATAAATTTTGCTAGTGCTAGGCGCCCGAGATTTGCGTGATATGATGAATCAAAGTCCGCAACTTCAAACTTGATGAACTTTGTACGGTAGTTCGAGGGAGTCCCAAAAGTAACCGGAAGAGTGATTTGTCCAAGTGGCATTGCCGCCTTGCCGGGTACTATGCCATAAAAAGGCATGCTTGTTGGTGTAATCATCCCGGCGAGTTGTAGTCCCATCTTCCTTAGAGTTTCTGAAAAAAATGATGTTGAGTCCGGCTCCTCCATCGATTAGTACTTTCATAACAGTCATACCGGCAATAGTTGGGTCTAGAACCAGTGGGTAATGACCTGCGTTTCCTACACTGGTCCATTGGTCTTCTCTTGAAAATTGGATTGGATACTGTGACCAATTGAGATATCTTGGTGTAGCAGGTTCTGCTGCCATGATGGTTCGTAACGCTAGCTTTTCTTGATGTTTGCTTCTGGAATCTAGAACCCTGGCAAAGATTATTGCTACTGTCCCCCTGGATTTTTGGAATCCCTTGTCTTCGTGGTTGTCTTCTTCTTTTTTCTGATTGCCTCTTTGGTATTCTCCATACTATCTTTCCTCGTGTATCGATCTTTGAAGGTGTAGCAATCTCCGATGGTGTGATTTCCTTTGGGGTGCAAGGGGCAACGCATGTTTTCAATGTCGTCATACCTTCTGGGCTTTGAAAACTTCCTTGATTTGTCAGTCACTGCTACGGTGTTGTCTGGACCACGTTTTCTTTCCTGATGTCTGTTGTTTCGAGGATTTTGCCTGTCCGGGTTGTCTCTGTTGTTTCTATCCAGGAATCTTTCTCGTGTCTTTTCCTCTGTGGTAATCATCTTTTCCACTATTTATCTGAATTCTTCATTGTTTCTTGGGTTTTCTTTGCAGAAATCTTGAAATTGCCACCTAGCTATGATTCCGTGAGAGAAAGCCTCGATTACTTCTCGTTGGGTGATGTCATATACTTGAGCTCGTAGTTCGCCAAATCGTCGATAGTAATTTCTGAGACTTTCACCTCCTTTCTGCTTGAGTTCTTTTAGCTCTGCGTAGGTGATTGGGTGTGTAATGATACCCGCGAAATTTTCACAGAAAGCTCTTTGCAAGTCCTCCCAATTTCTGATTGATCCTGGATTCAATTTGTCAAACTATTGAAGTGGCATGGTTTCTAGGGCCATGGGAAAGAACAATGTCTTGATGTCATCGTCTCCTCTGGCCAATTCAATCGATTGCGAGTAAATCCTGAGCCATTGCTTTGGTTCGGTCTTGCCATCATACTTGGAATGGTTGGACGGCTTGAACTTGTGAGGTAGTCGTATTGAAGCAAGTCTATTTGCAAAACAGGGAAATCTATTATGCGTTCTGGCTTCTGTGTATTCTGATTCAGCGCCCCCTTCTCACCAACTGTTGTCTTGGTGAGAGTAGTTTTGCGTAGCTGTCCGTGTAGGTGCTTTGCTTCTGGCCTTTCTTGGTTGTTCGACTCGGTCGTTTTGACTATGGTTTCTTTTACTTTCTCTGTTGTGACTTCAACTTGGTCCAAGTCTCTCGAAGGCGGACTTCCTTTGATTTTGATCTTCCTGCTCATGAGATATTGCCCTTCCGTCGTGCGTCCTAAGGACTATTGATCGGAGGAAGTCCCGGAGCTGTTCTTGTTTTTCATTGGGATATGAAGTCGCCCTGAGTTCTTCTAGTGCTTCTCGGATCTTATCGTAGGGTGTATTCGCTGCTCGTCCTTCTTCGACCTCTCGCTCTGATTTTTTTCTATTGTACTCGGCTAGATCTGACTCATATTTGATCCAAGCTTCCTTGCACTGCTTAGCACGGCGTTGACATCCTTGTTTCAATTTGTTCTTTCTTTCTCTGGCTTGCCTCTGACTCTCGGTCTCATCATCGTGCCCTTGGGTAAATGGTGATATGTTGGACTCAGATTCATCTGAAGACCTGACGTCGGGTGCTTCTAGGGGGACCAATGGTGATCGAGGACGACGAATCATGAACACTTATCGAGCGTGGGTTGTTCTGTCATCAGCATTGGTTTCCGTACTGTCAGAGTTGTTGATAACTTCAGTAGAGGCTTCTAGGTCATAGATCGAGTCTCCTTCTTGGTAGGGTAGAGTTGTTGTTGTCGTATCGTCGACTAGTTGGGTGCCGCCATCCTTAGGAACGGAACCTGGCCAGTGGATGATGCAGTCTTGAGATGTTATAGTTAAGACAAGACCTTCCTAGGCTTCTTTCAGTGGCATTCTAAGCACGGGATTGGTGGATCCTTCGGGCCATGTCTGATAAGATGTTGCCATGTTGTGGAGTCCGAACGGAAGAGGACCCGACTTCTTTAAAGTGCTCTGAGTGTACTCCGAGTTGTATCCTTGATAGGTTGACATCGTGCCTCAGAGCCTTGTCGAAAAAGAACTCGATTTTCCGAAAGAACTCGGATAAGACTCCGTCTCGGAAGCGGAACTTGAGTTTGAATCGGATGCGTGAAGCCGTGAAATCTGAGTCGGATCGGACATCGCGAGCTGCGCGAATCTTCCAGCAAGTTGATCCGTCGTTGTCGCCAAAATAGAAAGGTCTTGATGGTGATCCGAATCTTTGAGGAGATGGCCTTGGAGCTTGCCATTGTCACCCACCTCGCAGATCCATGAACCGAAGATGAAGGTTGACCCTGTCGAGAAGATCATGTTGTCGAGGTCCATCGAGCTCTCGGATGCAAAGTCGCCAAAAGCCCCTACTTGGCATGCCAGCTGTCGATGTTTGACCACCGATAGCCTACCACGGGGGTCCCCGGGGCAGTATGTTCGGGCTTCCGCGTATGCGGAACTCGATGGTTAACGCAAGAGATAGTCGATTTATCCTGGTTTGGACCCTCGATCTTTGATCGAGTAATAGCCCTACGTCCAGTCGGTGTTAGCCTTTGCGTTGGATTGATCGTAATGTGTGGTGTCGTACAATTGTTCTAAGTCTCCTGTCCCTAGGATCCTTGCCCTCCTTTATACAGTCAGGAGGTCAGAATCCTTGTCGGTTTATAATGAGAGTTCCTAGTAGGATTACAGAATACTACTACTACTATGATTACAGGGGAAGAATACTAGTTAGACTAGATCTTCTCCTTTCCTTGCGGGGTATCCCGTAGGTTCCGCACCGACAATAATCTAGTTCTTGAAGTTAGAGAACCAAAGATTATCACTCGGTTGTCTTCTTTCAAAGATCATGTCATTTCGGAGTTTTCACAGCTCCCAGGTGGCTATCATCACAACTTCCACAAAGAAGGGTAGCAAGACTAGCAACCACGATACAATCTTGAAGCTTGATGGCTCTTTTTGTACGAAATTATTAGATCACTACCTAATATTAAGAGTGAGACATTTTTTTTCATCCCGCTTTTCTTTTCCTTCCAAGATTACCCCTTGTAATCGTTCGTAGAACACACGTCGCTCGTGAGGGTTGGAATTGAAAGTCTGAGTCCTGACCCAACATGAACATCATTACATCAGCAACTGCTGCTATAGAGGTCGTAAGAAAGGCTAGACAAAGTTTGGAGACTAACACTGGATCAATTTCAGCACGAGCTTCCTAAGTCAAACAGAAATAAAATATATCCATATCATATATACGAACAAATCTCTCAGATCCCTAGAATCAACCCAAAATCATATGCACCCATGCCACAAAGAGAACCATAACCACCACTAAAAATCACAGAAAAATTCTCCACTTCACAGTATTGTCCCCAATCCCGAACTGACGAAAAGGTAAAGTTTCACCCTGGCTTTTGCAGGCTGCAGCCTCCGTGCTCACCTGCTTGAGCGAGAAGGGAAAATTGACCTTCATGACTCCATAGCCGGCGTGGCCGCACAACGGCGAAGTGGCCTCCTACCACCGCCGACACACGTAGGCACAAGAGATGACACAGGTGCAAATCCACTGTGAGACGGCCCCGCTCAGCTGCGTCTGCCAGAGTGCAACACAGCAATAATCCACCTTGAGACACCGTGTTCAGCCGCGCGTGCTCACACCACCCACCAATAGCTGCGTCTGCCACTGTAGTTCGCCGGGAGAGGCTCGAGCTGCCTCTCATATTCTATGATCACGTTGGATTATGATAACTACTGTATAATTTACGAGATTTAGGGCAAAGGGTCCATGCGACTCAGTTTGGAAAAGCGGTTCAGGGCGGCGCCTCTCTCGGCAGAACCGCAGACGATAGCAGCACCAAGCCAAGCCTTTTGGCCCTCGCGGTAGATAGAACCGGAATCGGATGGAGATTGGCGGCGTTCGATCGAAGAGGCGTCGGCTCCTGCTGCTTAGGTTCCAGCTCTCCTGCGGTCAGGGCCTAATTGGCTACGGCCCAGCAATGAAGAGAGGGAGGAGGAGGAGACTGTCACTGGGCCTGCGATGGCAGGGACCAAGGAGGAGCTGGGGCGCGGGAAGGAAAGGCAGAAGCTGGGCTTGGCCCGAGTAGCTAGGAAAAGGTGGGCTGAAAATAGCCTAGCGGCTAGAAGAGAGAGAGAGAGGATTTGCTCAGAAAAAAGGAGACAGAGAGGAAACAAACTTTTCCAATTTCTAGAACTGTAGTGGATATTGAGCTTCTCCTAGCTCAATTTCTAACACTTGCAGAGCACATGACATCGACAGACAGTCCATGCAACTAGATGATGCCTCAAACAATTCATAAAGCCAATCTTCCTTACTATTCCAGTACAAGGATGCTCATATTAATCTTCTCGGGGTAGAGATTTAGTGTCAATGTTGATGCTACCAACAAAGAACTCATCATTCAACTTGAGCCTGTTCGTTTCGGCATATTCGCTCGTATCTGGCTTATAATCCACGGCTTGAACAGTGTTTTTCTCTCACACCAAATCAGCCAGCAGTACTTTCAGCCATGGCTTATAAGCCAATTCAGCTGAAACGAACATACTGTTGTTTGCTCCACATAATTCTTCAAATATTGCCGAGTAACATTTTTTTCTGGTGACCCATTCAATCTTCTCATTATTTTTTTGTTGGATTTATCTTCATGGTAGCTTAACTGTCTGACTTTCAAGTCATTCTAATCACATTTACGTTTGAGGAACTCAACCATTCCCCGAGACTAGAATGCAATCAGTCCTTCTGCATGAGGGAATTCTTGCAAGAATTCTAGCTCTATGTACTAATGCTTGTGCATGGTGCAATTCAAGAGGCGCCCAAAGCATGCATCTTGCTGAACTTGTGTACGAAACTGAGGAATTCATGCACCATTTTCCAAATCACACTGATATGAATTTCTTGCACGCCCATATTTTTCAGCACTATATTGTCTATGAGATCCATCATAAGCAAGAACATTTATTTCATAGTCAGATTCATCATCTTCATTAACTTGATTTGATGCACCACCTGCCATTGAGCTCTCAGTAGTCAGTACATCTTCACTGAGATCTGGAACCAAGTTTTAGGATCATCTGGATCAAAGTCATGTGCATGACTCTGCCTCTTTTTCTTGCTAGAAATTGTCTTCTTGGCACGACCACTGATACTGAGAAAAGAACACAACACAACAAATAGTGTTTGTTCATTAATGCTCAATCGTTGACCATTGATTTCTCACAATATTTCGCCCATGATGGAAGGAGCAGGGGCAGTATCCGTAATTTGATCTTCTGCAACAAAAATCACTTGGTGGCTATATCCGTGATTGCCACATACAATGTTTTATTGCAAGAACTTATGTTGCCACATAAATTGTTTCATTGCAACAAGTGGTACGCAACAAGCTACAATTGTTGCATTTCCATTATTGTGACAAGATTCTTGGTCATGCCAATTGCATATCGATATTTTGATAATATATTGTTGATGCAAATAATTATAACACTATTATAAATTTCAATCACATATATAAAATTAATCTTTCATTAACTTGAATGAATCTCTCAACCAGAAGGTACAATCATCATAATGTTAAAGTAAACATGAGCACACTAGAATAAAACAATCCTCTCAGACTATGGTTGACATACCAAAAGAACTATCTTGTTTCACTTGAAGTATGGCTTCAGTTAATCATCTCTTCATTCACCATGAACAAGCACCAGCAACACTAGGCATGCATCATCCTTTAATTCTTCTGGCTCTCCACGTTGCCCTGCAGTTAATAAACAACCACATAGTGAGTAAACCTAATAGGAACCTTGATTTCAAAAATATTTTTGCTACCATAACTTAGTCTACCAAAATAGGAGTAAGGTTAATCAAGAAAGGTTGCATGTAGCAAATATGTTATCTACACATAGGTTGATTCCAACAAGGAATTTGGCATATATTTACATGTTTAGACTTAGAAGTCTTCAGCCTTTAGATCATATATAAGGACCAAATGAGCAATTTTTTATGTGCTCGAGAAGTTTTCAATATCATGTATAGAACAAATTGCCAAATATTTATGTGCTCGAGCAATTTTTTAATGAAGTATGTAACATATACAAATATTTCGAAGGCTGGTGACTAATAAAGTAGTATTGCATTTCAATCTAAAATAATTGAATAACTTATAAAAAAGAATGAAATTCAGAATTTGGCTGCCGAAATTGCAGTACAAATGAGACCAATGGTCCCAGAACAATGTTTTCAAGTCTGTCCGATTAATCGTGATTAATCGTGACTAATCATCCTTATCGGTCCTTAGTGACCGATTTGGGGTACCGAGGCGACCAGCTCGATCAGAAAGCTGGTCGTCCGATTAATCGAAGAGTAATTGCGATTAATCGTCCGACTAGGACAAGGACGACTAGTTTGGTTGCTCTGTTTTTTGGGCCTGTTTAACCAGGCCTATACGTGGCCTATTGGGCTTGCAATTTGGTCTGTTAGGGTTAGAATAGACACCAAAAAGTAGGAGGCACGCATGCACACGCCGCAATTTTTCCCCCATGCGCCTCTAGTCTCCCGCTCGCGCGTTTCCTCCCTCCTGCGCGCAATTCCTCCCTCTCGCGCGTGATTCCTCCTCCCCCGCGCTCTATTCCCTATCTTTGGTGACCTATTCTCCTCCCTCGCACACTATTCTCCTCTCTGGTGAGCTATGTAGCCGGCAGCGCCCTCTGCCAGGTCAAGTGGTCGCCATTCTTCGTGATGAGCTGCTCCGACGACGGTATGTGCCTTTCCCCTCTCCATCTTCTTCCCTCCACCCCCACCCCTCACTCTACAGCCTCTCTGGCTCTCTGCTAAACTGTTAGGTTGCTTGCTGTGTGTCGATGCGGGACCCATAGGATACACCGCAAGGAAGAGAGGAGATCTAGTTTGATTAGGATTCCTCTCATGTAATCCTTGTAGTAATACTACCCAGTAATCCTACTAGGACTCTACATTGTAAACCGACTAGGACTCTAGCCTCCTGACTATATAAAGGAGGGCATGGCTCCTTAGATGGGGAGGTCGGAGGGGGAGTTAGAGAGATAACACAACACTTTACAATCAATCCAACGCAAAGGCTAACGCTGACTGGACGTAGGGCTATTACTCGATCACGGTCGAGGGCCCGAACCAGGATAAATCGACCGTCTCTTGCGTTTACCGTCGAGTTCTGCATACGCTGAAGCCCGAACAAACTGCCTCGGGTACCCCCGTGGCAGGCTATCGGTGGTGAAACATCGACAGCTGGCGCGCCAGGTAGGGGCTTTCGGCGAATTTGCATCCGAGAGCTCGACGGACCTCAACAACATGATTTTTCCGGCGGGATCAACGTGTTGCGCCGTCCGCGGCAGCTTGGTTTCCCGCATCGATAGGGCTACACTTAGTGAGTGCACTTTTTCTTCAAAAAAGCGCACATCACTCTTAAAAAAGTACACACCACCCGAAGATCCCAAGAAGCGCTACATGGTTTCACTCAAGAAAGCACTCGGGCGATGCTTGTTCCTGCTCGGCAAGACCTGGAGGAACAAGACAAGGCTTCCAGAGTTCAACCATGAAGTGCTCGGGGGCTTGTCGATGCGGGACCCATGGGATACACCGCAAGGAAGAGAGGAGATCTAGTTTGATTATGATTCCTCCCATGTAATCCTTGTAGTAATACTACCCTGTAATCCTACTAGGACTCTAGTTTGATTATGATTCCTCCCATGTAATCCTTGTAGTAATACTACCCTATAATCCTACTAGGACTCTACATTGTAAACCGACTAGGACTCTGGCCTCTTGACTATATAAAGGAGGGCAGGGCTCCTTAGATGGGGAGGTCGGAGGGGGAGTTAGAGAGATAACGCAACATAACACAACACTTTACAATCAATCCAACGCAAAGGCTAACGCCGACTGGACGTAGGGCTATTACTCGATCACGGTCGAGGGCCCGAACCAGGATAAATCGACTGTCTCTTGCGTTTACCGTCGAGTTCTGCATACGCTGAAGCCCGAACAAACTGCCCCGGGTACCCCCATGGCAGGCTATCGATGGTGAAACATTGACAGCTGGCGCGCCAGGTAGGGGCTTTCGGCGAATTTGCATCCGAGAGCTCGACGGACCTCAACAACATGATTTTTCCGACGAGATCAACGTGCATCTCTTGCGCCATCCGCGGCAGCTTGGTTTCCCCATGCAGGTCCCCATCGTCCTACATGGTCTACTCGTCAATTACTTCAAGTCGACATCAACTCGGTCACAAGACGGCAGCAACGATTTCATCCAAGAGAGTCTGACGTTGTATCTGGAGACGGCACACGGGCTATCAACGTCGGGTGTTGCCGCCTTCTCTAGCAACGTGTTGTGCCATACGAACGGTGCAAGAGAAAGTTCAAATCAGAGTCTTAGATGTGCTACACTTCATGCATCTTGACTCGACCTTATGCCATCGACGCGGCGTCGGTTGCCAGGTTTTGACAAAGCCGAAAGATAATACGCGTGCTGTGGGAGTCCTACTCCTACATGAGTTCGACATCATGAGTGTTTGCACTGCTAGTCAAAATCCGGTGCCGAGTACTATCCAAGTCGACTACTACAGAGAGCTAAGGCACTTGCATGTTGTACGCATCCATCAAGCATGCCAATGCTACAACAAGTCTTGGAGCCATACGTCTACATCACGGCCATCCGTATAGCAAACAAAGGAGTTCTACTCGGCCACGCTACGGGAAGCACTACCGGCGTACGAACCGAGCCATCTACATGCAAGTCGATTTCAAACAAGACGACTCCAACATGTACGAGATCAACAGCCGCCAGCGAGTCGATTGAGCCGGTGGCGAGACGTCTGAGCCGAAAGCAAGCTATCCGACTGCATCAAGCCGTTCGACTGCGCCTTCATGACTCGCAGACTTCTCCACGTGGCCGTCAATCAAGCTAAGTTATGGTTTAATATTTTTTCAAATATTCTTTAATCATCATATATCTCCGGATATTATCCATATGCCTCCGCAGCTCTACTACAGTTGCATCCCAGACTACTAAAGTCTTCTCTTAACGGTTGTTAATTTACCTGGGTTGCTGAGGCCTTAATCCGTGAAGCTTACTCGCCGGAAAGGTGCAAGAGGTGTTTAAACGTAACAGGCTACCTACCTAGAGAAATTACATAGCCTAATAAGAGCAAGACGCAAAAAAATTTAATATGCATTTTATAATGTCTTCTCTTAACGGTTGTTAATTTATCTGGGTTGCTGAGGCCTTAATCCGTGAAGCCTACTCGCCAGAAAGGTGCGAGAGGTGTTTAAACATAACAGGCTACCTACCTAGGGAAATTACATAGCCTAATAAGAGCAAGACACGAAAACATTTAATATGCATTTTATAATACTAGGACATACTTCCAACTTGATATCTTGTATATCAATTATTACATACTTTCGTATGATTACTTTGCAGGGAACCATTTTCTGGACCACGTCATCAAATAAGGAGCTCGCCCACCACTGCCTGCCTTACTTGGCAAGATCCTACATATCCTCAGAAGAGGTTTTCGGTTCTTTGAACAACTCAGATTCAAGACCCTCCAACTTTTTGTTCTAAATACCAAGAGGCTCGGGGGCTACACTCAGTGAGTGCACTTTTTCTTCAAAAAAGCGCACATCACTCTCAAAAAAGCACACACCACCCGAAGATCCTAAGAAGCGCTACATGGTTTCACTCAAGAAAGCACTCGGGCGACGCTTGTTCCTGCTCGGCAAGACCTGGAGGAACAAGACAAGGCTTCCAGAGTTCAACCATGAAGTGCTTGGGGGCTTGTCGATGCGGGACCCACGGGATACACCGCAAGGAAGAGAGGAGATCTAGTTTGATTATGATTCCTCCCATGTAATCCTTGTAGTAATACAACCCTATAATCCTACTAGGACTCTACATTGTAAACCGACTAGGACTCTAGCCTCCTGACTATATAAATGAGGGGGTCGGAGGGGGAGTTAGAGAGTTAAACACAACACTTTACAATCAATCCAACGCAAAGGCTAACACCGACTGGACGTAGGGCTATTACTCGATCACGGTCGAGGGCCCGAACGAGGATAAATCGACTATCTCTTGCATTTACCGTCAAGTTCTGCATATGCTGAAGCCCGAACAAACTGCCCCAGGTACCCTCGTGGTAGGCTATCGGTGGTGAAACATCGACACTATGATGTACTGCTATCCCTTTGCTATTCTCTGGCTCTCCATCGTCCATCCTAAGAAGTTGTTCTTTTGCAGATGTGGACCGACGATGTGCAAATGTGGAAGTGTACATGCCACTGCCTGACCTTGAAGGAGGTGTTCCAGATTCATTAGTTGGGTCAGATCCTGTTGCCACGGCTTCCTCATCTACTCCGGAAGATATTCCTTCCCTAATTGAGAGGGCTATAGCAAAACTACCTCCAGATCTTGCTGCCCAGGCTATTGACAAAAAGAGAAAGGCAAGATCTCAAGACCCAGGATGGAAGTATGGGTGGTGGATAGATCCTTCCAAGGACTCTGTGCAGTGCATATTTTGTAGGAAGGTAGTCCTAACCGAAATATGCAGATTCAAGCAGCACCTTGCTGGTAGTAATATTGATATGTGATTCTGCATTATATTTTGTGTAGGTCCATACAAAAAAGAGAAACCGATTAGAGCACCAAATGTTAAATAAGTTAGTATATGTCATTTACAACCGCAAGATGGAAAACAGATTTAAAAAAAATTAGAGAGTTGGGTTCCAAAGGAAAGAGATGCAATCCACTCTTGCTTGATGAATTTCATTGGAAAAATGAATGGGTCAATGAAAATTGTGAACCAGAACCAGTTCAGGAAGGTGGTGGCAATGCTATGACTTGGGCTGTTGTGGATGAGGCTATTGGTGCAACTCAGGGTCTAGAGGGACGTAACTTGCCTAGGGCTGCTGCTACTCGTGCTGCTGTTGCTACCCCTGTGAGGCGTACTTATGCTAGGAACAGGAAGTGTCTAAGGAACACAGTAACTCAAGATATTGATGAAGTTGATGATGAAGACCAAGATCAGCATGTAGATTCAGCAATAGCAATGGAGGAGGATGAAGAATCTACACCAACTGAAACTAGAGATGGACCAACTGGAGATGGAGATGGAGGCTTCAATTTTAATGTTGATTTGCTTAATTAGATGGCTAGTTGCCTACTTTTGTTGGACTGTTAAATGTCAATGTTTGTGACTCTGTGTTGAACACTTTAGCTTGTGTACTGAACTTGTTTGGTTATGTAATATGCTGGTTGTGTGGCTGCTATGGTCTGCTATGTGCTAACTGCTAAATGCTAGTTATTTGCTACTGCAGCAGTGCTTGCTAATGCAACAGTGCTGCTGTTGAGCTGTGTCAAGATCAAGACTATATTAGTGTTGCTAATTATGGTCTTCTTTGGTATTTTAGGTTTCCAGCAGCAAGTCAGCATAGAAATGGAGTTTGAGACGGGAATATGGACCTCTGGACATGGCAGAAAAGAGAAGAAAACAACTCCCACAAGTAAGTCACCAGCTAAACACTAATGTAGTCTTGATGCTTGCTTTATTGTGTATGCTATATAGTATATATAGGTGTATATATATAGTAGGTATATATGTCCTGATATATAGGACGACCAGGGGTCGACTAGGCTCGACTAATTGGCCTGGTCGACGACTAATCGCGATCAGTCTCCTGGTCGGTCCCATGGCGACTAGGTTCGACTAGACGACTTGAAAACATTGTCCCAGAACATTGGTTAAATGAGTCAAATATCCACCAAACTATGCATTGTATATGGCCAAGTTCCTTATTATATCAATATTAACCAGATATGAGTAAATATAGAGAGCCTTAACTGAGTTTCTTCAGCTCGCTGTGACCTCGATTTCATCCTCCCAGAACTGGACACTGTCCCAGAACATATCATGGGCTGCACAGACAGTCAGTGGACCATATTAGTGGTTAAAAGAATCAAATGCAGGCTACGGGACTATTGAGTTCTTTGTTTCCAAACCTGTTTTGAAGCTGCAAGCTAGGGATGACAGAGGTGATGCACGACTCCATCAGATCCTCTTCATTATCTTCCAGGCATGTCCAGAAGCTTTCAAACTTCTCAGGTTGGGTGCTACCAGAAGGGGTTACCATCTGAATTGCAGTGCATGTCAAAAAGGAGAAATTTCAGTAGCAGCTAGCCATCCCAAGTAGCAGTAGCAGCAAGCAACAAGTAATACAACAAGACAACAAAAAATTGGAGCCGCATAACAAATCAAGGATCTAGAGTTCTAGACAAAGTAAGTGGAGAGTATAATAGGATGCAGGAGTCTGCACACATTCTAAACTAATATACTATGTCAACATGAAAAATATCATTTCGTAATAAACAACTAAATGATGGAAAGGAACAACAATTTCCATGCAGACTGCCCAAACCAGCATCGTGATTCATCCTGAAACAAGAAGGTTCGCTGCTTTTCCCTAGAGGGGAATACTACAGGCTGAAATCAGGGAAGCTGCATAAATATACAATGACACTGCCATCTGGAAAGTATAGAACCCCATTTTAGTAAGTATATACCAGTTGAAATTCCGAAAAGAATGCTAATTTCTATCAATTTGTTGTTCCAATCAATCATCGATAAGGCTAACCTACCACTACTCACCTGTAGATGTCGGTGTAGCTGACTGTGTCAGCGATGCAGAGCCGCCCTCTCCTCGTCCATCTCGAATACAATCCAATCGATTCCTTTGAAATCTCCCAACAGCAGAGCACACAAAAATCTCACCGAGGTGGGTGGTGATGACTGATGACAAGTCACAGGTGAATGATGAGGTTAGATCGGAGTCGGCGTAGACGAATGCGTCGTGTTGTAGCAGGACGCGCCTGACTGGTGCAGGGAGAGGATCTTGCAGAGAACCACCGCCATGGTGCGTAGATCGGCGCGGGTGGTGGGCGCCGCGAGCAAGGTGGTGAGTCACAGCACGGGAGGCTCTGCGAGGCCCGCTGCCGGTGGAAGGCGGCCTCCACGGCGTAGCAGACGGTGTTGGAGCGACGAGAGTAGCGCATCGAATGATGCCGGGTCGCCCTCGAATAGCGCGGCGGTAGCGGCAGCAGCCGGCTCCTTCGTGGATACTATCGGATTGGAATCGAATCCGGGGCTGGCAGCGGTGGTTAGGGTTTGGGGAGAAAGAGTTGAGTTGGCGGCGGCGCCCGGGGCAAAGACAGACAAAGGACAGAGGTTGAGATAAATAAAAGAGAGAGAGCTACCGCGATAGGTGTTTGGAATTCGTAGAGCGGTATTTTCTCTCTAAAGTTTTAGCTAATGCAGTGTACTATCTCCTACAAAAAAACAAGGCATGGACATTTTTTGGTACGACATTCCAATGTGGGTCCATCATCCTGCCTGCCTGCTGCGATCCCACGTTTCCAAATGCACGGCATTGATTTCTCGATTTGTGGTTCACCTTTACCCCCACCGCCGCTTTACTGTAGCATACCGTATGTCCACGTGTGATTGGTTGGAGAGGAAAATATCTCCCTCACCTGCCTCCCCCTCTGTTTCTCTCCCCTTTCTCTCTCTCCTTCCATCCCGAGGCAGCGACGGGCGTGAGGCGACGGCACCTGTGCAGGCGGCGCGCCGGTGCGGTCGGCCCCCTCCCCCCACCCCCCGCGTGAGCTCCTACAGACGGTTGGCGCGGCTCTGCTTTCCCTTGATCCATCCACTCACTGGTTTACTCCCCTCTCTCTATCCTTACTCTATTTGATTTTATCCTGCATCTATTGTTCTAAGATCAGTTCCCCCTAGGTCTACTATTCTCTCATTTTTCTCTTACCAATCTAAATGTGATTTTTTTTTTGGTTTTGTAGGCTGCGACCTGCTGGGTTACACTGGATTTTGAGAGCAGACATGTATTATGCAATAGACCTGACCACATGACCATGTCTGTGATATTTGTTTGATTTCTTATAGTAGGATAAAGATTGAGACAATGTACCAATGATTTTTGATTTATTGTTTCCATTTTGGTCATGTACAGTGATGAATACGGTATCTTGTCCCCAACATCCACGCTGCCCCACTCCTCACCGATGCGCTTCAAGAACGCCCTGTCGTCGGCGGTCATGGATGTTGACCTCCAACACCAGACACGCCCGCCCGCTTCTCATCGTCTTGAGCAGGTCGGGGCGTCGCTGCTCAGCTACAAGAGTTTGGGGGAGGTGGTCAGGTGGAGCTGCGGTTGGTGGCAAGGGCTGCCTGCCAAATCTAGCAGGACTCAGATCCAATCGGGGCTGGCCCATCTCGTGCACGTCGTTCATCCGCCTGTCTCCATGATATCATTGTCTCTGCAGGTAACGTGTTTGATGAAATTCCCTGAGTTTTTTTTGGTCTAAAATCTGATTTTCAGCCTCATGCTTCCTGTGCACTGAACTTGATTTTCTATGAATGCAGCATCGCCCCGTCTAAGCTCAATCCTCCATGGCTTAAGTAGCTCTTGGGAGCATGCTGCTGGGATCAGGAGCATCATTCTGTTCAGCACCTGTAAGTCTCGTTTGTAGAACTCATATTCCAAATCTTGCACATTTACATGGTATTATTGTATGGATGGGTTGTAGATGCGTGCTAAGCAGAGATTCATGTGTGCGACATGCTTTGAAATTAAGATTGTATTATCCCGTGTGCTTTGGATTCAGCTAGGACTAACACATTGAAAAATCATCTAATAGCTGCAGGGTTTGGTTCAGTAAATAAATGATAGATATAAAAAAAAGAAGCACTTATGTAGTTTTTCATGTCCACGCCCCGAGATTGAAGTAATCTTTTTTATATACAAATTACAAATTGATGATTTTTATTTGTGAAGATGAATACCTGCTTAGACCTGCAACTTGCTTTTCTTTGGAGATGATAATATTTTGGTTTGCATCATTTTTCCATTTTCAAATTAGAAGATTTAGTGGTACAATTTGGGTTCACCTACCATTAAAATGTCAGATATTGCAGTATTTTTTGAATAAATAAACCATATATATAGATTGAATCATTTAAAAAACAGTCTGAATACTCAGGATGTCACTTAAGTAAATTAAGAAAGCAATTGAACTATCCTTATGATTAGGTACTAAGCACTTTGATCGCATATGTAGTCTGTGCTTCTCTAATACGAAAATGGAGAGGGACACTCCTTTAATTTTGTCAATCTTGTATTTTTGCTACAGCACAGAAGGCTTCAAGTTTTTTATATCAGTTTTAGGGATTGACACCATTCTTCACTTCCCATATTGTCCAAGTTCTAGAGTTCATTGGGAAGAAAGAAAACCTGCATCTTCCACCTGGATTTGTTGCTCGTATCGCAGCACAATCAAACCATAATCTTAGAGATGGCAATACAGTTTTATGGGACTTGCAAAGTGCAACAGTAAGCTTTTGTGCTTATTTGTTATCCAGTGTTTTACTGATTTGCCACACCTCCACTTTTACAGTTATGTTAATCTTTCTCTCTTGGCAACACTGCTGTCATATTCTTTTTTCTTTGGCTTTCAGATACCCATTTACATCAAATCAAGTGCTCACTCCTCTTGATTGGGAGCAATATTATTTATGTGTCTAAAATAGCAACTGATATGTAATACTAAAAAAACAAAGGCCTAAAAGGTTCGAACTCTGTAGGATGAAGTACTTCGTTTATCTGTTGGCATATTTCAGAAACACTTCTAATTTATGAAGTATTCAGTCTCTCTGTATCATGCATCCTCTACTAAATCAATCAAGATCCGAATTCAATGTGATTAGCACTCTTTATCTCTGCATGCTATTAGTCAAATGGTATGCTGAAGCTTATCTGCAATTATTGGTTGTGATACAATCCAACAGCCTCTGGTTCAGGTGAAACCTGAGAGTATGGTTAGCCTTGTTAATATCAACCGTACTCTGTACATCCATGTGATAAAAAAACTAGGCGATATTGACTCTGGCAAGCCTATCATTAAGTTTGTGCTGAAACTCACACACAGTTGTCCATGCTCTGAAAAGGGCCATCGCTTTGCAGATAACTATCCTGGCTCTCACTCGTCTGTACTTAGATGATCATTGGAGATTTCAAGAGCACCTTTTGCCAGATTGTGACGCATCCCAGCTCTCGCTCGTCTGTACCCGGATGAACATTGGATATTTCAAGAGCACCTCTCTAAGAGATGGGTGGAAAGTAATGAGTCGGGTCAATCCAAATATGTAACTCGAGTCTTTTGTCAAAGCTTCATAGTGAGTTCTCTTTATTGATTATTTGATCATTTCCTACCCTGCCTTGCCAATTCTTAGTCATTCAAACTTTCAGGAGACATAACCAATGCTTACATCTTCAATGTGTTATTGCTTTGTATCTAATAATTTGCAATAATTGTACATCTTTGATGTGTTATTGCTTTGTATCTACTAATTTGCAATAATTGTGCGTACCTGGTCTCGGTGTTCGAACTTTCATACAACACAGAAATAATTTTACACTTGCTTTTTTTTCTTTAGTTTCACTGCTTGCAGTGGTTTCAACTTCGAAACCTCTGTTTGATAGCCTGAGTTGATGCAAAAAAGCAAGAAAGAGCTAAAAGGATGGAAGAAAAGAAAGTCAATGGAGGCGCTTGTCCACATAGCTAGTTCGATGATGGATGAACCAGGCCTTGAGATCAAACGCTCAAGGGCAATCGAGCATCCTCTACGCGTGCCCAGTCCGTCATCGTGGACAGAATGTCTGCGCCGCGTAGCTTCTTGTGTGGCATGGTTGTTAGACCGACTCCTTTATGGAAGATAGCCTGGCAGCAAGTTTTTTTTCTTTGGTAACAAAACAACACATGTCCAAATTAAAATCAGCCATTATTTTGTTCTCGTTGCAACACACGGGCATTTCACGAACTTTGCTTTTTGATTAAATGTGTATTAGTATCTTATCGTGTGATCCCGTATATTTTTAGTACAAAAATTTAGTTATCCTGTAGCAACGCACGGGTACGCTACCTAATATCTTTTAAAGTGTTATAGGAGTATTCGTCCGGTTCAAATTTTGAATCATTTCAAGAATATTTAGGTATAATTAATTTTATTTTTTAAGAACAAGAAAGCAACTCAAAATTTATTGTGTAAAGCGCGCGCACACACACATCTTTATATATTTGTAATTTTAAAATCATTTTTATAGCACAGTGATTAAAAATATCTTACAATAAAACTTTAATAAAAATTTTAGAAATCATCTGATAGGGAAGAATCTCTCATATGCCCGTATATGTTAGAGTAGCGTGTGTATGCACGGTGTAGAGTCCAATTCAAAAACAATTTGGAGCCTAGATTTAATTTGGGTTTGGCCTATTTTTAATTCAATTTCATCAAATAAATCATAATATCCATATCTCTACTATAATAGACCAATGAAAATTATACTAGGTCTCTCAAAAAAAACATCCTCAGCTTAAAAACCTTCAACTATTATGCACCTTGAAAAATACATACATGAATTCATCTTCATTAAAATGCTAATCGTATACCCAAACACGATATCATGTGTGATGCTGGCTTCTCACGCAGGATACAAACGGTCCTCCCTGCACCCGCACCCGCACGGCACGGCGCTCAGGCGGCGAGGGTTCGATTCCCATCCCCGTACCCCCATTTTCTTCTCTTCCGCGAAAAAAAAGAAATGTCGGGCCGTCTCTGTTGATGCCGCCGGTATCACTTCGCGCGTGGGATCCTTCCCCGACGTGGGCTGCCACGGCCCTAGCCGCGCGCCATCGGCGCCGGCACCCGCAGCCTCGCCGTCACCCGCACCAGCGCCAGTGATCCTCCCATCTCCGCTCCGTCGTACGCGGCGCCCCTACCCCACCGAGATCTGCGACGGACGGTGGTGGCGGCCCATGGCCCCAGGAGGAGGCGTACGCAGTTTTGGCGATGGCGGTCCGGCTCAGTACGTCCCCCACCTACGGTCTGTCCCTATACGTCCACCACCGAAGTTGATCCAGCGCGCAGCCAGCCAGGCTTCTCTTTTTTTGTCCCTTTCCGATTGACTTGTGATCTTGTTTTATTTTTTTATTTATTTCATTAATCTCGGTATTGATTTCTCAGAGATGGAAGATGCAAATAATTCGTTTGCTACTGCCTACTCGGGGGAAAGGCTTTCGACCGTCTGTATGATGATACACTGCTTCTCTGCTAGGTAAATTCAAGCCCCTCAGATCTGTACAAAATTGGTGAAAAGAAGCTATGGACTGAGATGAATCTTTTTAAAGCATATATTTTGTAAGGTTCATGTACTTGTCACTGCTCAGGTTAGATGATTCCATATGTTTGATTATTGATAGATATATTCAATTTCATTTTTTTTTAATTTTCTCATTGCGTTAAGGTTGGGAAAGGGTCCCGCGCTGGAACCGGCTGCAGGCCTGTACAATCAGGTTGTTTGGATATAGATTGCTGTTATGCCCATTTGGGTTAGGGTTGTTGGGCTTCTTCATCCGATTTTAGCATGTTGATGATGCCAATGTGCTGTATTCAATTTCGGCACTACAAGGGAGACTACACGTACGCATGGATGGTGGCTGCAGGCACAAGGATACAAGAGGCAGCAACAGGTTTGAGTCAACCTCATTTTATTTTCCTTCCATGAGTTAAGCAATTAATGTGCTCATATTTCATGACATACTATTTGCCCATCATAGAAAAACATTGGTTGCTTCTGTTGAATGAATGGTTCTCTGATGCAATAATTATCTGATAGGGTGGAGAGGGCACTAAAATTAATTGCAGGTTTACTTTTCTTAGAGAATCTTCCATATTATAAAGTTGCAATAACAGAGCAGTTGCATGAAAAGGTTTTCTTTCTCTTCTAATTGTTTCTGGGTCTTTTAACATAGTTCAAAATATGTTTTTGTCAGTTATGTGAACTTGAATATCGCAATTGTAAGACCACTCAGACACATGTTTACAGTGCTTTGACAGAGTCTGTTAACAAAGTATTTGATCATTTGGAATACACTACTGATCATTCGGAATGTTTCGGGTTTGTTTTGCGAGTATTTGATCGATATGTGGTTTTCATGGGGATTTTGTTTGCATTGTGTTGGTGCAGATGATTCATATCCAAACGAGATGATGCAGGTCGAGCTGTCCATGCAGTTGGTGCTCACAGATAGCCAACTGCAGATGTGGTTCTGCCATTGCCGGCTCAAGGACTGGAAAAGTCTGCTGGCCAAGATTGCTCAGCTGGCTCAAGGACTGCAGATGCATTACTGGCAAAGATACATGTATGCTTTCTTCTGTCTTAAGCTGCAGATCTTTTTATGCTATGGCTGATAAGCTTTGCTGAAGTGCAAGATATAGAATCGTTCCTATTGAATACTCTTGCCGAGCATAATATTTTATTTTATTTACTAATGAGTTAGCAGTATATGACATTATTTGATATTTATACTCAGTGTTTTTTTACTGTTTCCTTCTCTTTCTATCTTTCTATCAAAATTCATGGCTTCTGAGTGGGCATACACAAACTTAGGAATGCACAGGAAATACGCTCTGAGACTGAAAAACAAATAAAGACCAAAAAAACCAGTCTACATGGCTTACTGCTGCACTGTTACAGTTTAATCTATGAGATAATAACCCTACTGTCTAGATGATACTGTAGTTTCAAACATGTTTACTGAAAGTGAGACAGATAATCAATGTTCTCTACCCCCTTGATTTAATCTCTCCTTTTGATAGCTTTTAAGTGTTTAGAAGCACTATGCAGTGGAACTATGTCACTTTAGCAGCCCTGTGAAGCAGAACTGTAGGAGTATTTAAGGCCTTTTTTTCTTAATATTAATAAAATTATATGAAACGTGAAACAAAACTAAATGGCATATACAATAAGTTCCTCCTACCATCCTGTATTATCACGACGAGGAGTTGAGGATATACAATAAGTTTCCATTTTCTAGGGTCTGCACTAATGTATGCAGCTTTAATTTCTTTGTCTTTTCAGAACAATAAGCACGAAAGTTACTAGATGAGACGAAAATGAAGATCAAAGATAAAGTGCAACAAGAAGATCAAAGTGCTCGTGGTGGTTTTAAATTAGTGGAGTTGCAATATAATTATTTATAAAGGAAAATATAGGAATGTAATTAGAGAGTACCACCGCACTCTGATGTCATTGTTGTCACGCAAGTAATCTTTATTTGGTATGTCAGGTTGTCATCAGAATCATGTTTTTATTCTAATATATAATATGTGATCGATGATTTTTAAAAATCACCAAAGCATATACATCATTTTGGTGTTTAATTTGTGTTGTCTTAAATATCATCGTAGCGTTAGCACGGGTAATATACTAGTTAAATGCTAGGTGTGATATAGTTTCAGTTTCGTATGATATTTTGATTAAACGTTGACTCAACTTAAATAGGTGAACTATATGTGTTTCTGTTGAAAACGAGAGAGGCTAAGGGTGTGTCACACGCACGCTCCGAGCCAAGCTGTAGTGAGGTGTGCGCGCGCTTGACGTCATCCATTGCCGACTGCTGCTTCTCTGCCTCTATGAACAGTGCAAACATATAGTCATGCAAGTTTGTAGATTTTTCTAACAAAGTTTAGATATTATTACATCTGAATTTCAATATATGAGAACTTTAGACATAATTTTAGGATCATAACTGAATTCAAATGAAAAATTTGTGAACTACAACTTTTGCTTTAGTTGTTTCCTCATACGAGTTCATTTGAACTATTAGAAATTTTTAATTTCAAATTCTGAGAATTTCAAACAAAATTTTGGGGCAGTAATGATTTCAAATGGAAAAGCCGTTAACTACAAATTTTAGAACTTGTCCAGATCTACAACTTTAGTTTTTGTCGATTCTTTATTTGAGTTGGTTTGAAAATTTAAATTTTGAATTTCAAAATATGACAAGCTCTCATCTCCATTCACTTAAGAAATAAATCGACCAATAAAGACCAACAAACATTTAAGTGGTCTAGTGGGAGTGGAGGTGGTGTTGTCCCCATAGAGATTGGTTGAGGTTGCTAGTTCAAATCCTGTGGTGATCACCTTATTTTTATTTTTCTTGTTATTTTTTCACACCATGCTAAATTTAATTTTTAAAATATATAAAAACTTTAAATATAATATTAAGATAGTAAATGACTTCAAATGAACTTTTCTTGACATTTTTCCATGTCATGCTGTATTTGAATTTAACTTGAAATAGAATTTTGGGATAGTAAATGATTTTAAATGGAAAAATCGTCAATGGCATAGTTGTACAACTCATGGAGATCTATAATTTTTATTTTGGTCATTTCTCCATTAGACTTTTTTTTTAACAATTCGAAATTTAAATTTCAAAATATAAGAAGCTCTCATTCTCTATTCACTTAAGAAATAAAATAATAAGTTAAGATCAACATACATGCATGTGTCTAGTGGTTGTGGTGGTGTTGCTATCTCTATGGACATTTAGTGAGGTTGCAGGTTCAAATCTCATTGGTTGCCCCATTTATGTTTTTCTTATCAGTTTTCACGCTCTACAAAATTTTAATTTTAAAAT
Organism: Miscanthus floridulus; assembly: GCF_019320115.1. Taxonomy (NCBI): domain Eukaryota; kingdom Viridiplantae; phylum Streptophyta; class Magnoliopsida; order Poales; family Poaceae; genus Miscanthus; species Miscanthus floridulus. Next base: position 63,741,568 of record NC_089588.1, on the reverse strand, counting down.
ACGAAAACTTCAAATAGAATTTTGGGATAGGAAATGATTTTAAATAGATTTTTTGTTATTTTTCCGCGTCACGCTAAATTTGAAATTCAAAATCTAAGAAATTCAAATAGAATTTTGAGGTAGTAAATTATTTAAAATGGAAAAGTCATCAATGGCATAGTTGTAAAACTCATTGAGATCTACATAACTTTTGTTTTGGTTATTTCTCCATCAGATTTTGTTTGAACAACTCGAAATTTAAATTTCAGTTTCAATATATGAGAACTTCATACTGAATTTTGAGTCATTAAATGATTTCAAATGAAATAATGTCAACAATAGTTATAGAACTCATCGTGATTTATAACTTTTGTTTTGGTTATTTCACCATCCGAATTTATTTGAGCAATTCAAAGTTAATTTCCTGATAGCTCAAGTCATAGTTCCTATAATAAATATAATAAAACACTAATTTTTTTTCTAAACATGCAAGAGGTCTAGCTGTAGTGGAGGTTTTGTTGTTCTCTTGTGGTGGTGTTGGGGTTGTAGGATCAAATCTTGGTGGGTACTCCATTTTTATTTTTCTTGTTGTTTTTTCTATGCCTTGCAAAATTTGAATTTCAAAATATGAAAACTTCAAATAGAATTTTGGTATGGTAAATGACTTTACATGATTTTTTGTCATTTTTTCAGCCGTGATAAATTTGAATTTTAAAATATCAAAACTTCAAGTACAATTTTACAACAGTAAACAATTTCAAATAAAAAAGTCATCAAGTACAAGTTTTATAGCTCATCTAGAGCTATGGCTTTTATTTTGGTTGTTTCTTCATCGAGTTTGTTTGAACAATTCAAAATCTAAGAACTTCAAATATAGTTTTGAGATAGTAAATGATTTCAAATGAAAAAGACGTCAATGGCAAAGTTGCAGAACTCATCGAGATTTACAACTTTTGTTTTGGTGATTTCTCCATCATACTTTGTTTGAACAATTCAAAATTTAAATTTCAAAATATCGGAACGTCAAATAGGGTTTTGGGACATTAAGTGATTTGAAATGAAAAAATCATCAACAACAAAGTTGTATAACTCATTGATATCTACATCTTTTGTTTTGGTCATTTCTCCATTAGACTTTGGTTGAAGAATTCAAAATTTAAATTTTGAAATATGAAAACTTCGAACAAAATCTTGGGACATTAAATGACTTCAACCGAAAAAGTCATCAACAACAAAGTTGTACAACTTATCGAGATCTATAACTTTTGTTTTGGTCATTTCTATATCCGATTTTGTTTGAACAATTCAAAATTAATGTCCTGATAGCTCAAGTCGTGGTTCCTATAACAAATAAAATAAAATACTAAATCTTACACAAACATGCAAGTGGTCTAGTGGTAGTGGGGGTATTGCTATCTCTTTGTGGTGGTGGTGAGGTTGTCGGTTCAAATCTCGGTGGTCACCCTATTTTTATTTTTATTTTGTCATTTTAGACCCACACTCAATGACCCACCAAATACAAAGTGTTGCCAACAACATTGTATTACAACAAACAAATTGGTCTATAGCAACACAAAAAACTATGACAATAGTAACATAAAATTGCGTTCATTTAGGATTCTAGTTGCAATAAATACCTACCAATTGCAACACCACTAAAGATTATTATAACCCAATAAAACCGTGGCAATAGGAACATGCAACTACAACCATTTTAGAATTCTTGTTGCAATAACCACGTAGCAATTGCACCACCACTGCATGAAGCATACATGAACCGTGAAAATAAGTGTGGTAATACAACTATTACTTGCAACGAAATATGCTCCTATATACCAACATATATAATTGGTGGTAATACAACCATATTTGTTCCAAGAATAAATTGGTGTGGCAATACAACTAATACTACCCTCCTCGGTTGAAACGATATATTTGTTTTTTGTAACACTTTAGTTGTAACATATTTTTGTGCTACTGTAAGGTATATATTTCTCACATATTTTAAATGTTCCACTTATATGTTACAATATAGTGCCACTTTTGTAACATTTCACTAGGAACATTAATTTTGTGTTACTATAATCCTTGTTAGTAACACATTTTTATAAAACAAACGCATTGTGTTACAAACCTAGTCTGTAACACATTATTTTGTGTTATTATGGAATTTCTTTGGAACACTTTGATGAATGTGTTACAAGAATGTGTTACAATATCTATGTTTTGTAGTAGCGTGACTTCGTGCTTTTAGTGGTAGTCGACGTTCCCGTCAACAGCGAGGAGTATGCGTATGTTGTGAGCATCTGTGTTGTATCGTGTAATCTTGAAAAGTAAGGGTAAGTATGGCCATGCGTGAGGAATGAGCCACGAGTGCCAGTTTATTTTAGCAACATAGAATTGAATTCATTGTGCTCAAGATGCTAGTCATGTATACGAAAAACTACAAGGATAGTAGCTGTTGAAGTATAGGTCAATTGCCCATATTAATTTTCTTATTGGATTAAGGTGCTATTTGATAGAGCTTCTTGGATGACTTCGATGACTTTTCATGCCTTTTGGACTAACCTCTACCACACACACTAAGGCCCCGTTTGGCAGGGCTTCACTTCACTAGTGAAGCCATTTTTTCGGCTTCAGCTCCACGAACAGCTCTTCTGGTGGAGCCGGAGCCGTTTTGTACCCCATTTGGAAAAACAGCTCTTCATACCAGACAAAACGAATGAAAAGACTAAACTACCCTTCCTTTTTCCCCTTTCCTTATCTTCTTCATCTGCCCGTACATCGCTCCTTCGTTGTCATGCGCTTTCACGCCGGTGCTCACGCCCTTCAGCGGGCCTGCGCTCCTCCCCAGCTATTGGTGGTCCTCTTCCCAACGGGCCACGTTCCTCCCCAGCGGCCGACGGTCCTCTTCCTGGCGGCCACCTCCCCTCCTAGTGCTCCTCTTCCCGGCGGGCATACACTCCCCCTGGCGGGCGACGTGCCTCTCCCCAGCAGCCGTGCCACCTCCTCGGCTCCCGGCGCACACTCGTCCACAGCATCCAGCGCTTGCGACCCCTTCCCCGATGGGTCTGCTCGTCCCCGGTGGCCGGCGCCCGTGCTCCCTCCCGCGTGACCCCGGCGGCCGTAGGCTCCGGCGCCTGCGCCCCCGACGATCTGGCGCCTGCGCACTTCGGTGGCCACGCTCGAGCCTGGACATGGGTAATCCGGGGTTTGGTCCCATTGGCCTCCACGTAGGCACAGTGAAGCTGCGTGAAGCCACTATTTTTGGCTCCACCCCTTATCTTTTCTTTGTCTCGTCACGTTTTAAGGGGCTCCTTACCTGAAGCCGTTTCATTTTACCCCGTTTGGCAGAAAACAGCTCCTAAAGTCGGTGGGAGAAGCCCTGCCAAACGGGGCCTAACTCAGCAGATGGCTTAGTGGGAGAACCTCTGGAGGGGAGAATTCGTTTTTCGTACGGCAAGGGTGAAGCTATCTACACATGGCTTGTTCATTTCTCTGAATTCTTGGATGAAACCAGTTGCTAAAAAACCCTACCAAAGAGGCTCTAAACTTTTAGATTAACCTAGTCGATAAATTGAACTCAATATGGCAGGAGAATTAATTGTTTCGAGTTTGAATCATGGTGGCGTAATTAAATAAATTTTTTTAGCCAACTCATGTTTCCATATTTGAGCCGCGAGAAAGCCTGCGCGTGAGAAGGAGCTTTAAAGTACAAAAGTGAAGTGTCTACCTTTTCTTTTTGCGGATCAAATGTCCACTTTTTATTATCTGTTTAATTTTTTTGGTTGAACTGGTCAATATAATACATGCAACTCAGTAATAATATTGCAACAGTTTGACTTGAAAACAACTATACATTCACAGACTTAACTCCGAGACTACTCTCGCCCGTGGAGATCATGCAGTGGATGGCACATCTAAGATTAATGTACTTACTTCCAACCACACAAATCGTCGACATGGGGTAGCATAATTAGTTCCGTGGAGGACTGTTTCTCCCTTACCAATTCTGCCAGTTTGTCATACAAAAGTCAATGAAAACCGTCATTTAGAAGAAAAGTTTACAAAGACAAACCACTCAGTCTCCTCTAAATGTCCAGTAACCATTAGAATAAAATTATGCTGTGCTCATATTGAACATGTGTTGTTCACTGCTCAAAGAATCTGCTCCATATTATTGGACCTTATTTGATAGAGCTGCTTCTGCTTTTGGTCTATGTGGGAAACGACTTTATAAGAAGTGATTCCCTACGACAATCTACTGTATGGAGAAAGTGATTCTACGTACAGAAGGAAACGAGAAAATTCCTCCGAAATTGGTTCTTAATATACTATTTTTCATATCTCCCCTGAAATCAACCGTGGTGACTTGGAGCTCTGCAAATTGGCGCTTAGTACAATTCCTACTGATTCCAGAAAGCGACTTGTCGTCCACCCTATTTATGTCACCAGGACGCGCGTTGGAACAAGTCTAAGCATCCTAAAGTCATTAAAGCCTAATTAAAGGAAATATGAAACGTGACACAAATCTCTATGGACACGTTCTACTAATTAGCGTGGTAGGGAGCTTGACCAACAGATCATGGAGTCTGCAACCAGTTTCAGACTCTTTTAGTGATCTTTGCAATTAACTCGCTAATATATTTTTGTTAATACAATTTGTTTTCATTTTTGGTCACCATGCACACCATTGTCACAAAAAACACAAGTGCCCTGGAGATTGAAAATTTAGTTCAGATTTGAACTAAAGCAGGGATGGACAATGCTACGGTACCTCATTTAATTGATAGGAGGTAATACCCCAAATAAATTTGAGCCATTAATTTTTTTAATTTTTGAATTAATTAATTAATCAATTCAGGAAAATAAAAAATGAAACATGTCAAAGACTCAGAAGCCAACTTTTGCTTCTGTGTCTCCGTGATTAGAGGATTTGACATTTTCCTTTTTTATTATTTTCCTAGATTGATTAATTAATTAATTTAATTTTTTAAAAAAAATCAATGTCCCATATTTATTTGAGGTATTACCTCCTATCAAGTAAAAGGGGGTACCGTAGCACATTGTCTCAATACTTGAGGCCGGCTTCCCACTGCTTATATTAGTTCAACTGTCCTCCACATTGCCAGTATACGACTAGCTACTCCAACATTTTATCACATTTCATGTTTGTTAATATTAATATGGCAAAGAATTATGTATATGTGGGTCCTTGTTTTGACTGACAGTTTTTCTAGTTATTAAAATAAAAAACATTGCATTGTGTAATGACTGTTTGAGAATGGATGTTTGGATCCTAATCACATATTACTCCCTATGTTTTCAGATATAAGTTTATTGCCCACTAATGCCCTTCTAAAATAAATATTAACTAGTGTTGTGCTTAGTACCTCTACAACCTTATCATGCATGTTTACTGTGTGCTATATTATACAAAGTTGTGTATTGGATTTTTAGAGGATGATCACCTAACCAAGTATCTTCCCAGAACTTGATTTGATTGCCATCTTGTAATCTAAAACACCCAAACTCAAAAAGATCTCTTTAACACCGACGAGACTCATCCAAAAGTGAGAATCACCTAGGTTCTTACAACTTGTGAAAGTGTTCCATCTTTAACATATTTGTTTCTTAAAATATTTTGCCAGACACCTTGTTCATTATATAGCTTGAAAAGTCATTTGCTCAGGAGACATTTATTCTGCACGTCTAATTTTTGAATCCCTAGACCCCCTTGTTCTTTGGTTTTACACAAAACAAGCATCTAACTAGCATGTATTTCTTCTTGTGTTGCTCATTTTGCCAAAAAAATCTATAATACTCTATTTTCTTCAAGGCTCCATTTGAAACTTCGAAGAATGACAACATAAACATAGGTAGAATAGACAAAATTGAAATAATCAACAGTAATCTGCCTCCCCTCCACTACACAAATGTTTTCCTTCCCAAACACTATTTTTTTTTTCAAACCTTTCCTCTTTTTTTTTTTTCAATCTCTGTTATTTGATTTTCGGTAGATCATGGATAAACCTAGATAACCAAAAGGGAAATCGCCTAATTTGCTACTGAATAAATATAAATAGATACCTTCACACTATTTTGCCACCCCAAACAAAATATCTCACTTTTGCGAAAATGAATTTTTAGACCTAATAATTGCTCAAACATACATAGAGGTAAGTTCATTTATTTTCCTGTTCAATATCATGGTCTAAAAATAACACAGCGGCATCGGCATATTATCTGTTGCAGCGGTTCCATTATCTGTTGAAAGGGGTGTTTTTTGTCCACACTGATCAGAAAAGTTTGATTCACAAGAATCACTAGTAGGAATATGCACTTACATGACGAACAATTTTCGTAACTGAAGAAGGCAAATTCGTCATAATTTTAGTTTTATGACGAAAAATGTTTCATAAAAAATGACACGTCACATTTGAACTTCCATGACGAATCCGAAAACATCGTCATAGAAGTGGTTTGATCTGTGACGAAAAACTGATCGTCATAGAATTGTTTTGGCATGCGTGGCAGAGGCCCGCCATGCTAGTGGGTGCTTCCGTTGGAGATGCTTTCCAAGTGTATATGCTATAGCCGGTTGCATCGGAGGTGGTTCAGGTACGTGTCACCTTCTTATTGCACATCGTGGCCATCTCTGGTTCTTGCACGTTTTAGGTTCTTACTGGACCACATGTCGGGTCCCTGTTGTTCCACATGTTAGTTTTCTATTAGCACACGTGTTGTGTTGCAGTTGGATCATGTGTGTTGGCATTTCTTAGCGTCACTACTGGGATTTGTGTTTCCTAGCAATGACACTAGAAATGCCGTGACGATAGTTCTTGATGATTAAAGAAAGAATCCGCAAGCGCACATAATTATGATTGTAGCATTTCACCCAGAAGTATTCAGGGTATCATTATTTATATTTTTCCCAAAGGAAAGCATAGTGTAAAAGATTATAGCGGGGACATGGACAAGATAATGTGACTGTATACTAGACCAATACTAAATACAGGGGCAAGTCATGATAGGTTCAAGATAGTGTGACACACACTTGGATCAACCTCAAGGATAAATAAGAAAGAAAGAATAAAAGAATGTTTTCTAACTGGAGCAGGCTTGTCCTAATACAATCATGCAAAGAATAGTATGTGATCGTACAAATACATGGTTAGACCTAGACCTAAGTGTAAGATGGATAGGGAGACCTCCTAGCACTGATCTGCTAGCAAGCGCGAGAGGCATTTACGAACTCCTATACGAATACCCGAATTTAGGGGATTACAAGGGACGGATAGGGCTACCACCACCTACCTCCTACCCCTCAACCGTGGAGCACCGTCGCATTCGAAGGTTCTCGTATACCCGAGCACCACTCCCGTGTATAAAGAAACTTCCCGTATTCCCCCGGAACTTTGACCCTACGGATCGACAAGCATAGGACACGAGCAAACCCAAAGGAACGACGAACCACCACATCAACTTAGCTCTAATTCTAATGATATAAGTTGTATGAATTATTAAGCAATATGTTCTACATGTTAAGTTGATAACATAAGAACTATATGCTAGTTCATATGCTAAGATTGTAACACAAGAACTATACTCTAGTTCATAAGCATGACTATATTGATAAAATGTGAACAATACTTTGGAGAAAAGCTTCATCTTATTCATACCAAGATTCTTCTCCAAGGTACAAGCTCTCCAATGAAGCTTGCCTAGCTCCAAAAGACTACTAAAAAGTAAAGAGTATAAATGTGGTAGAGAGAGGTGGCTCCAAAATGTTGTGTGTGTGTTGAGAGAGGAGCCCTACCTATCCTTATATACAAGTACATAGGCGGTTTGGTGTAGGATATTCCATGGAATCTTCCCAAACAGCCTTCCCAGCTTTAATGGAATCGCCATGCGCGAGATGGGCCCAAGTGGCAGCCACAGGGGGCGGCCACCACCTGAGTGCACCCGCCCCCTTGGTGGCTCCTCCCCGCACCGCATTCGTGTGGTCGGTTTCTGAGTGGGCCTAGGCCGCGTCCCCGTGGGTTTTGAGCCCAAGTTCTTCAGGTAGTTGGGCTTTTATCCATTTCATTGATTTACGCTTTGACGGGTCGCACACTTTTGACTTGTTTTCCATTGTATTCGTATGTATGTCCTACAAAACATTGATCTTCCAAATACATGTGGAATTATGTTAGTAGTAATGACATATGTGTATAAGTTTGCTAGTTTCTCCTATTTTTTGTGTCTTAGTGGGCGGTCTGATTTGATCATTAAGGACCGCCAACAAGATCCCCCGAGTTTAACCTTTGCTCGTCTTGAGCAAACAACTAAGTGGTTGTTGATCAGGAGTTGCTACAATGCTGATTACAATTCATAAGTGCCATGTCTATAACAAAATATTCTTCCTTGATTCAAATAAGTTGGCATTTTATCCACCCTTTTTAACTTAATCCGTGTGGGGCTTATTGCTTTTCTAAGTTCTTGGGTGGTTGCAAGATAGAATGGTTTTAATAGGATTACTAGTCATTCATTCCTTGATCAACTTTCTTTCTGGAGGTTTTGAGAGCTTTGCAAAATAAAAAGTAAGTTCCTCAAATGATGCACTCGATCGCTCAATGTGTATAGTCCTCACCAAAGGCTTTTGATATTTTGCCTTCTTTTCATCCTACCTCTAAAGGCTTTTTATGGAGTTTTGGGTAGGTATGAAAGAAGGACATACTTGCATCACATAATGTTGCTAAGTCAAAAACCAGATCCAAGGAGATGCAAGTCATACACTTTGATCAAGAAGTGCAAGTGTGTGGAATTTTTAAATATTTCTAATTTTAAACTCCTTTGTACATGACTCTCTCTCTTTTTGCATTGGTTTTAAAAATATGGGCTATCTTTATTTTCTCTTTTTTATTTTCTTTTTCTCATATAATTTTTTCTCATGCTCTTTGGCATGCATTTTTTCTCTCATGCTTTTTAGCATGGATATTTTTCTCTTTTTTGTTAGCATAGCCTAATTTTTTTGGCACATGAAAACTTTTGAGAGAGAAAGACTCATGATATGTGAATGGAGTATTTTTATTTGGTGGACAAAAAAGCATGTTTTTTGCGTAACTCTCAGTGTAAGAGTTAGCATTTTTTTTGTGGGTGTACGTGAATCTTGATCATGGGTGCATGACGAGAATCTCAACAAGGGTCACAACAATTTGACAAAGTTTAATGTAATAACAAATAGCATATGACTAAGGTTTTGCATTGTATAGTGTCATATGGCCTTGGTAGGAATTTATCATCATTGAGAAACTTTTCATTTTAGCATTTTAAAATTAAAATTCTGGATGTCAAGTTTCTCTTAGAACAAAGTCATAGCAAATTCTATTTGCACCATATCATAACATGCAACAACTTAGAAAAGGATCATGCATTTGCAATTCACAAGTTTCAAGTTTCACGGCTGAGATATTTTTAGCCAACAAACTTAAATTTTGGGGAATACTAAGTTACAAACTAGGCATAGATGAATTATAAGATAGAGGAACTATTCATCATTTCAACAAAGGACAAACTAAACATTCTTAACGCACATATGTGGAGTGGAATGAATATTTTTATTGTTTTAAACATATTTTATTTTTTTGGTCTTTTATAATTTAAATTTGTTATGCAAAATAATAAATAAATGAATGCAAGATAATAAAATAAAATAAAAGATACAAGGTATCTGTGTGGGGGTTCTCTCCCAAGCAAGCCCAAAATCTACAGTCCTTCGGCTGCTTTTATTATAATGCAGAGGCAAACTCGAGGGTTGATTTTATTATATTTAGCTTCTATATTATAATGTGCTTAAGAGGGCTTCCCCCAAGCTTATTCATGATAATGACAAAATGAATAATGTCTGGGAATAGATTTAGAGTAAGAATAAAGTAACTAGCTGTCTTTAAAAGTTTTATATCCTCATTATTTATTATATATTTTGGTAGCTAGCATATTTGGAATTTCCATAATAAGCATGTAATTTAGATTTTAAGTTTTGAATCATTAGAATTTGATAACTACCAATTTATCTTCGGCAAGGGCTCACCTTTTTAAGTCCAATGAGCAAGACTTTTCTCCTTTCACTTCTTGCTCGATGATGAGGCATCAGGTCCAGGAGAAGTAGATGTGGACGCCTATGCTTTCTTCGGTCTCCACACCATTTTGTTTCTTCTTGGTGGTGTGGTGGTGGACTTCGGAGCTTGTTCCTTTTGTTTCCACATCATTTTGTTCTTCTTGGGTGGTGTGGAAACAACCTTTGGTATTTCTTCTTTTGTGATTTGTTTGATTTTCTTTTGCTCTGGCCTCTTTTTGTTTTCTTTATTCTTTTTGACGAGGCTGTCCACTAATTGAGGTTGAATCTCAACCTCCTTATGCCGTGTGGATTTGGCCCATACTTGATTCTGATCATGTAGCATTGCTCCTGTCTAGGCCAGAGGTCGAACTTCTCTTCTTTACCATTGATGTAGAAGAGGATTTCTCTGGCTCCAACATCATTCTGTGATCCCGCTGTGCTCGAGAAGGGCCGCCCAAGGATGAGTGGTGACTCTTTTGGGGTTTCCATATCGATCAGCATGAAGTTGACAGGGACAAAGTAACCCCAAATTTTCACCGGGATATCTTTGGCAATCCCTTCTAGGTAGCAGACCGATGAATCAACTAGCTAGAGCTGCATTGGTGTTGGTGCGAGGTGTGTGAAGTTTAGATTGTCGAAAATGACCTTGGGCATAATGGTGACGCTAGCCCCAAGGTGACACAAAGCATGATCGAACTACTAGGTCCCAATTGAGCATGTGATGGTGAGACACCCAAGGTCCTTCTTCTTAGGTATACGGTTGAGTATAGCTACGCTACACTCTTTCATCAATTTGACAACTTCCATGGATGGTAGTGGTCGTTTGTTGTTGATGATGTCCTTGATGTACTTTGCGTAAGAAGGTACATGCAAAACGTCCATTAATGAAACACTCACATGTATCTTCTCTATGATCTCAACAAAATGAGCGAATTGCTCGTCCACGGCTTGTTTTCTATTTCTTGTGGGAAATGGCAAGAAGCTTGTGTCGATGAAGTCTTGGGGTGCCGTTTCCTCTTCTTGTTCTTTTTGTGTTTTTGTTGAAGGTTTTGCCTCATGGCACTCTTTCACCTTTCCTATAGAATGGTTTGGATTTGGTGGACCACGAGTGGACTTACCACCTCTCGTGGTCATCGTATTAACATTTTCAAAGGAATTCTCGGGTTGCCCTAAGATCTTTCCATTATTATCAACAGGAATAGCAGCAGCAATCTGAGTTAATTGTGTTTCAATCATTTTATTTAAGCTCAGCTGGTTCTTAACAGAAGAAGTTAAACCTTTAATTTTAGTATTTATATTTTCTAGCATTTTATCATTTGACATAATCTTTTAAGTGAGATTTTCATTAATTTTAGCTTGACCTAAGACTAAATCTTTCAAGGAAGGTTGATTCAAATTGTAATTGGAATTGAAGTTTGAATTACCTCCTTGGAATGGTGGACGTGATTGGTTGTTCCACTCGTTATTGCCTTGTGGATGGAACCCGTTGTTTATGTAGGCGGCGTCCTCACGGGTCTCGGGGTGGTCGTTCCCTGAATGTCCAACATTGCCACAGACTTTGCATGTCATATGCAAGTCTATGGCTTGACGGTGCTCTTCATTGCTTCTTTCTCGTGGGCACGCTCGTCCAACCTCTTCATTAATAGGTCCATTTTTGCAGCAAGCATGTCCGTCTCCTGCATGGTATGCATGCCTTTTTGTTGTTTTTGTGATCTTTCCTCGCTCTAGCTCTGATTTGACACTATCTTTTTAATGAGAGCTATAGCTCCATCGATGGTGAGCGAGAGGAAAGCTCCTCTAGCAGCGGCATCAATGTTCCCTCTTGACATGGGGGTTAACGTACCCATCGTAGAAATTCTAGAGCACAAGCCAACTTTCTATCCCATGGTGTGGGCATGCTTGGATGTATTCCAGCAGCCTTTCCTACGCCTCGGGAATAGATTCCATTGAATTATGCTAGAAATTGGAAACTCTTCCCCTCAGGGCATTGGTTTTGCCTATGGGGAAGAATTTAGCGAGGAACGCCATGGAGCATTTCGCCCACGTGTTCACAGCTTCCTTGTGCTTGTAGAGCCATTGCTTCGCCTTCTCCATGATGAAGAAGGGAAACAGACATAGTTTGATGCTTTCTGGTGCGATATCTTTTATGATGATGGCGTCGCACAGCTCGAGGAAGTGTTTGTAGATGCGCGTTTGTGTCCTCGCTAGGCAAACCATAGAAAGGGTTTGCCTGCACTATCGTGATTAGCCCAGTCCTGAGTTCAAAGTTTCTGGTGTCTGTGTTGACAGCAGGGACGGAGTACTCGTGGAGTGACTTGTTGGCCATAACAGTAGTAGCAGATGGTGTGGGGGTGACTGGTTCGTTTGTCATACGAGTAGTAGAAGAAGAAGCGGTATAGGACTGGCTCTTCCTTAGGAGTGCGTCTGGATTTTCGGTGTAATTTTCTAGAAAGACGAAATTGGTCATACAGTATCCTGTTTTCATCCACAAGAAGAGAAAACACGAAAGATTAGCCTGCATGAGTAATGGCTACTATACATTCATATTATCATGGATATGTCCTACTAGAATCTTTTAACGGATGCCTTCCCCGGCAACGGCGCCAGAAATGCTTGTTGGCGTTTATTAGCACCACTACTAGGATTTGTGTTTCCTAGCAATGACACCAGAAACGCCGTGACGATAGTTCTTAACGATTACAGAAAGAATCTGCAAGCGCACGGAGTTATCGTTGTAGCATTTCACCCGAAAGTATTCATGGTATCGTTATTTATATTTTCTCAAAGGAAGGCATAGTGTAAAAGATTAGACTAGGGACATGGACAAGATAATGTGACTGTATACTAGACCAATACTCAATATAGGGGTAAGTTATGATAGGTTCAAGATAGTGTGACACACACTTGGATCAACCTCAAGGATAAATAAGAAAGAAAGAATAAAAGAATATTTTCTAACTGGAACAAGCTTCTCCTAATACAGTCATGCAAAGAATAGTATGTGATCATACAAATACATGGTTAGACCGAGACCTAAGTGTAAGATGGATGGAGAGTCCTCCAAGCTCTGGTCTGCCATCAAGTGCGAGAGGCATTTATGAACTCCTATACGAATACCTGAATGTGGGGGACTACAAGGGATGGACAGGGCTATCACAACCTGTCGTCTACCCCTCAACCGTGGAGCACCATCACATTCAAAGGTTCCCGTATACCCAAGCACCATGTCCGTGTATAAAAAAACTACCCGTACCCCCTTGGGACTCCGACCCTATGAATCGACAAGCATACAACACGAGCAAATTCGAAGGAACGACGAGTTCCCGCCACCTCAACTTAGCTCTATTAAGCCGGTTTTCATGGGCCTGGGGCGCTGTGGCTGGGCCGGAGCAGGGGCAGTCGGATTAGCCGACTTGGGGGTGGCTAAGTCAACTGGCATGATGAACCGGCCTAGTCGGCCCATGGAGTCGGTGAAGCTAACATTGTCAAGGCAGGCGCTGTTTTCTCCTCGTTTTGTTTCGGGAGCTTAATGCAATGCTCCAAAACATGTTTTAGGACCCTGCATTGTTATGAAATCATCACAAAGCACTTTGGTCATTTTTAGATGTCAATAGTTTGGTTGTTAGGATTATAATCTAGTATTGCCATATTTATCCAAAGAGCGAGGTGTCTTTGTGTCGGGTTCATAAACCCGGGGTCCCTCAGGGACCGACTTCCACACCAAGGCTTGGCCCAAGCAGATAGCACACAACTCATGGGCTGGCCCAAGGGTCTAAAACAACAGGCCAAAAGGATGGTCCAGTCATCGATCGGAAGGTCTGGCCGAAGAGGAACAGCGCCCGCTCGTCGACTACTTCGGCCCACCTCTCTGACCGGAGCGCTCGCTTCGGACTGTAGCCACCTTCAGATGGCCTGGCCCAAGCGTTACTTCTGACTCTAACCCCGTGTCTCCGATCAGGGTTCATAGAAACCCTACTCACCGCTCTTCTCCGACTGGCGTGACTAGGGCCGACTGGGGTCATCCGACCAGGGACGCCTGCTCGGAAGGAACCAGGGGACAAACGGAGAAAGCAAGCCAGGGCGCACAAGTCAAACCACGATACCAGGGACCATACCCTGTACACCTATAGGAACAGTACTCTGCAACCTCCCTGACACAAATAGTATTGTAGGCACTGACATTTCCCTCTACAGTATTGTGGGCGCCGGTAACTCCCATACGGTAAGGCCCCCCACATGCCTCTGGGCATCGATAGTGTTGTGGGCGTTGAGATTTACCATACCAGGTGAATGTGGTGAGACTCCTCATGTGCCTCTAGGCATCAACAAGTATTTGCAGGTACCGACATCTGCCATTTCTGAAGAAGGCAACGCAACCTCCCATGTGTATCTGACATTCTACAGTGACATCAACAGTGTTGTAGGCGCCTACCATCATCTTGTACCCGTCGGCATGGGCAACAGGACCCAGTAGCATACATACCCTCATCCTCTCACTAGTAAAGCCACCCCCTTTATCTATAAACGGGGATGCGCTCCCTCCAACAAAGGGGGGCCTTTCTCGAGAGCCTTTCTTAGATTCATTAGATCGACCAAGTTTACTAGTCCATAGCCGTAGAACCGCTAGGTTCGGACCTCAAGCACACGCTTGAACACTTAGCTTATAGCAGAGCTCATGTCGCTCTCGGCCCTTCCGATCGAAGTCGACCGGACCTCTTGTACACCCCATCTTTCTCCTTCTTGTTTGTAACCCCACTGCAGACTTCGAGCACCTAGGCTCACGAATAAAGTCACCGACCGACTCAAATCGGACATAGGGCACATTGCCTGAACCAGTATAAACCCTATGTCATTGAGTGCTAGGCCACCTCCGATCACAACATACGGCAAAACTACAAATATTTACTAGTTGGTCACATTCTGCACCGACAGTTGGCGCCGTCCGTGGGGAAGACGCTGTACGTTCAACACTCTTTGCTCATCGGATGGCCCATTTTTCTGCCACCCTAAAAGCTCTAGTTTGGTTTTGGTTAATTGATGAAACCCTAAGTGCTAACCTAGTTTATCAAGATGATCATGAGATAGGTAGCACTACTCCAAGTGATGAAGCAATGACGAAGATCATGACATTGGTGATGATCAAATGCTTGAACTTGGAAAAGAAGAAAGAGAAAAACAAAAGGCTCAAGGCAAAGGTATAAAATGTAGGAGCCATTTTGTTTTAGTGATCAAGACACTTAGTGAGTGTGATCACATTTAGGATAGATAGCCATACTATTAATAGGAGTGAAACTCATATCGAAATGCGGTTATCAAAGTGCCACTAGATGCTCTAATTCATTGCATATGCATTTAGGATCTAGTGGAGTGCTAACACCCTTGAAAATATTTGTGAAAATATGCTAACACATGTGCACAAGGTGATACACTTGGTGGTTAGCACATTTGAGCAAGGGTGGAGAAGTTATAAGTGAAAACGAGTTAGTGTCGCTGGTTATACAGTGATCGGACGCTGGACCTCTAAGGGACCGGCGCGTCCGGTCATGTGTAACAGTGAGATGCTGGCGTCGGTCATATGACTGGACGCTGGGTCGCTCAGTGACCGGACGTTGAAGGGCTACGTCCGGTTGTGTTGTCGGACGGCACAGTGATTAGGGTTAAGTACCGGACGCTGGGCTATGTCCGGTCAAGCTTGACCGGACGCGTCCGGTCGGCAAAAACACATTTTGGACCCTTACTGTAAATGACCGAACACTGAGGGTCCAGCATTCGGTCAGCTCTGTTAGAGCGTCCGGTCAACATGTCGATCGTTGAGATCAAACGTTCACTGTTGAATGCAAGAGACATGTGGCCGCCATTGGGCGACCGGACGCTGAGGAGCAGCGTTCGGTCAGTAGGACCGGAGCGTCCGGTCAGCCCGTGTTATGCCCAGTGAAGGGGTATAATGGCTCTATTTCGTGGGGGCTTCTATTTAAGCCCCATGGCCGGCTCAAGCTCATAACTCTTGCACATTTTCATTGACATAGCAACCTTGTGAGCTTAGCCAAAGCCCTCCCACTCATCTCCATCATTGATCCATCATCTTTGTGAGATTGGAAGAGAATCCAAGTGCATTGCTTGAGTGATTGCATCTAGAGGCACTTGGTATTCGTGTTGCGCTGTGGATTTCGCTTGTTACTCTTGGTGGTTGCCACCACCTAGACGGCTCGGTGCAGCGGTGGAGGATCAGCACGAGTTGGTGATTGTTCGTGGCCATCTCCGGTGATTGTGAGGGGACTTGTACCTTCCCCGGCCGAGCGCCGAAAGGTAACTCTAGTAAATTGCTCGTGTCATTGAGTTACCTCACTTGTGGGTAGGTTCTTACGGTGTCCTATTGTGTGGATGAGGTTTGTGAAACACCTCTTAGCCGCCGAACCACCAAGTGTTGGTCGACACAACGGGGACGTAGCTTGTTGGCAAACACATGAACCTCGGGAGAAAATCGGTTGTCTCTTGCCATTTGGTATTCTCCCAGTGATTGGCTTATATTCATCTTGTGATTGGTTCATCCCTCTAC
Source organism: Miscanthus floridulus (assembly GCF_019320115.1). Classification (NCBI taxonomy): domain Eukaryota; kingdom Viridiplantae; phylum Streptophyta; class Magnoliopsida; order Poales; family Poaceae; genus Miscanthus; species Miscanthus floridulus. Next base: position 63,724,934 of record NC_089588.1, on the reverse strand, counting down.
ATAGCGGTATAATCACCCTACTCACATTCTTACATCTTGCGAACTAGTTGTAGCAAGCTCTTTAGTGTAATTAGAATTGAGAGCTTGCTTTGGTATTTAAGTTCATCTAGTGGAGCTCTTTAGTGTAGCAAGATTGAGAGCTCTTAGTGAGTAGTATCATAGCAAGTTGTGTGTGTAATAATCATTGCAACTAGAATTGTTGGATAGGTGGCTTTCAACCCTTGTAGAGCTAGAGCAAGTTTGCATTTAGCTATTTGTTATACTAATCAAATTGTTCTAGTTGATTTGTAGATTTTTAAATAGGCTATTCACCCCCTCTAGCCATATTAGGACCTTTCACACCCTCGCCGTGACGGGCATGGGCGATATGATTCGCTTCGGCTCGCTGGAGTTTCCCACACTCTCACCGGCTGGGATGTGGGTTCCACCCATCTTCAAGCCATCCCAGGCCTTCTTCTTCGGAAGTCTGGACTTCGTCGCCGACCGGTTCGGTGTACTACGCCTCCGCGAGGAGGCTCACGTCCTGGCACCCATCGGAGGGGCGCCCTCCATCAACTCCGGGATGCATGACTTCAACGATGCTGCATCTGCGCTTCATTCCGAGCAAACTCTTTGCTCAAACCCTGCTGTAAGTAATATGCGCACTATTATTTACTCTTTATTTACTATCTCCCACCAATCATCAGGTGGGACTGTATCACCCACGACACAAACACCATACGATTGGTTCCCCTAAGGCCTCTCATCCTCCGCGGATGTGTACGCTCGGGGGCTCCGAAGGATGCTGGCGCCATCCCCCCTCGCATCCAAATTCGTGGGAATGGCAGGCTACGCTCCTGCCGTTTTCCATGAACTCTCGGATAATGAGGGCGAGAGCAACAGTTCCAGCATCGGCGACGTGGCACCCCGCCACCGTCCATCCCAGGAGTGCGCTATGGCAGACGCTCTGGGATGGCCACCGGTGGTTGTGGAGTATGCGCAGACTCACACCCCTTCGGACCCATGTGCGGGGGCTCTCGCATCTGCGCAAGCGCACACTGAGGAATTACGACAACAGTGGCAGAACCAGCCGCTGCCTGCGCCGGCGTAGTCGGTACAGCATGTTGCGCCCCATGCGCATGGCCCGGTGGGTGGCACCCGGGGTCGCGCCCGCCAGGTCCAACACAATATCATGAACGATGGGAATGGTCTCCCACAATTCACTTGGGCTAGCCAGAACATCGCTGCTGCGGCAATGCTTCTACGCGGCGTTCCCGAGCCCGTCGACCCCTAGGAGCAGGCAGTCTACCGGAACCTTTGGGTTCAACAGGCGGAAAGCTCCGCGTCGTGACTCCGACTCGTGCCCTCTCTCCCCACCGGGGGGACGAGGATGCACTGGATGGATCACTCCATTCGCTCGCTGCTACAGCCATCAGGCGCGGCTCAGGGGGCGGCAGCCACACCATGGTCCGACCCAGCGCCTGCTCCACACCGACCGCCGGTACATGAGCGGCCTGATCCGCACCAGGATGCTCATAGCATCGTCAGCAATTGGCATCGGGCCCGACACGATGATGATACCCACCGTATGGCGGTGGGCGACATGAATCCCAGCCGAACCATCGAGGGGAGCGGTGAAACACGCCCCAGGCGAGCTCGCCGGCTAGACGACCGGAGCCCTAGCTCTGAGGGCCTAGACCATGGGCCTTTAGCTGGTGTATCCAGAGAGCACCGTTCCCATGGTGTTTCTGACCACCTGCTAACATCACCAAGTACACCGGGGAGACAAACCTAGGCATTTGGCTAGAAGACTTCTGGCTCGCCTATCGGGTCGGAGGAATGGATGATGACTATTTCATCATTTAGTATCTTCCCATTTGCGTGGGGGAACATGTTCAGGCATGGCTTGAGTTCCTCCAACACGACATCATCCGCGACTAGGCGGACCTTAAGAGGGTCTTCGTCGGAAATTTCTAGGGGATGTATGTCTGCCCTGGAAACTCCTGGGACCTCAAGAGCTGCCAGCAGGAGCCCAGCGAGTCCCTGCGGGATTACATCTGTAGGTTCTCCCAATGATGCAACTCCCTCCCTGATGTTGTCGACGTAGACGTCATCCGCACATTCCTCTCCGGGACAAATTGCGAGTCCCTGATCCACAAGCTTGGCTGTGTAAAACCCCATACCACCCGTGACCTACTCGATGTTGCCACTAACCACGCCTCTGGCGAGGAGGCGGTCGGAGTGATCTTTAGCGGAGGCCAGGACAAAGGCAAGGCCAAGCGCGCAGACCCAGACGGGAGCCCCTCCACATAGAGGGGCAAGAAGAACATAAAGGATCAGCGCCGATTGGACAACACCATGATGGTCGCTGCGCCTAATCGCATGGCCAAGCAGCCCCAACAGGGGCTACCTGACCACTTCAACAAACTCATGGACAGTCCATGCACCAACCATGCCTACTCCATAAAACACCTCTACAAGGACTGCGAGCTCCTCAAACATTTCCTTCGATAGGCCGGCGGGCCAAAGGAGGGAGACGGCAAAGAGGCGGCAGCCAAGAAAGGAGGCGCGGCAGGCAAGGACGGAGATGGTTTCCCCGACGCTGACGAACGCATCATGATCTTCGGTGGATCCGATGCCATCTGGTCCAAGCGATAGCACAAGGTTCGCTATAGAGAGGCATGCACCGCCGAGACGAACATCCCCTCCTTCCTCAGCTGGTCGGAATCTCCGATCACCTTTGATCAGAGGGACCATCCCTCCCACATCGTGATACCAGGACGCTACATGTTTGTCATCGACCCCATCGTTCGCAAGAAGCGCCTTACCAAGGTGCTGATGGACGAAGGCAGTGGCCTCAACATCCTATACATCGACACCCTTGATGCCATGTGCATCCCCCGATCGGAGCTCCACCTGATGGGCTCCCCCTTCCACGGGGTAATCCCGGGAGCACAGGCATACCTGCTCGGACAGATCGATATGCCCGTCATGTTCGGTAGCCGGGCCAACTTCCGCTCGGAGGTCCTCACCGTCGAGGTGGTGGACTTTCTAGGGTCCTACCACACCATCTTGGGGCGGCCATGCTACGCAAGATTCATGGCAATCCCCAACTATACCTACCTCAAGCTGAAGATGCCGGGACCAAACGACGTCATCATTGTGAGTAGCGCCTTTTCGCACGCCTTCGCGTGCAACCGTGAGCACTACGAGCTCACCACTGTGGTCGTCAGCTCGTCTGAGCTCCTGCGGCTCAGGGAATCGTCGGCCCCGGCAGTCCCAGACTACAACAACCAACCTCCTCGGCGGCCTTCTGTCCGCTCAAGGAAACCAAGGCGGTGGCAATCGACCCCACCAACCCAACCAAGACGGTTTGGATCGGGACCCAGCTCCTGGCCAAATAGGAATGCGAGCTCGTTGACTTCCTGTGCGATAATCATGATGTCTTCGCATGGCAGCCTTCTGACCTCCGGGCATACCACGGGAGGTCGCCGAGCACGCACTGCGCCTTATCCTGGGCTCAAAGCCTGCCAAGCAGCGCCTGCGTCTCTTCGATGACAAAAGGTGCAGGGCCATAGGCGAAGAGATCACCAAACTCCTGACAGCCGGATTCATCAGAGAGGTATTCCACTCCGACTGGCTTGCCAATCCCGTTCTTGTCAAAAAGAAGACCGGGAAGTGGAGAATGTGCGTTGATTATACTAGACTCAACAAAGCGTGTCCAAAGGATCACTTTCCTTTGCCGTGCATAGACCAGATAGTCGACTCCACCTCGGGTTGCGAAATCATCGCCTTTCTAGATGCCTACTCAGGCTATCACCAGATCACGATGAAAGAATCCGATCAGCTCGCAACCTCATTCATCACCCCATATGGTTCGTACTGCTATGTGACCATGCCTTTCGGCCTGAAGAATGCTGGCACCACCAACCAAAGGTGCATGCAGCAATGCTTCGTCAACCAAATCGACCCGCTCGATCAGCCTGATCAAGTCAAGCTACTGAAACCAACAATCACCGTCTATGTCGATGACATAGTTGTCACAACAGCTCAAGCTCGTGACCTGATCGCAAACTTGGCCGCAACATTCGTGAACCTCCGAAGGTTCAATATCAAGCTAAATCCCAAAAAATATGTTTTCGGGGTTCCAAAGGGGAAGCTACTTGGATACTTTGTGTCCAAGCGCAGCATCGAGGCCAACCTCGAAAAGATCAGGACCATCTCCAACATGGGCCCCATACGCAACGTCAAGGGCGTGCAAAGGCTGACCGGCTGTCTGGCTGCCCTGAGCCGCTTCATCTCCCGGCTCGGTGAACAGGGAATGCCACTCTATAAGCTCCTCAAAAAGACGAATGCCTTCGTCTGGACTAAGGAAGCCTAGCAGGCTCTCGAAAGCCTCAAAACATCCCTGATGTCATCCCCAATCCTCGTCGCTCCCAAATGGGGAGAACCCCTCCTCCTTTACGTCGCAGCAAGCAACCATGTAGTGAGCACCGCCCTGGTCATCGAAAGGGAGGAGCCAGGACACCAGCTCAAGGTACAGCGACCCGTATACTTCGTCGGAGAGGTACTTACCGACCCCAAGGTCTGGTAACCCTAGGTGTAGAAACTCCTATATGCCATGCTAATGGCAACCAGTAAGCTCCTACACTACTTCACCGACCATGAAGTTGCGGTCGTCACTTTATACCCACTCGGAGACATCATCCGGAACCGCAATGCCACGGGATGAATCTCCAAGTGGGCACTCGAACTCATGGGCCATGACATCTGGTATACCCCGCGCACCGCTATTAAGTCTTAGGCTCTCGCAGATTTTGTCGCTGAATGGACGGAGGTCCAGCTACCGACCCCGGACGTCACCCACGAGTACTGGACAATGTACTTCGATGAGTCCATAATGGCGCCCGGCTTGGGGGCTGGAGTGGTTCTAATCTCCTCGGACGGGAGTAGACTTCGCTACACCATCCGCCTCCTTTTTTCAGCCTCAAACAATGCTGTGGAATACGAGGCCCTTATCAATGGACTACGCATCACCATCGAGCTCGGTGCTACGCGACTCTACGTTCGCGGCGACTCAGAACTGGTCATTGATCAGGTCATGAAGGAGTCCTCCTGCAAATGCCCCCTCATGACAGCATACTACCAAGAGGTGCACAAGCTCGAGGACAAATTCTAGGGGATCGAACTGCATCATGTCCCTTGAAGGGACAACGATGCCGCCGATTTCCTTGCAAAATTGGCCGCCAGACGGGATCCATCCCCGAGCGGGGTCTTCATCAACGACGTCCATGAGCCTCCGCCCGCATCCTAGAAAGCCCGATCTAGACACACCCTGACGCCCAGCCAACGCTCGGGGGTTCTGATCCTAGTACCTCTATGACAACGTCACCCGCGAACGTCGCCGTATTGGCACTCGATCAAGCCGACTGGCGAGTACCGCTACTCACCTACATCCTCGAGGAGGTTCTCCCACCTGAAAGGACTGAAGCCCAATGGATCGCTCGACGCGCCAAGACATTCATCACGCTCGGTAACAAGCTCTACAAATGGAGCCCATCAGGGGTACTCATGAAGTGTATCCCCACCAACCAGGGGAGGCAGCTCCTCCTCGAGGTCCATGCAGGGATTTGCGGAGATCACGTGGCCCCAAGGTCACTGGTTAGAAAAGCCTTTCGCCAAGGTTTTTACTGGCCGACCGTGCTGCGAGATGTAGAGGAGGTCGTCCGCAGGTGTGAAGGATGCCAGTTCTATGCTCGGCAAACCCATTTGCCGACATAGGAGCTCCAAACCATCCCCATCACCTGGCCATTCGCGGTCTGGGGCCTTGACATGGTGGGACCCCTCAAAAAGGGCCTAGGTGGTTTCACTCACCTAGTCGTAGCAGTTGACAAGTTCACCAAGTGGATAGAGGCCAAGTCCATCACCAACATCCGCTCGGAGGAGGCAGTCAAATTCTTCCTCGACATCATCTACCGGTTTGGCGTTCTTAACTGTATCATCACTGATCACGGGACTAACTTCACCGAGAAGAAGTTCCTAGACTTCAGCGATGGATACGGCATCAGGATCGACTGGGCTTTGGTCGGACATCCACGAACTAACGTTCAGGTCGAACGCACCAATGGCATGGTTCTCCAAGGACATAAGTCACGCATCTTCGACCGACTCAACAAGTACACCGAGCGATGGGTTGCAGAGGTCCTAGCGATCCTATGGAGCCTAAGAATGACCCCAAACCGATCCATAGGGTTCACACCCTTCTTCCTGGCCTACGGAGCTGAGGCAATATTACCCTTCAACCTTGACCATGATGCCCCAAGAGTGAAGGCTTTCAACCGCGACTGAGCCGCAGAGGCTCAACAAGACACAGTCGACCTGCTCGAAGAGGCCCGCGAGATGACCATCATCCGCTCCGCTCGCTACCAACAAACCCTCCACAGGTACCACGAAAGGAAGATCAGAGGAAGGATACTTGAAGTCGGTAATCTCATACTCCGGAGGACCCAATTGACGAAGGAAAAACACAAGCTCTCTCCACCATGGGAAGGGCCCTATACGGTGACCGAAGTAATCCGACCGGGCGCCTACTGACTGGAGGACAACAACGGCGATGTTCTCACCAACACTTGGAACATTGAACAGCTATGTCGTTTTCCCCCCTAAATTTGGTCTAACCGCTTTATAGTTAACACAAGCTCCTGTAAAAGCGCCCCAGCCCAAACACTTTCAGCCCGGGGCACTCGGGGGCTTCATGAGGATACAATATCGAATATTACCTCTCTTTTCCTTACTATCACGTGATAAACAACTCTGTCCCTGAACGAAAGCACATTCCATTCCTTTGATTACCCTATGTGACTCTGTTCTTACTCCGAACCAAACGCACCCCGCGATGACCTACGGTTACAAGCAGCCGAGCCCCGCGGGCCACGCCCAGGCTCTTAATAGCTGCAGCCTACGAAACTAACGAGCAGGTGAGAGAGAGAAAAGGATAAAAACGAAAGTCATGCTTGGATAAAAACAAGGAACATATATCGTGGTTCTGTCACAAAAGCAGTACTGATGTATTCATTGATACAAAAAACTGTTCACACGAGGACTCACCCACAAACTCAACTATTACATTTTCTACTACTACAAATACTACTACGGCCGCTCGACGACATGGCCTGAACGCCAAAGGAGAAACCACGGCACGCTACGCCAGACATAACCACAACCGCTGGAGCCCCGCCCGGTTCCACTCCCTCGTCTTCGGCGAGCGCAATGGGTACCACAAGGGATCCGCCCGGTTCCACTGCCTTGACTTTGGCGAGCACAATGGGTACCTCAAGGGACCCGCTCAGTTCTGCTCCCTTGACTTCGGTGAAGCGCAACAGGTACCTCAAGGGCGTCGCATCCATAGATGCTCAGTAGAAAAACATAGGGCTCCTGACCTTCTCATGCAGTCGAGGCAGCTCCTGGGTAGGGGCGTTGCCTCCAAGGTATGGCCGCCATAGCAGGAAGATATCTCAAACTTTATGAACTGGCCAACCTGAGCAGCTATAGACGTGGAACCCTCCACCGGCCTGATCCTGAGCAACTTCCCCTCCGACAAAGCTTGCCCGGTGAAGATCCACTGAAGAAAATCCACACACGGCTCCATCCCAAAAAAGGCCCTGCAGATTAATCCAGCACCACCCGCGGCAGTCTCCAGTTTGACATCACGCTCCGGGTTAACGAAAGGATCTTTAAGTCCTCCCCCTCGCTCACCCCCTCTCTCACTTAGGAACCACCGTGACATACAGGCACTCTCGGTGAGAAAGAAGAAGGAGGAGAAACAATAGTGGAAGAATAGGCAAAGGACTGGAACAAAGAGCCCTCTCCCTCCCCCTATTTAAGGAAGAAACACGACAGCCAAAGAAGGGAAAAAGATCAGAGCAAAAAAACTCTCCCCTTCCCCCATTCAATGCGGATGGGAAACGACTGGACACGCCCTGATCGAAGGGGCGCGCACTGACCGACGGAACGACGCCGGGTCAAACGGAACGCCGCCTGGTGAGACAAAACATGGCCTAGGTATGGCCCACCACTATCGCACGACCGGGTGCATAAACCAAAGCGTCACCACACGCAGGCAGCTCTCCGCATCCCCAGGCGGGACTTGGAAAAACCCAAAACGGGATCTCCGAGACCATCGGGCTTCCCAAGTTGATCGAACGGTTCAGAAAGACACACCAAGACACAGGTAGGAAGCGAAGGGGTGTCCCATGTAGGCCATGCCGACTCCGTCACGAACGACGAGCACGGGTTCCGGTCAAACATTTCCGACTGAAGCTCTCCAAACCCCATCACTCAAGTCACCAAGGTGAAAAACTACAAACCCCCACTATTTCCTTATAATCATTTCATACATCCATACGCACATTCATTCCATATGCCCGTGCCTCCCGGACGATTTGGGCCCTGAACCGCCCGAGGGCTCGGGAACTAAGCATCGCACGTGCAGCAAAATGCATCACAACGCTCCGTGTTGCGTCACGAAGCGGCGGTTGCCTCATTCGACATGAGCAACCAACGGAGCCAGGGTAGAAAAACGTAGATGAGCCCCGTGCGGCCCTTGCTCGGTCTGGCAGACTAGGTCATCTCAACCTTCTCGTTCGATCCTGAACCTCTCGCCAAGCCCATAGAATCTCCATCGAGGGGAGGCCGTTAGGCCAGCCGGGTCGGTCTTCGGAACGACCCAGGCATCTGCCGGGTTGCAGGTAAAGAAGTAGTGGAATGTCACAAGAGGGCTATGCCGACCCCGTCACGAACAACGGACCTGGATTCCACTCGATCATACCTGTTAGCGAACTCACCGAGCGCGTCACTCGAGCCCGAGCGATCGGGACAAGAGACAAAACTCAGCCCCTCCGGTTGTGAGGAACCGAGGATGGGGTAACGCACACAACTCACACCGACCCCTACTAAGGCCCAGCAAGGCTCAGGGGCTCAAGACACAAAAAGCCTAGGTCTGCGACCCTAATCTCGCCCCATCCGGCTACGCTTCCGACTGCGCTCCAAACACCTGGGTCTGTGACCCCGATCTCGCCCCATCCAGCTACGTTTCCGACTGCGCTTCAAACACCTGGGTCTGCGACCCCGATCTCGCCCCATCCGGCTACGCTCCGACTGCGCTCCAAAGCACCTGGGTCCGCGACCCCGATCTCGCCCCACGACTCTGACTCATCCGATCCCATGGCGCGCATCAACGCCAGGATCAGTGAGCTCTATCTCGTCTAAACTAACTTCCTTGCCCGATCCCATGGCGCGCACCGACGCCAGGATAGGATTAGTGAGCTCTGTCTTGTCCAAACTAACTTCCTTGCCCGATCCCACGACGCGCACTGACGCCAGGATCAGTGAGTCTTGTCTCAAATCTCTCAACCAACTAAAACGCCTCGGCTGCACAATGACGCATTGGTTAAACAAACTCTGTCCCAACTAAAAACACGCACGCATGACCGCTATAGAACACCCCCCAGACGGTTCTGCCCGAACCGCCTAAGGGCTCGGGGGCTACACCCGCGGGTGCGCTCGCGCGCACCCGCCGACGAAACGGAAACCTCCCCCACTGACAACACAACCCCCCCCAGACGGTTCTACCCGAACCACCCGGGGGCTACACCCGCGGGTGCGCTCGCGCGCACCCGCCGTCAAAAATAAAATCCCCTAGATGATTCTGCCCGAATCGTCCGGGGCCTCGGGGGCTCCTGTCGGGTACATAAACCCAGGGTCCCTCGGGGACCGGCTTCCACGCCAAGGCTCGGCCCAGGCAGACATCACACAACTCATGGGTCGGCCCAAGGGTCTAAAACAACAGGCCGAAAGGGCGGTCCAGTCACCGACCGAAAGGTTTGGCCGAAGAGGAACAGCGCCCACTCGTCGACTACTTCGGCCCACCTCTCCGGCCGGAGCGCTCGCTTCGGACTCCAGCCGCCTTCGGACGGCCTCTCCGATCGGAAGGCCTAGCCCAAGCGCTACTTCCGACTCCGACCCCGCGTCTCCGACCGGGGTTCGCAGAAACCCTGCTCACCGCTCTTCTCCGACTGGCGCGACCAGGGCCGACTGGGGCCATCCGACCGGGGACGCCCGCTCGGAAGGAACCACGGGACGAACGGAGAAAGCAAGCCAGGGCGCACAAGTCAAACCACGATACTAGGGACCATACCCTATACACCTGCAGGAATAGTACTTTGCAACCGCCCTGACACAAACAGTATTGTAGGCGCCGACATTTCCCTCTATAGTATTGTGGGCGCCGGTAACTCCCATACGGTAAGGCCCCCCACATGCCTCTGGGCATCGATAGTGTTGTGGGCGCCGGGATTTACCATACCAGGTGAACGTGGTGAGACTCCTCACGTGCCTCTAGGCAGCAACAAGTATTTGCAGGTACCGACATCTGCCATTTCTGAAGAAGGCAACACAACCTCCCATGTGCATCTGACATTCTACAGTGACATCAACAGTGTTGTAGGCGCCTACCATCATCTTGTACCCGCCGGCGTGGGCAACAGGACCCAGTAGCATGCGTACCCTCACCCTCTCACTTGTAAAGCCACCCCTTTATCTATAAAAGGGGATGCGCTCTGTCCAACAAAAAGGGGCCTTTCTCGAGAGCCTTTCTTAGATTCATTAGATCGACCAAGTTCACTAGTCCACAACCGTAGAACCGCCGGGTTCGGACCTCAAGCACACGCTTGAACACTTAGCTCATAGCGGAGCTCCTGTCGCTCTCGGCCCTTCCGACCGGAGCCGACCGGACCTCTTGTACACCCCATCTTTCTCCTTTTCGTTTGTAACCCCATTGCAGACTTCGAGCACCTGGGCTCAGGAATAAAGTCACCGACCGACTCAAACTGGACGTAGGGACGTTGCCTGAACCAGTATAAACCCTGTGTCATTGAGTGCTAGGCCACCTCCGATCACGACGTACGGCAAAACTACAAATATTTACTAGTTGATCACATTATGCACCGACACTTTGCCTCTCCTCCTAGCTCTCCTCCCTAAGTTTCATTACTCTGTGTATACCACACTTCCGATCCTCTATTTTTGAATAAATCAAGTCCTAGAGTTGTCTTAGCTCAAACTTTTTTTAGTGTAAGCAAATTTATAGAAAGAAGCGTAAATATTTATGGCACCAATTGAGCATAATGTTGTGCCTAATGACGACACTAATTTGATGTCATAAATATACCTCTATTTTCAATAAATTCGATCAAAGTTAGGTAACCCTTTGTGTCAGTAAACCTGAGTACCTGACTTCCCACCCTGCAAGCGCGCGCGTGCCCCCCACACGCTACCACACGTGCGTGTTCTAGCTCTCGAAGATCGACGTCCACATATAATAACGACGCCGACCGCTGTCCCACGCACTCAACCGCGCAGGAGCATGCGTGGCACGTATGTGCTCATACATGCACACATAAAAGTAAGGTGCCTCTACGTGCGTTCCGGGGGCGACCACGTATAGCGTCTGGAAACGTAACGCTCACCGATCAAATAATGCGAAGGCAGAACCGTCGCGCGCGTCCGGAAGAGGCTAGACTCCAAGCCAGGATCATCATCATGAAGGCTGAAGCGTGCGTCCGCACGGGGTTCTGCCGCCTGTGCATAGAGCTGGGGGACATGTTAAGTAGCCGTTGCTTTCGCACGTACGTGCAGTCCATGTATGCACGCTCGTGTACGTAAGTACACGTGCGTTGAACACGGGCGCACGCAGACGACGCCTGTTTGCTAGCCCCTCCAGGCATTGCGTCCCAGCTACTAGCTACAGATTGATATACAACGTGCGTGCCGCGTACCAGCACCGTTACGTCCAGTTGTGTGTGTTCCTTCGTTCGGCGCGATTCTGGATTGGGATAACACATAACATATATCATATATAATCATTTTAGCCATAATATATGGAAGTTGGTTATGATCATTTTAGCCATCTTGTCATACCACTTGCTTGGTGAGGAATACGCACACGTTCTCCTTTCTTCATCTATAATATATTCTATGTGCCCTAATTAATATAATAACCTTCCGGATCTGTGCTAAACTACAAAAGGGCATGGACAAAAATTAAATGCATGCACTACGGTGCAAATGCACAATATATAGTTGTTGACCACTAAAATTGACCATGGCCTAAAAGACTTAATGACCATGTTCTTTTTTTGAAAGAACTAAGAAAAATATTTGGAACATCTTATTTGAAGCTTGGAGGTGAAGAAGACAAGAAACCGGTGCCCAACCTGCCAAACCGGCCTGGCTGATTCCCAAATCGGCCAAGCCGGTTTTCCTATGTTGGCCAGTCGGCCGAGCTGCTGGGCCTCGACAAAACCAGCCAAAGCCGGTTTGGGATCCGGCCAGGCTGGTTTCCCTGGTCTACATCGAACCGATTTGTTTCCAAATCAGTTTTGAATATATTTTTGGCGTAAGAAACATGTAGATTATGAGTTAGGGATTTTTTACTGGGATAAGACTATCTTCTTTATTTATATCAGAGGATCACGGTCGATTGAGAGATCCAACATCCAATCGACTTTGTTCCATCTCCTACATATTTTTGCGATTTTTCCAATCTCTTGCTATTGATTGCATCACTCCATGGCATCTAGTAGCGTTCTAGGAGACCTTGCCGACACTAAGACAACCTTTGGCGTAAGTGCATCTACCGACAGGTCCTCCTAAGAGGAGTTCCCGAGCTCTTGCGGCGAAGGACGGGCTTCAAACAGCCTAACCGATCCCTTGATCATTCTCATTGGTTTTAAAGTTGATTGTTGTGTTTAATCGGTCGTGTGCGACCTTATGTGTGCTAGCCCTTATTGGTGTGTGACCCTAATTTAAGTTAACACACTTTTTTGTGACTCCGCTACGAACTAAAGATCAATCTTAGTTCAAGATGCCTGAAGATCAAGACAATAACAGGAAGGATGATCTCACCAATGTGTCCAATGAGAAGAACATCATCCATCCTACCACTGTTGATCACCTCCTAGAGCATATTTGCCAGATGGTGGAGGAGAAGAACTCCGCCAATGTGGCGGCCGCTCTAGTGAGTTGCTCGCTGGAACGGCGGTCAAGTACTACTTCAACACAATTCAAGCCCATCAATGTCTACACTCTAGAAGCTCCAACCACTTCTGCACCCAAAGTAACACCACCTGTTAGTGAATCATCTTCATCTACTTTGCTTACTTTGGACCAAGTGAACCAACTTTGGAACGAACGGGAATCAAAAGCTGTATGAGAGGGTTGCTACTACTATGCACCATAATCCTAGTCTTAAGAAACCTCTCAATTATGCATCGGCTGCACCAGTTGTTCTGCAAAGATGTCATCAGCTCCTAAGACCATGGATCTTCCTTATGGCATGCTGATGAATTACCGTAAGGGTCATGGGTCAACTAGGTCCTTTGGCAGGTTTTGTGGTTACTAATGCTTTGATTGGGTCGATGACGACAAACTTAGTGAATTGGCAGATTTTAAGGCTCCTTTTACTACTGTAGCTTATGGGACTGGCGTACCTCCTGAGGGCACTGCTGAACCAAATCCTGTTTCTCCCTATGTTTTTAATCGACATTTGAGCAGCTGGAAAGCAAAGCAAAATCACGAAAGGTCAGTTCAAACGTCATCCAACCTAATGTGGGACCATCGACTACACCGACTTTTCAAGTTGGGCATGCCGATCCTCCAAGGTAAAGTGATCTTGCCAGAGGTTAAAGAGATTCTTATAAATCATGAAGCCTCAATGGCTAGAAGAATAAAAGAGAATCTTGGTGTTGATATTAGGGGGCAATACAACGTTTATCAAAAGCCATATCCTTCTCATTTTGAATGGGCTCCATCTCCTGCTAACTTTCGATTGTCTGATTTTGTTAAATTTAATGGGGAGGACAGTAGGAGTACTTGAGAGCACATTGAAAGTGTGGGGGTCCACCGTGTTAATTTAACCGGGTGTCATCCACTTGACCGGTCCATTTTAAGCCAAACCAACCATGGAGATCCCTAGGAGAGTGCCATCTGCACCTCCATTAGCATGATCCATAAGTAGAGTTACATTCCATGAACCAATCATCAAGATTTCACATAACTCGATCACCACACAATCAGAAATATTTAACTAGTTCCATCATGGTTTATGAATACAAGTAGAAGATTAAAATAGTATCAAGATGATTCATTGTCTAAATCCTACTTTCTAGTTTACTCTCATTCTCTTAACTATTGACATTAGAGTAATGGCAGCCCTACGTGGACACCCGTCCCATAGCTTGCTAACTTCAACTTCACTTGAGCTTGGCTCAACATCAAGTCTGCAATATCTACAAAACAACTTCAGCAACACCGTGAGTACATTTCGTACTCAGAGGGCTTATTCCAACATATGGTGGATGCAAAAAAAAAATTTAGTAGGCATTTGTTCATTTGCGGAAAAGCATGTCATTTCTTAAAATGATATGCTCATGAATCTATCTTAGCAGTTATATTTACAAGTATCGATGAAGAACAACAATTATGTGATCAACTTTATAATTCATCTCATAAGCAAGTTCACTCAATTCTCACTACACTGAGTCTAGAGGAGCGAATAACAGAACAATTCTGTCCGAGAACTTCAGACTTTTGAAAAGATTTCTACATAGGTGAACAACTGTACCCACACGGACACCAAGGGCGAACCTCCAACTCGTGCATGGATAAGGGTTGCGTCAAGGTTCCGACCATTCCTCAATGTGGCTTTTGAATCCACGAATTGTCCGAAGGAGGTTCGAGGTACTAGCTTCGCGCACTACCCCATGTCACAACCTGAGCCGAATCCACGCGATAAGCAAGTCACCACTAAGTACTCAGCTTATTGCTCCTATACGTGATATGTGGTCTGTACGGGTTGTTACTCAAACTTACTATCCCATGAATGGTTCTTACCTACTCCATGAGCTACGTCACTTGAGATCCAATAGTCACAGTGACCTTACTCCTAGCTTGAGTAGAGATTAACATTTGATCGCCACTTAATCAATTCAAGTTAAGGGTTGGTCATTAGTCATACATAGCAAATTATATAAATTTGAACCCTTGCAAGTTTTGTATGATTAATTATTCCTGGTGAAGCTCCTACATGTGCGAGAGTGAGTCGCCGCTCACACTCAACTTCTATCGATACTAGCCAACTAAGCATATTAAACATTCCAAGCCTAATGATTAAGTAAGAGGCTATGATTGTTTAAGTGAGTTGGTCTAACTTAGTTGGACAAGATTAAGTAGTTAATCATCTTTCATGAAATACGAGACCCATAATGAGTTGACTAATATGTATCTAAGATAGGGGTAATAGTAGTGGTGCCTGCTTATCATGAAGTATTGATGACTGAGGATGATCATGACTTGCCGTTACACGTTTGTTAGAAGAATGAGCTTTGGAAATACCTAGAAACTACTTGAAGATGAATTATATGGTAGCACACGAGGCACAAGATTTATACCAGTTCAGGCACGTTCGGTGCCCTAGTCCAGTTGGGGGTGGTGCTGCTCTTCTTGTATTTATATGCTCTGTTACAGGGGCTGCTGCTCCTAGCTATAAAGTAGATGGGATTGGATGAGAATGAATGGATCCTGATCAAGGGGCCCCTACTCCTCCTTATATGGCCTGAGGGAGTAGGGTTATAATAGATCCAATCGGCTAACAGATTGGTTTCCTAGTTTGTTAGATAGAATGCATAATAGATTGATTCTATGCTATCGTCCAAATACGATGGCTCCAGATATCTTTGATATATCTTGAATTCCAAGTCGGTGGATTCTCCTAGCCTTCGTGGGCCTCTGTCGCCATGTCCTTAAGCCTGATAGATGGATGTAGTCGAATATATGGGCGGTGCGGGTACCCCAGGCCCATATATCTAGCAGTAGCCCCATAGGATTTGATGACAAGCTAGTAAGTGGCCTCATCCTCGGGTGCCACAAACCCATATAATCCTCGGGTACTATAAGACCCAATGAGCGTTCCTCGGGTGCTGAGGTTTTGAATTCAATAGCATCAGCTGTCCTTGAGTGTTGAGGCCCTCCATATGCTCTGCTCAGGTGCAGAGGCTTCAACTCAGGTCCTGAGAGTTATTCTGGTGTTGATATCACGCACACAGGGGTTCTTGATAGCTACATCACACGATAGGACCTTGAGTCTACTCTAGCATCTCAACTAAGGGTGTGGGGCGGAACCCCATGGGCCTAGAGGCCAATATTATAGTGTCTCAGCTTGAGATATACCGAGGCAAATAACTAACGCATGAGCAGCTACTAGCATTTGCGCATGTTACACTTCGAGCTGATAATGGGTAAAACAAGTGAGCATCTACATCCTAGTGGTAGGGTGCGATAGGACAAAGCCTGACCATCATGGGCACGTCATAAAACTCTTTCCATAATTCAGGAGATCGTACTTTGGTCAGACTGAGCCAACCATTATTTTGGTTTCCTACAAAAGGGCACACATCTTCTGGAAATATGTACTTCGAGCTCATTCGGGTATTCGGGAGATATCAATAACACTTGGCATCCGAGGTTTTCGAGCCATACTAGTGGCCCTACCCCCGGACTCTATAATGGTTGGATCGGTGATAGTAATATCATTGCTTACTCCAACTCAAGGGGTGCAAGCTGTGCCGAGTACTCGATCCAAGTATCAGATCACTCGCATGCACCAGTCTACGTGATGGTTCGTCAATTTTGGGCTGCTAGGCCCCATGTCCACCATGACCACACGGGCGTATTCCTTCTTGGTGAACTCAGAGTGTCGGTTTTGGTGGCCCGTGTCCCCATGCATGGTTCTCGGATGACATGCCTCTCAGAGATCGTGGGGAAGTGGCCTAGCCTTGTTGCTTTACAAACTCACCTTTCTTTCTTGGTCATGCGCGTCCCCTACTATAAAAATAAAGGAAAAGGAAGGGAGTCGGTATGATTTCCTTGTTGCTTTGCAAACTCACCTTTCTTTCTGACCATCTCCTACCTAGTCTTTAGTTCTTGAAGAAGTCCATCCATGGCCGGGGAGAAGCGCCCGAGGGAGGAGCTATCGAAGTTGAAAGATTCTGATGTTTGCCCTGATATATTGCCATCTCGACGATGCCCCCATTGCTGTAGCTTCCCACTAGCGAGGGTGAGACCTCGTCATCATGGCCACCGGTGGCCCGTCCTTCTTCATCGGGCTCCTCCTTCTCCTTTGGCTCAGTGAGTGACGAGGAGGGAGGGGATATCCACACTATTGTGTGAGACCTTGACATGACCAACCAAGCTCTCCATGAGGAGAGCTGGGAAGTGGAATGGCTATGGTTGTGCCTATCGGCCGTGGAGACGGCCCTCGCCGTTGCTAAGCGGGAGATGGCCATGGCTAAAGCCATGGCGACAAACACTATGGCATAGTTTGCTAGTAGGGCAATAGTATTACCCTTGTTTCTTACTCTATGTGGTTCCACGTCTTATGCATAGGGTTTTGTTGTTCTTGTTTTCTCAACCATGCAAGAGCTACTGAATGCCGCGCTGGTGGAGGCAGTGTACCTATGTTCGGCCAATGAAGATCTGGCCTAGTGATGCCAATATGCGTTGCTATGATTGTAGGCCCCGAGCACTTTGATAGGTTAGCGTAACATATCTTAGTGTTAGGATCGACTAATGTCCCAACGAATTGACTCCTTAACAGTTATCGGGTACCCTGATAGGATGAGTTGCTCGCGTTGCGGTATTACCCCTTAATAAGTGAGTAGCTCCTGAGTGCCTTGATTCATTTTGTACCATGTATATTGGCTCTAAAGAGTTAAGCTTCATGCGCCTTGGTAGATTAGTATAACCACATCAAGAGGTAGTTTGTTTGATTAGTATAATCATGTCGAGAAGCAATGCAAAAAGAGGGCTTGGAATCAGCTTGTAGCACCCAAATGCCTTGATGTGTTAGTGTAACATATTAAGGCATTGAGGGAAACTGTGGGATATTATTGCGTAAGATAATGACCTAGCCCCCCGAGTGACTTAAAGAGGTGCTCTTTGAGTTTTTGGGAACACAAAATCTTATGTATTGCAACCTAAGGCATACCAATTCTTTTAAAAAGAAAAGCTACAATAATAAAAGTGGGTGTGATGACAACATAGTTAATGTTCATCTATCATCCTACGCCAATGACTTGCTCTGCGCTATGCCAAGATTTTATTATGGGAGGTACTTCTGTGCTTTAGATCTTGACCAAAGTGCTTTCATCCTTGGCCGAATCACCCCCTTGTTCCTCCAGTTAAGCTTCCTTGGGCTCATGCTCGGACATCAGAGTCGTCGGTGAAGCGACAGCAAAAGCAGTAGGGTGGGTGATATATCTGTCGGGGTGATCAGCATGTGCTAGTGCTCTAGTGATGAGAGCACGCATCGAGTGGTCGCCGAGCTATTCTTGCTCTTTTTCTCGATGTCGAGCCTTGCTTCCTCAGGACTAAGAGTACTGTTGGTCTGCTCGATGGCCTCCCTTTGACACTTGTAGCCATCCTGAAAATTGCCAGTTATAGTGATAACGCCTCATGGGCCTAGCATTTTGAGCTTGAGGTAGGCGTAACTGGGGACCACCATGAACTTGGCATAGCATGGCCTTTTGAAGATGGCATGGTACGACACCTCAAAGTCAATGACCTCAAAGGAGAGTGTCTCCTTGTGGTAGTGTACCTAGTTGGCAAATGTAACTGAGAGGACAATGATGCCAAAAGGCATGACCCAATGTCCCGAGATGATTCCGTGGAATGGAGAGTGCAAGGGGCGCAATTTGGTCATTTCAGTGTTGAGCCTCTCGAAAGCATCCTTGTAAAGGATGTTGATGCCACTGCCTCCGTCCATCAAGACCTTCATCATCCTCATGCCTTCCACAACTACACTGACCACCTAAGGGATTTAGTCTGCCTCCATGTTGTGATCATGCTGGTCGTCTCTATAGAAGGCAATCAGCCGCTCCGACCAGCATAGGTAGACCAGGACCACAGGGGCGGTGGCATAGATTTGGTGATGTGTTAGCTTCTAGAGACGATGATCTCCATAGGCTTTTGGACCACCGAAAATGAGCATCATGTCCTCAACATGAGGGTATCCGCCTTGGTCAAATAGAGCCCACAAGTAGCAATGAAATGCTGTTTTCAAACTTAGAAAAAATTTGCTAAGTCACAAGCTGATTTTAGTTTCAATGTAGCCCACTTTAGAGCTTTGTAGTTTGAAAACCATATCCATTTATACAAAACTCCTTTAATCAATCTTGTAGTACTCGTGTATCTCTACACTTTGTATTAATAAAGTTTTCATTGATTCACCACAGTTTGGGAGATTGGGAGGTCGGAAAATCAAGTTTTAGTCAACTGAATGGAGCTCGTCGGTTCAAAACCTTAGCCGACGTCGTGGCCGACCGCGCCAGGAGCCGCGCGCTGCGTGTCGCTACTTGCATGACCACGCATCCGTCGTGTCCCCGTGTCTGCATGCTGAAGAGAAGAAGAGGCCCGATGCTCGCTCTCCACTCTCACTCACGTGCCCTCCCTCCTCGCTCACTCTCACTCGCCTCTGCCTTGCCTCGTTCTCACCCTCGTCGCGCTTGAGCAAACAGTAGCGCCACGCCATCACCGCCGCACCTCTGGCGAGCTCGCTCGCTGCCACCATCATGCCATTGTTCGATTGCTCACGAGCTCCACTCGGCCATCACCTCTTCCACCTTGCCAACCACCCATTGCCTTAACCCGAGCCAAAGTAAAGGCCTATGGGCCTTCGCCGTCATCGCACCATCGCTGAGAGCACTGCCGCCATGCACGCTACCGTGGCTGTGCATGCCCGATTTTCTTCTTCACGCGCTTCTAGACGTTATGGTTAGGTTAGAGCTTGGTCTAGCTCAAGGCAAGAGCCTAAGGCCAATGTTGGCCTCATCGGAGCAAAATGTCGCCATGCTATTGTTGCGCTCGCATCGCCGTGTTGCCATGCATGTGGCCGTGCCTCACCGATGCCCTCACAAGCCCCAATCCAAACCCTAGAACTCCGCTAGGTTACCCTTGAACCATAGCCATGCTCCCCCAAGGTTGTCATGGCCGGAGACAGCCGAAGCACCACCGTGCGCCGCCGCTAAGCCACCATGGACACTATCGAGCTAGCTCCGGTGAGTCTCTGAGCCAACCTAGGGTACCGGTCGATGTGGATTGAGTTGGGGAACACGTCGGTGATGACGCTACCGTCGGTGACCTCGTCGTCGGTGAGCTTTTCGCTGGTCAACCGCCACCTCTGCCTCGGCCTCACTGACGCATGGGGCTAGGTTGACTATAGGACCCACGAGTCAGTTGCAGTGGGTGTATAGACCAGGTGCACCAAACTGTAGCGCCCGAATAAATTTGATTTTCTTTATTTATTTCATAGATTTTGTTGCTAACTTGCAAAAATTATATCTAGAGCCAGGAGTATCCAAATGGGCTAAACCAAATTTTGTTGGATTCATATTGAATTGTACTATTTGATAAAAATATTAAATCTACTGTTTATGGTATTTTTCTAGGAGAATTAAATTCAGCAAGATAAGTGCTTTTAAAATAGTTTCTATCTTATAAATTGCATAACTGGAGCTAGGAAGGTGATAAAATTGTGATTCTAATTTTGCTGGTCTCGAGTTGACAGATCTAGCTAGGAAAAATGCTAAATCTACAGTAAGAATAATTGAAATATGGTCCTCCTATTTAATCTTAATTAATTGCTAGTTTCTAGTGAAAATAAATAGGGTAAACATACATAACATATGATCATACAAATTTTTACACAGTATTCTCATGCTAGGAGAAAAGTAAGAAAAATATTAAATCTATTATTTGGCACTTTTCACTATGCTAAACTATTTTTGCTAAAATAAGCATATGTAACTTATCATTTTTGTAGAGGTAGCTATACTTATCCAAGTGGCATGAAATTTGTACAATAGACTATTAGGGTCATCTATAGCCTATTGTAATTTTCTAAGAATTGGAAATATTTACTCTGTAAATCACCTTATTATCTAAGGAAATTGATAAATGAATATAAATGAATTAGTTAGACTTGACCATGATGTTTTCTATGGTGTGTGTGATGCATATAATCTATTGATATTGTTAAAGGCTTAGAAGTATTTGTTTATAGGCAACTAGTTAATTATTACTTTATAATTCAACCAGATGACTACATGTGTAGTTTCTATTGTGGTGATGATTTCATGATAATAATGATCTTTTCTGTAAAACTTGTTAATAACAAAGTTGTCACTTATCTACCTAGTATTAAATTTTCATAGTCATAGGTCTTATTGTTTAAGAATTATGGCTGTTAGAAGTCTGCTATCTAAAATGCTTGCTCTCTGGACAGATCTAAAAGATTGAATTGTTTGACCTTGATAACTGCTGAATCGCATTAAGATTATTAAAATAAAGTTGTAGGCAATTTCATAAGCTTTCTAGAATGTCCACAACCATATTATTTTGATGTGTATAACTCCAATTATGGTCAAAACAAGTGGCTGCTGTCTTGTAGTCTAGAAAATGATTTACATAAGTGTTTGTTTGAATTACTAGAGAAGAGATAAGCACCTACTTAGTAAAAGAAAATGTAACTTGTTATCACCGTAATGCAATGCTACTGAGAACACTTATGAGGATGCATTCATCACATCATATCATATTATACATGTCATTATATATGCATTCGTGATATCTTATTTCATGCTCATGCATATAGGATCGTCCAAGGGGATCACTCTATTGGAATTCAATGAAGAAGAAGAGGAACAATAGGAGGCACCTTAGGCCGTAGCTCTAGAAGGAGAGGAGCAAACTCTTGAAGGCTTACCTGAGTGCCTAGATCACATGCCAACTTCCTTTATCGAAGGCAAGCCCCAGAGCATTCTAAGTCTCCCATGTTTTATAAAATATCACTCGAGTCCTTTATGTTTGATGCATTAGGTTATAAGAGTTGAATTAGAAACACTTGATGCATAGAAGTACATTGTCCAGATAAATATACCTTTAACCCTATATAGGTCTAGGATCGAATATATGCTTAGCCATGCTTAGACCAGTAGAAGCCGGGTGATTTCCTATCACCTGCGAGATATTGGTGGATACCAAAGCACGGTTGGCTATATTTGCTATCATGGAACAGAACCATGGGGTAATGTAACTAGAGGCTAGGTAGAGTCTATGTGTAGGTTGACTCATATGATTCTGTCTGTGCTGATTAAGGACCATACTATTGTTGGCGCTTCTGTCGAGATTGAATGAATGCCTCACACTTAGCTAGCCAGATAACTCGTTCCGACCATGAAGCTGAGTAGCTCAACTTAGGTCGGGCCCTATTCTATAAAAGTGCACACTCTAGATGGTAGTAAGGATATGCTGGGAGACAGACATGAGCCCAAGGGTAGGCCAGGCTTGAACGTCCTGGCAGCTAGTCGTCCTTGATTGTGCAGCATTGGTCAAACCCACAAAATGTGGACCTGAGTTGTACCAAAGGTGACATAAGGTGACCATTGATCTGGTCTACCTGAGTTTATGTTAGGAATAAATTTGTAGCTGGTTGAAATCGATTCGAATCGCCATCTCTCCCGGACAGTGAGAAACTTGGCTAGTCCCAACATCGTAGTAACTGTATTATGGAATATGATGGTTATGATGAACATGAATTATTATACCAGCTATGGTTACTACTGCATGCTACTAAATGATATACCACATGTTTGGCACAGGTTAGTTGCTAATCTAGAGATGAATAGCTATAATTAACTTAATGACTGAATTATAATGTATAACTAAATTAGTCGCTTTTTATGCAAAATATTGTCAAACTAGCTGCACTTATAAAGCCTTGCATGATCCTTGGAGTCACTTTATTTTTGGTTTATGACAGGTAAGTCTAGCTGAGTACCTTCTTGTACTCAGGGTTTATTTCCTATTGTTGCAGATAATATGATGTACATGGTTACTGTAGGAACTACTTCTGTCCCACCGTGGACGAGGAGTAGGGCCCTGGGCAAGGCATCTCTTGCTAATCCATCTCTTATGGTTTTGTGGGATTGTGATCTTGAGCTGGCATTGAACAATGATGTGAGATATTGGTTTCAAACTTTATTTGCTTCCGCTACTACTTATTTGAACATGGTTTGTAATAACTTTTAATCGTACTCTGATGTATGGGATTATATTTGTGAACTTTATGTAACATGTGACATATATGTTGAATCATGTATGATCTTGGTTGTATGTTGGCGGTTAATTGAGACCCTTCGTGGTACTCAACAGGCTACTGGGTTTATATGGGTTCAAGTATGATAGTGGGACTGCTTGCGGACTACCATTGTACTTGTGCTCTTATAAATTGGTCGGTTCTGCTACAGATAGTGCCCTCTCATAGATAGTTTGGCTAGGTTCTAGCCGAATCTATGAGGTAGAGGGGTAGGTACTGGATAATGAAGTTTGGCAGATGTGTCCTTCATGGCAAGGTAGTAGTTGACGAGTAAGAACTTTGGATCTGTTTTGCCATTGTATTTGTTGATGTTCAAGGCATGAAATTTGTGGGGTGTCAGTGCAACCTGAATCCGATCCCCTAATAGGGTGGTCCAACCCAATCATGAAAGTTGTCCTTAGCAGGAGGTGTAGGCACCTGGACATTCCTTGGGTTCCTGCCATCTTGTCGCTCTCATCATCTAGGTGGTAGCCATTATCGACATCACCACCGTCACTACCTTCGTGGCCACCGCTGTTGCCACCATCCTCCTAGCCAGTAGAGTTCTGATGGTGCTCAGGAGGTTGGCGCCCCAATCTATTTGCTTGAAGTGGATGACAAGCCCCCGAGGGTCGCAGTGTCTAGCTACGCAAGGCCAAAGCTCGGCTTACCTTTGGGATCCGAGCTACTGCCCCGTAGATCCTCTGGAGCACCTGGCGCCTCTATTCGGTTGATGGCTATGGCATATCTGCTGCCTCCCACATCACCACAACTAGGTTTTGCTTGAGTCCTAAGTGTGGCGAAGCTATTCATAGGATGTCTTTGTAGACCTGGCGGCCTTATGCCACATTGTATTGCTAGATCTGCAGTCAAAGCCGCCTATTCTGTTTCGCCAACACATCATTGTGGTTGAGTAGGTAGTCTGAGGCTTCTTGGCTAGTCTCATAGGGGACCTCATGATAAAAATCAAAGTGGTTGTAGGGAGATTGATCTGAGGTACAACACTCATCTTCCCCGCACCCATTGTGAGGATGAGGAGTGCCAACGTAGCACCCACGTAGATGTGAGACAATGTCATCTTCCTCATCCTCTGAGTAGCTATCGAGGAACTAAAAGATGCCATCAGGGTTGATGAGTCCATAGGTTTCTATGCCATGCTAGTTGGTGACACCTTCTAAGGCAGTCGACTCCTCCTAGACAGTACCTCCCTAGTTGAGGTTATGGATGATGACTCCAACAAAGCATGGGTCAAAATCATCATCACTATAGGCCTAGTTAGATTCATCTATGTTCTATCCTCTAGATTCCTTGGTGAAAGGTTTGGTGGGTGTTGGTATTGCTTAGCATCACTCTTTACTAAGTTGTCATCCCTAGCAATGATGCCAGAAATGCATTGTTGGTAATTATTGAGAACACTTGTAAATTTAGAAAAGATTATATATGTTTGAAGTAATCCGCAAGCGCACAGATAATATACCATTGTAGCACTTCACCCGAGAGTATACTAGGCATCGTTATTTATATTTTATCCACAGAGAGGAGCGATAGGGTGGCTAGAGACATTGACAAATATACATAGTTATGATAAGATCATCACTCTCATGCTATAGCCAGGGTAAGTCAAGTAATAAATGTATGATAAGTGTGAGGCTTTGGTAGTATTCCAGAGATGGAAATAGATACTCATAAATATAGTATGGCTAGGCAGGAGATTAATTAAGAGCAAAAGATTCCTAAGTCATTCCTTATTTACTGAGTCTTTTGTACACTCTAGTATATACACTTTCATCTATAACATAATTAACTCTGTATCTATGCATAAGGAACATTACTAGGGAAGATCAAGAACAGAGCTTGTCTCCCTTCGCAACCACGTTCTACTTGTTCTACAAATGGGGAGTGCACTACAAAGGACTCAACGGGAGTGTCACATCCGTGATCTACCACATGACCCAGAGTGTAGAGTGCATCCGTAGGTAAACAATATTTAAGCACCACGCTTACATAATGTTGACCACTTAACACACTTGAGTACTGAGCTAAGCGCTTTGCGAACATATGCATAAATTCATCATCAATTATGACTATATCAAGTATATTACCAAAGCAAACTAGGAACATAATAGATAGAAACATAGTATTGAAGTAGCACAAATTCAAAATATAGAGGGATACAATGGCTTTACCAGCCTCCAGACGGCGAATCCAGAATACTAAGCAATAACCCAACTCTACTTAAATCTTGCTAGCTCGCCTGTACTAGAACTTAAAGAATTGGAGCTATATTCTTCTCTCTAGAAACCCTAATTTCTGATTTGATCTTGACTTATGATCGAATGATTCAGGGAGGGGGGCAGGGACTGGTATATATAGGCCGGAGCATCAATTCTGAGCCCTTGGATCAAACCGACTTGAATAAATGACATAGATGCAATCTAAGACATGGTGAAGGAACTGACATTGAAGCAGAGGCTAACACATGGGCCCAAGGGGTCGGTCGGCCTACAGGTGGGGCTGTCTCGTGCCCTGCTTTGGTGGAGTGCCTTCTGATTCTTTTGGAACCTTCTGGTGATATTTTTGTTGCGGATAATTGCATTTAATTCTGACGATTGGGTCCACCTTGATGATTTTCTGAATAAACCCTGCTGAAAACATAGATTCACCAAAACTCATGGAATTTATCAGTTTAAACCCCTAAGTCTATGTTGGTGATTATTTTTATGCCCTTTACAAGTTATGTTGATGGTTCTTGATGGATGATAACTACCGTCAACAAACTCCCCCTAGCTTAACCTTTGCTTGTTGTTGATGGTAGTTAACAACCACTATAAACCTTCAATAAAACATGTATATGGGCATAAATATGATCACCAACAAAGGTCTAGGGGTTTAAACTAACAAATTCCATGAGTTTTGGTGAATCCGTATTTTCTGTAGGGTTAATTTAGAAAATCGTCGAGGTAGACCTACATGTCAGAATTAATTGCGCTTATCCGCAGTGAAACAGACACCAGAAGGTTTCAGAAGACTCGAGAGGACTCCACACCGAGGCGAAGCCCGAGTGGCGGCCAGGTGGGGCTAGCCGACTGCCCGGCCCACCCAGGGCCCACATGTCAGCCCCCATCGCTACGTCGGTTCTCCACTGCCTCCTAGATTGCATCTAAGCCATTTATTCAAGTCGGTTTGATCCGAGGGCTCAGGATTGATGCTCCAACCTATATAACTAGCCCCTGCCCCCCTCTAGACCATGCTGCCATAAGTCAAGATCGGACCAAAAAGTAGGGTTTCTAGAGGGAAGAGAATAGAACTCCAATTCTTCAAAGTTCTAGTATTGGCTAGCTAGCAAGGTTCAAGTAGAGTGTGGGCGATTGTTCAGGATTCCGGATCTACCGTCTGAAGACTGGTATAGCCATTGTATCTCTTTATTTATGACTTTATGCTACTTCAATATTATGTTGCTATTTATTATGTTTCAAGTTTACTCTAGCTATATACTTGATATAGTTGTGATTGATGATGAGTTTATGCATATGTTCGCAAAGCGCTTAGCCCAAGACGCACGTGGGTTAAGTGGTCGACATTATGTAAGCATGATGCTTAGATATTGTTTACCTACAGATGCATTCTGCACTCTGGGTCATGTGGTAGATCGCAGATATGACACTCCCATTGAGTCCTTTGTAGTCCACTCCCCGTTTGTAGAGCAAGTAGAACACGGTTGTGAAGAAAGACAAGCTCTATTCTTGATCTTCCTTAGTAATGTTCCTTATGCATAGATCCAAAGTTAATTATGCTATAGATGAGAGTGTATATACTTGGGTGTACAAAATACTTAGTAAATAAGGAATGACTTAGGAGTGTTTTGCTCTTACCGAATCTCCTGCCTAGCCATACTACATTTTATGAGTCTCTATTTCTATCTCTAGAATTATTATCAATGCTTCACACTTATCATTTATTTATCATTTGACTTACCCCTGCCATAGCATGAGAGTGGTTTTATCATACACATATTTGTCAATATCTCTATGCCAACAATCCCATAGCTCCTCCCTATGGATAAAATATAAATAATGATACTCATTATACTCCCAGGTGAAATGCTACAATGATATATTATCTGTGTGCTTGCGGATACTTTACTTTAACATATATAATTTTCTCTGAATTTACAAGTGTCATTAATAATAACCAACCACACATTTCTGGCATCATGCTAGGGATGACAACTTAGTAAAGAGTGAAGCTAAGAAATGTCAACACTTGTCCCTGAGCAATGCCAAACTTAGCAATGGATCATGAGTTGCATCAATGTTTTCATTCCTCAAAAGTACACATGTGTTCAAACAAAAATTCTCCTCTGGATTAGAACAAACTAATCTAACTTTCAAACTTATCCATATTACCTTCAACCATAGGGCTTGTAGCCTTCACTTAGGTCTTGAGCAATTGAAAGACAGAACAATCAAATCAAGCACTATGTCTCAAATTCTTTGCTCAACCATTATTCTAGAGTTTTTATAAATTTTCAAAATAAAACTCAGAGCTTCCATTGTATGAAACTCTCAAGTCTCTCAAAATATATGATATTTGTGGATCCTTACCAAGGCAAAAATAATGTTATGCCTTTCTCTTCCTACAACTAAGGCTTATGTGGAGCTCGTAGGAATGGTGATAACATGAAAGAGCATACTTGCAATGCATATATTGTAAAGTCAAACCTCAGATCCAAAGAGAGTTAAGTCATACAATCAAATCAAGATGTGCATGTGTGGAATATGGTGGATATATATATGGTGGCTAGCCTAATTCTACTAGGCTCCTTGAAAACATATCTCTCTTTTAAAACTTAGAAATATTTGCAAGGAAACATGGGCTATCATATTCATCTGTCTCTTCTTTTTTTCAGGCGGGCATGTGAGTACTCATTGTTTTAGATATCTCGGACACTTGTGCATTTTTTCAATTCTTTTCTCTCTCTTTTTTTATGAATAATTGCATAGCCCATGCCTCGTCTCTGCAATAAAACTTTTGAGAGATAGTAGCAAGAACTTGGAGCATTTATTTGGAGGATGGAACCTACCAAGAATATTTTTGTTGTTTTTCCTAGTGTAGGAGTAAAACATTTTTGGGTGGATCTAGATGGAAAGCATGTTTGTGCGCCTACCCCTAGTGTAGGAGTAGTGCATATATAGGAGGTGTGTACGTGATCTTGATTTTAAGAGCATGCCAAACCTCTCATAAGGGTCAACAAAGCTTGACTAAACTCAATGTAAAACAAGCAACATATATGAGTGGAACTTTTCCTAGCCTATATAACCATGTTTGGCTTTGGTAGGAATTCAAGCTTTATCATACAGGAACTCATCTTGTAGCATTTTTATATTTTTCAAAAGAAATCTCTAGAATTTAGTATCACTTAGAACAAGATAAACAGTGGCTCAGACCTTCTCATATCATATCCGTCAATTACCTAGACTTAGATCAAGCGTTGCTACCCTCGAGTTTCAAGTTCAGAGTAGATTCTCATGTCAAAATAGTCATATCCAAAACTCGGGAGAATTCAAGGCTGAAAACTAGGTACTTTTGAAAGAAACTACAATAGAGCAACTATTCATCATTTCCATTATGAGAGATTATCTTCAAGTTCTTTTATTTATTCAACTCTTAAAAATAGAAATTATAGCAAACTTTATACACTCTTTTATTTGGTTTTCATGTTTTAGATCACACCTTACTACATACATAAAAAATAAAGGAAATTTTTTATTTTGTTTTTAGTTATGCATTTTTTAATATAAAATAGACTCAAAAAATAAAAGGAAAAGGAAACAAAATACTAGAAAAGAAAACTTACCTTAGATAATGGGGGATCCTCCTCCCCCAAGTTGGGTGTTGTCAGAATGGCAGGTCGAAGTTGAGCTTTCCGAACAAATAGTTCCAATTCTCATTCTCCTGCTGCTAGTGTTGCTGGATGTTGCTAATGCAGTCTCCCATCTCTGCTTGCCACTAGGAGTGCTATTGAAGTGTGTTCTAAATGTCTTGTTGGGTCTCCCCGATGGTGGTGAGCCTGGTGTCGAGGCGGGCATGATCCATCTGCTGGTCATGGTAGCGCATCTGTTGATCATGATAGCCACGGGTAGAGAAGGACATACGTCGTCCCTAGTGGCTACTTGAAACTTCTTCATATGATTGTTGTTGATGATAGTCGAAAATGCCATGGTGCCACTGCTCGCTTGACCCTTTTTACTAGGAGCTCTCAGAGTGATGAGGAGCGGGCTGCTCCCAACCATCATGCTCGGGTTGGTACATGCGAGAAGATCCTAGCTGATCCTAGCCTGCATAGCTGGTAAAAGCTGGTCCTTTTAGAATTGGGACATCACCGCAGTACCTAGGTTGTGGGTTGTGAGTCAACATTGCAAAGGCACTTCTGTGAGGAGCTGCATGCAAAACCTATAGATTGATGAGGAAAGAATTCACTGTATACAAACCGAGTTCTCAGTTAGGTAACAGAATACCATTTGTATACCCTAGGTACATCATAACACGTTGTCCATTTTCTTTCTTTTTCAACATGTGAGCTTTGAGAAAGTATTCATAATCAATGTACCAGTGGGGAATATCAATGGGAGAAATTGAAGCATTATCTAATAATCCAAAATTCTAGGCAATGCGAGTGACCAAAGAGGTACACTCAACATCACCCTTGAGCTCAAAAACTTCCTTCCACTTATTCATCATAAATTTAACTGGTGAAACTTTCCTCCTCTTCACCATAGCATAAAGAAATTTAAGATCATCTACCCTCACGGTGCGAAAATCAGGTCTAGGAAATAGATAAATTCCTATCCACTTATGCATGAACCACAATGTAGGGTGCTGGATGTCATTAGTACGTGGATGGCAAATGTTAGGTTTTCCAGAAATTTCTCTCCAGAACTTTGCCTTATCAAAATCTTATAGAGTAGAGTCTACGTCAACTATGCACTATGCACTAAATCCTAGAAGCAAACTAAACTCCTTCCAGGGGATAGAAAATTCCTTCCCAAAAAGTCTAAATTTAACTTCAGTATCAGTGGTTCCAAAGTGCATAGAAATTCTACAGTTAAGAGTTTAGACCCTTGCTCATGAATATTCCAGACATCCTCCCATCCAACAGCTCTAAATATAAAGTCAAATTCAATATCCATACCTGTGGCACGCAGAATGGCTAGATCATAGGCAGAAGTAAGAATGAACCTTTGGACCTTCAGTTGTTTGAAAGCATCTTTCTCAATCTTATTCCATAGCTTGAGGTGCTTTTCTTCCAGCAGAATATTCTTTTTGGCTGAAGATGACTAAGGTGGCACTCCAACAGCGGGGGATGGAACATCAATCTACATGTCGGTGCTCCCTAGGAAGAAGAGCTTCATGTTGAACAGGATGATCCCGCATGCTTGAGTTTCCCAATAAACCTGCTCATTGTGATAGAACCACCCAATTTATACAAGATCATGTACGGCTGTCCCCGTTAAACACGTTGACACACTCATACTCTCACTTATATAAATCCGGTAGTACGCCGAGTGTCACAAAGGACCTCGGTAAATCAACTTCACAACCAAGATCACGTGATTAAGCAAATACACATCATATACACAGAGTTGCAGCGGAAATAATATTACAAATGGGTTCACAAATAATAGTACAAGTTTGGGTTTCAAAACCGATTAAGGAAAACAACATAGCTTTCAATGATTACATTAATATAAGTTCTAAATACATTGCTAGCATAAGTGACATCCTCTAATAAAAGCATATAGATGAGAAATAAATATAGAGTCACCGAGCCCACCGGTGGTTAGCCACCATCTTCTCCGGTCAAGAATTTTACCTACAACATGGTGGGATAAACCCTGAGTACTCGAATGTACTCAGCTAGACTTACCTGTCATAAACCAAAAATAAAATGACACCAAGGATCATGCAAGGCTTTATAAGCCACTAATTCAACTATACCTTTAGAATTCAATCATCAAGTTAATTATAGCTATTCATCTCTAGATTAGCAACTATGTGCCAAACATGTGGTATATCATTTAGTAGCATAGCAATAGTAACCATATCTGGTGTAATAATTCCATGTTTATCATAACCATCATTCCATAATTCAATTACTACGATGTTGGGACTAGCCTAGTTTCTCACTGTCTGGGAGAGACGGCGATTCGAATCGATTTCAACTAGCTGGGAATTTATTCCTAACACAAACCTAGGTCTACCAGCCATAGTAGCCTTAGGTCACCTTTGGTACAACTCAGGTCCACATTTCATGGGTTCGACCAGCGCCACACAATCAGGGATGACTAGTTGCTAGGACGATCAGGACTACCCTTCCCTTGAGCTCACGTCTAGCTCCCCGCACATCCTTACTACCATCCAGAGTGCGCACTTTTATAGAACGGGGCCTGGCTTGAGTTGAGCTACTCGGCTTCATGGTCGGAACGAGTTATCCGGCCAGCTAAGTGAGAGGCATGCGTTCAATATCGATAGAAGCGCCAACAACAGTACAATCCTCAATCGGCACAAACAGAGTTACATGAGTCAACCTACACATAGACTTCAGTTACATTACCCTATGGTTCTGTTGTATGATAGCAAATATAGCCAACCATGCTTCGGTATCCATCTATATCTCGCTGGTGATAGGAAATCACCCGACTTCTACCGGTCTAAGCATGGCTAAGCATATATTCGATCCTGGACCTACACAAGGTTAAAGGTATATATATATATATATATATATATGGACAAGGTAGTTCTATGCATCAAGTGTTTCCAATCAACTCTTATATTCTAATGCATCAAACATAAAGGACTCAAGTGATATTTTGTAAAACATGGGAGGCTTAAAATGCTCCTGGGCTTGCCTAGGATCCAACACTAGGCTAGTGTTTGTTAGACAACACTCGCTTGGCGAGCATCTCCCAACTTGGTACTTACTTAGTCCTTCCGTCTTCTGGATGGATTCACCAAACTCCATCTTTGGGTTCGGCTCCAACATCATGTTCTTTACGTGGTGCATCTAGCGTAGCTAGATGAGATGGAAAATGCAGATGTATGAATGCATAGAAAACAACTCATGATGCATTGCAATAGGCATACAAAGGCAAGGACAAGGTAACATCATATTGACTTAAGCACTAGAGAGCAGGTCTTTTAACTAATTATTGCACAGGTCTATCATGGTAAGGTAGCAAGAAAATAACACCAAGCATTCACCAATGAGGCACTCAAATTAAGCTACTTTAAGGAATCATCTAGCATAAGCTAATCCTAGTAATCATACAATCAAGATCAAGCATAAGCAATCAACTTCAAATATATGCACAAAATCTGGACAGCAACATAACAGCCACTTGTTTTAGTCATAAACAGAGATCCTGACATCCAATAAAGGTGATCCTACACTTTCTGGAAAGCTAATGAAATTGTCTACAACTTTGTTATTTACACCTAGAGCTGATTTAAAGGCTAACAAGGTTGAAAAATACTAACAAGCAGATCTGCACAAACTAGGACATAAATCTAATAGTAACTTCATAAATGTATATCTGAAGTTCTAGACATCCAGTAAATATGATTCTTAACTTTATAGGAAGCTTATTAAGTTATTTATAGCTTTATTATTATCATCTTAAGATGATACTATAGCTAACAAGGTTAAACAATATCAAGAAGGCATCTCTGTCTAGAGGATAGAATATGTCATTCCACTTTGAATAGCAATAACTTGAATTCTAGACCACCACAAGTAGTGATCTTAGACATTTTAGAAAGCTTAGGAAAATTACTACAACTCTCCTATTATCACAAATATATGATTCCATGTTGAAATGAGCCAAACAATACAATCATTCAGATCTGTCCAGAGGACATGCAAAACCTGATAGCAAAATTGTAAAATCTATAACTCATAAACCAGCAGGTCTAAAATCATGAAATCTTAGGAAAAGAAAGATAAGGAAATTATCTACAACTTTTGTATTCACCATATTTACAGAAAATTTCATTTGATCCACGAAGTTATCATCACAACAGAAAATGCGCATGCAACCATTTTAGAATGTAACAATTTGATGTTTCACTTGTTTGCTAACAAAGAGCATGCACACATGAGCCAATCAAGAACTTCAACCACCACTAACATACTTAGCAATACTTTATTGAAAACCAATCACTCAAAACATCATAAATTACAATTACAAGCTTTATCTACAATTATGCTTTTATTAATCCTTTCTCCTAATAAACACACACACACACACACACATATATAATTTTAGTGATATATGAGAACAACTAGTTTGGGGCTGAGACTTTTATGAGTGGTATATGTTACCAAAACATGGCTACTGTACAAATTTCACATGCTTAGGTTTTATAATTTAATTACTATGAAAAAGACAAATCTTAATTATTAATAAACAGTGAGAACAAGATAAATCTAAATATCATTATTTCCTATAATCATATAGCCATATTAGGGTTTCTCAGGCAACATTATCACCATGCAAGGGCAAAGGAATCATATTTCAGATTTTTGCACATATAAATTATTTATAAGCCATTTAAAACCATTTATCAAGCATTAAACTAGTTAAATCAATAACTCCATCATACTACATCCAATGACCATGAAATTTTTACCATAGCACACCCATAACATCAGTAGCTTACCATAAAATTTTCACAGCAATTGGAGCACAACAACTTTAGATATGAATTTATCTCTAGAAAACCCTAATTAACCTAGATAAATAAAAACAACAAAAACCTTCTACCAACACATATGATAAGATGACTCTACTGTGTAGGTCTACTCATAAGGATTCCAAAAAGTCTTCATTTGCTATTTTATGATTTTTCTATGATTTATTATGATTTTCCAAAGTTTCAGCCATAAAAGAAAAACAACTTTGCACCGAGAACCCTCATCTTCCATGAAAATAAATCCCAACGAACAGGTCCTTGCAGGCACTGTTCAACTAAGTCACAACTTCTTCACTTAACCCCCTACACTTGCATCTATTTGGGTGCGACGTCCTTCTTCTTCTTCTTCTTCAATTCAAACAGAGACGGAGGGGCGGTCGGGCTCGGGGGTGATGCTGGTCGAGAGCGGCCGGTTGTGGGCGGCGCTGGCTGGAGGGATTGCCTGGCCCACGGGTGGCCAAAGAAAGGGCCGGCCTGGTCAGCAGCTGCCTATGGCGGCCTGGCCACAAAAGTAGCAGCGACGCAGCGACAGGACGACATCGGCGATGGTGGTGTAGGGAAGGGAAAAGGAGAAGGCCGGCGCGGCTAGGGTTATGGCGGTGCGTGCATGGCGTGGCTAGGCACTGTAGTGGAGGAGGAGAGGGAGTAGCACCTATAGCAGTAGCGGCAGCTCGAGCTTTAGCTCTGCCATGGTGATGGCGGGCGCTCGAGGGAGGGAGAGAGAGGCAGAGTGCGAGGGAGATAGAAGGGAGGGAAGAGGGAGTGAGGGCGAGTGAGCTAGGGCTTGGTGCCCACTCTAGGGGGACGTAGATTCATGCAGGGAGGCAGCCGCATGCGTCAGCCATGGTGGGGGTGCGGCCGGTTCATGGGCGACACGTCGGCATTTTGGGGAGTAGGTGGCGAGCAATGTAGTGCCAGAGTTGGGATGCCATTTTTGGCATATTCCATGCAAATTCAGATCTGGCACCTTGAAGCAAAGTTTCTCTCCTCTAGATGCTCTTGAACTTGCATTGAGGGTGCAAGGCCATTAGAGCAATAGAGTAGTGGGTAATTAGTGCCCAACATGATAATGTCAGCGCGTTGACAGCGATGAGCAAAAATCCAAATTGATGGTCAAAACAAAGTCAAACTGGTGCCATCTTTTTGCATGCTCTTCTCCAAAACATATAGTCCAATTTTTATATTTGGCTCAACTTGAGTTGCTTAACAAAAATTCGAGAACGCGAAATGCCAATCATCATCAACATTGTAATCTCAGACTTAGCCAAATTTTTGAGATCCAAAGCAGCACTAGGTTCAGTTTTGAGGCCTTAGTTTGACTAAGTTAGGGACCAAACTAGCTTTTGACCCTTAAACAAAGTTTGTTGTACACCTCTTGATCTGCAACTTTGCTTAGAGGATCATGGACTTGTTCAGCTTGGTTAGTAAGATACAAGCCTCCAAAGTAGGGTATACAAAACTGAAAACTGAGATTCAGTGAACTCCTGGAAACAGTTAGTCTTTGCTGACTTTGAAACTAACTTTGAAGATCCAAATGAACTCCAAACTTGATGAGACTTGCTTCATTATTTCCAGCACAAAGTGTACTTCAACTCCTATTAAGGAATCCAGTTGAGTTACCATATGGAATTGGAAGATAAAAATGTCAAAACATGTGAACTCGCTATTGCCGATTAGGGACTTAGAAATATTTCTGAGAGGCCAAAATAGCACTGCATCCAAACTCGGGACCACTATATGAGACACTTAGAAGTCGAATCAGGTCTTGGTACAAAAATAAAGTTTGTAGAACTCCACTTAAACTTCAACTTTTATTAAAGGTCAAACTTCATAACTTGTTTCTACACTATTATTTGACCTCAATGTTATCCTAAATGGTAAACGGTAAACAGTCGGTCACCTACCGTTTAGCCCATTATTCGGGCAAAACGGGTGTTTAAACGGGAAAACGGCCATTTAAACGGTCAAAACAACCGATTAAACGGAAATGGTGTGCCACCATGTAGCGTTTAAACGGTGTGTAAACAGGCTAAACGGCTGTTTAGGCGAACAATGTTTGACCTTGGTCAAAGCAGCATCACGATAAGCCTTAAATTGGAGTTTTAGACCGATTGAGGCATTTTCTTAGCATTGGCTCAACACGAACCCTTCATGACTTTTGTTCATGAGTTGAGTTAGAGTTGTTTGAGCAAGGTTGCAAGGTTTGTTCGACATCCCATGTTTCCATTTGCTAAATGAAGTAATTTAAGCAAAAATGTAACTTATCATTTCATGTGACTTCTTGATTCCAAACTTCATGAAACTTTTCCACTGGTCAAGATGGATGCATGTTGATGTAATGTACATGAAACAAGCATGTTTAACATTACTCATGCCTAACTTTAACCAGGGTCCACATGTAAGCAAAGGTGTGTTGTCCAAGTTCAGATTAGGACTCAATTTCATAGATTGGACCTCAACACCTTCATCATAACTTCAAAATTATGAACTAGAGATCATAATCATTGCTTGACATATCCTACTTAAATACAAATTCGCTGCTTAACTTGTGACTAACACCTGGGGTGTTACACTCATCTTCCTACAAAATAAACAGACAACACAACTCGTGGAATGGATTAGGAAAATAAAAAGTCAGCGGTTAGCCATCTAGAAGTTAGTCGTCCAAGGGTTAGCCGTTCTTGATTGCCTAATGGATTTTCTAATCAAGATTGTGGCAGAACTTTCACCCTAATCTTTTTTATTTTCCTCTTATTTTTCACAGCGCTTCCACTCTTAATTCTTCTCACTCTTTCTAATTGCAACAATGCTTGTTCTAAGTGGATTTCTAAACTACAAAATTGGGAATTGGAATTTTGAACTTGGATTGCTAGATTACAGTTGTGGTCAAGGCCGAGAGTAAGCAGGAGGGCTACCATTTATAGGCGGTGGTGCAGCAGGCCGGCCGGCCAAGTGGTGGGGCCGACCGGCCCCTCCTTAGCCCCACTTGAGTTGGCTCTCCACCTGATGGTGCCTTGCTTCGTGCTTAAGCAAACTATTTGCTCTTTTGGTGGAGGTGCACTCAGAAATGGCTAGTGGAGAGTGGAGATGGTGATGGAAGTGATATGTGATGGTTGAGTGGGTCCCAAGTGTCCCCTGTGTGGGTCCCGATTTCCTGTATTTCTACCATATACATATATGCAATACAAAAATATTTTATGATACTATAATATATAAGAAGATGAGTGGAAGATATTTTTTAAATTTTTACGCCTCCACGTTAAATATTTCTTACGGGTTTTACATTCCATAAAATTACTTATATGGGACTTGGATTTATATAATGACATGATGAGAATTTTTATTTTATTTTTCTAATGTAGTTGTTGAAAACTAAATATGCTAAGATAAAATGATTAATGCAATGTAAAAAGTAAATATGGATAACTACTGATTTTACCTCCCAGCGAGGGTTCAGAATTTTAAGTCCGCCGAACTAGACTTCTCCAGTCGTGTTTATTTTTCAGGTGCATCAATCGGTCTCAGAGATGAAGACCCTGATGGTTGCACTAGCTTCTCTTGCCACTCCAAATTAAAGCATTGTTCTGGTCTTGGCTTGAAAGTGAATCGCTCTTCCTTGCCATTAATATGGAATTTGATTTCTCTAGCTCCAACATCATTGTGTGCATTTGTAGTGCTCAAGAAGGGCCTCCCAAGTATGAGGGGTGTCTTCATGTTCTCCTGCATGTCAAGTACTTCAAAATCCAGTGGAACAAAGAAGTTTCTTAATTTTACCGAAATATTCTCAGTTATTCCTACAGGGTAGCGGACCGATTGGTCGGCTAGTTGTAGACACATCGATGTTGGCATAAGTGTTGAATAGTTGGGCTTGTCGAAAACCTTCTTGGCTATGACACTGATGAGTACTCCAAGATTGCATAGCGCATTCTCAAAATTTTGGTTTCCAATCGAACAATTAATCATGGGACATCCTAGATCCTTCTTCTTCACTGGTGATGCATTGAGGATGGCGGCACTACACTCCTACGTTACCTTAATTACCTTAGTGGTGGGCAGTGGTCTTTTGTTGTTGAGGATGTCTCTAAGGTACTTCGCATAGGTAGGTACCTGTATGGCATCTAGTAGAGCAATATTGATATATAACTTTTGAATTACCTCTACAAACTTACCAAACTGCTCATCCATTTTAGCTTTTTGATTTCTGCATGGGAACGGTAGGAAGGTAGTGTCATGCAAATCTTGCATCATTTCTGGTGCTTGTGGCTCAACTTCATTGTCCTTCTTCTCCTCTTGTACTGTTGTCGGTGTCTTGCCTGTCCTTGTTGGATATGGTGGATCATGAGTAGACTTGCCATCTCTTGTGGTTATGGCATTGACCTCTTCAAGGTTACTGGCAAAAGGAAAAGCAGCGGCCAACTGGGCTAATTGAGATTCTATCTTTTTATTATATCTAAGTTGCTCTTTTATGGCAGAAGAAAAACTATCTATTTTGGTATTTATGTTTTCTAGGACCTTATCATTAAAAGCAAGCTTCTTAGAAATAATTTCATTAATTTTGGCTTGTTTTAAGATCAAGTCTCTCAAGGATGGTTGCTTAGGATTAGAAGAATTATAGTAATTACCAGGGTACTTACCTTGGGAATTTGACTATTGTTGTTGTTGATTCCATCCTTGTTTCTGTTGTTGTGGAGTAGAATTGTTGTTGATGATATTTGTATCTTCTTGATATTTAGGGAATTCAACCCCCAAATATTCTTCACATATGTTTTGAGAATTGTAAGCATCGTGAATGACATGATGATCTTTCTTGTAATTGGCTCGCTGTTCAAGCCAATTCAATAAGACGTCCATCTTGGTTGACTGTGCACACACCTCTTCTAGTACTTCCTCGCTCTTATTGCATGCTTGGATGTTGCATTGAGACTATCCTTGATTAGAGGCTATCTTTTCCATAAGAGTTTCAGCTCTTCCAAGGGTGAGTGACATAAATGTTTCTCTAGCAGTTGCATCAAGTTGTTCATCAGTTTTCTGAGTTAATCCAAGGTAAAAGCTTTGCATGAGCAACCAATCTTCCATCCCATGATGAGGACAATCTAGAATGGATTATTGAAAATGTTCCCATGCCTCTAGAATGGTTTCTTCTTTCTGCTATTGGAAATTGGAAATCTTTCCTCTTAAAGCATTGGTCCTACCTATAGGGAAAAACTTTACTAGAAAGGCCTTCAAACACTTTGCCCATGTGTTGATGTTATCTTTGTTGGTGTAGAACCACTGCTTCGCCCTTCCCAATAATGAGAATGGAAACAGGCAGAGTAGTATGATGTCTTGAGCAACGTCCTTGATGACAATTGTGCTACTAATCTCCAGGAAATTCTGAAGATGAGCACTAGCATCTTCATGTGCCTTTCCGCTGAATGGAGTAGCTTGCACCATGTTGATGAGGATTGGCTTGAGTTCGAACTCAAAGTTATTGGTTTTGAGTATTGGTCTAGTGCGAATGTTCTTAGTGCTTGGAGCAGAGAACTCATGCATACTCTTTTCAGCCATAGCTTCAGAAACTGGTGTTGAGCCTCCTCTTGATTGATTTGATTTTGATTGATGGAATTTGTTGGTGAATCACAACCAATCCTACAATACCCTGTATAAGATATGAACAAATACAAAAAAGGGTAAGCCTACTAAAGCAGATGTGCTTAGATATGATTTCACCAATAAGTATTTATTTGATCAATTCTCTTAGCCTTGCACCCTCCTCGGCAACGGCGTTAGAAATGCTTATTGGTATTTCTTAGCATCACTCTTTACTAAGTTGTCATCCCTAGCAATGATACCAGAAATGCATTGTTGGTAATTATTAAGAACACTTGTAAATTTAGGAAAGATTATATATGTTTGACGTAATTCGCAAGCACACATTTAATATACCATTGTAGTATTTCACCCAGGAGTATACCAGGTATCGTTATTTGTATTTTTTCCACATGGAGGAGTGATGGGGTGGCTAGAGACATGGACAAATATACATACTTATGATAAGATCATCACTCTCATGCTATAGCAGGGGTAAGTCAAGTAATAATTGTATGATAAGTGTGAGGCATTGGTAGTATTCTAGAGATAGAAATGGATACTCATAAATATAGTATGGCTAGACAGGAGATTAATTAAGAGCAAAAGATTCCTAAGTCATTCCTTATTTACTAAGTCTTTTGTACACTCTAGTATATACACTTTCATCTATAGCATAATTAACTCTGTATCTATGCATAAGGAACATTACTAAGGAAGATCAAGAACAGAGCTTGTCTCCCTTCGCAACTGCGTTCTACTTGTTCTACAAATGGGGAGTGGACTACAAAGGACTCAACGGGAATGTCACATCCGTGATCTACCACATGACCTAGAGTGTAGAGTGCATCCACAGGTAATCAATATTTAAGCACCATGCTTACATAATGTTGACCACTTAACTCACTCGAGTACTGAGCTAAGCGCTTTGCAAACATATGCATAAATTCATCATCAATTATGACTATATCAAGTATATTACCAAAGCAAACTAGGAACATAATAGATAGAAACATAGTATTGAAGTAGTATAAAGTCAAAATAAAGAGAGATACAATGGCCTTACCAGCTTCCAGAAGGCGAATCCAGAATCCTAAGCAATAGCCCAACTCTACTTTAATCTTGCTAGCTAGCCTATACTACAACTTTAAGAATTGGAGCTCTATTCTTCTCTCTAGAAACCCTAATTTCTGATATGATCTTGACTTATGATCGAATGATTCAGGGAGGGGGGCAGGGGCTGATATATATAGGCCGAAGCATCAATTCTGAGCCCTCGGATCAAACCAACTTGAATAAATGGCATAGATGCAATCTAGGAGGCGATGGAGAAACCGACATCGAAGCGGAGGCTGACACATGGGCCTAGGGGGCCGGTCGGCCTACACCTGGCATCCTCTCAGGCCTCGCTTTGGTGGAGTGCCTTCTGGTGTCTTCTAGAACCTTCTGGTGATATTTTCATCGCGGATAATTGCGTTTAATTCTGATGATTGGGTCAAACTTGATAGTTTTCTAAATAAACCCTGCTGATTCACCAAAACTCAAGGAATTTGTCAGTTTAAACCCCTAAGTCTATGTTGGTGACTATTTTTATTCCCTTTTATAAGTTATGTTGATGGTTCTTGATGGATGATAACTACCATCAATAGTGGGTGCCACCGCAGCTTGTCGAAGCTAAGCTGAGTAGATTACCGCGGTGTTCCTATAGCACCCTAAAATTTGCTTTTCTTCAAATAGAATTAAATTCATTTAATTATGAATTTTTGTGTACATTTAAACCTAGGGAAAATAATAATCTTTATTGAAATTAAAATTTATCATAAGTTTAGCAACATGATTGTGCATTCATGCTATTGCATAGTAATTCTTTTGTATTGTGTGGTTTGAAATCGGATTTCGAATTGATTTGAATTTGCATTTAAAATTTGTTTAGAAAATAGAAAAGGAAATTCTCTCCCTCTCTTGGCTTTTGGCCTGAAGGCCATCTTCCTCTCTCTGATTCCTATCCGTAGGCCTGTTTCCCCTCCGTGCTGGCCCAGCTGCTCCGCTCGGCCTGTCCTGTTCCCATCCCACCGGCCCAGTCGGAAGCTAGAGCCCACTCAGCTTCCCCCTGTAGCCCAGCAGCCGGCCCATCTTGGCTTGGACAGCCCGCCCGCGCTCTCCCTCTCTCGCTATGACTAATGGAGTGACCTCGCTCATCAGACGCATTTTCTTCCTCCTCGTGTCACCAGACTCTGCTTCACCGATGGGAGTCCACCTCTACCTCGATGGCGTGCGCCCCATGCCCAGTGCCCTATATAAGCCGGCCTCTACGTGCGCGCCACCCTTAGCTAACCCTAGCACTGCCGCCCTACCCTAGCTTCGCTTGCTGCCGCTCTGTTAGATCTCGCCGGGGAGAAACCAGAGCCGTCGGTGCCATTGACGCCGGCCGCTGCCTCGCCGTCGTCAAAATCCGTTCGCCTCCCTTCGACATGAGGTGATGAAGCCATAGTTGACCTTTTTTCCCCTCTCTCTCCCGGTATCTGTGTTTCTTACACCATCGACGATCTTCGTAGGGAGCCACTGCCTGCCCCGTCGAGCTGTACGTCGTCGCTGTTGATTCCCCATCATCTAGAATCACCTAGGTGAGCTTTCCTTACCATGCTCAATCTCCTGGTGTTTTTCCCGTCGAGTTTGGAGCTCGAAAACCCAATTCTGGTGAGGTCTCATCACCGTCCATGGAGTCCACCGAGCCGGTGCCTCTATTTCGGCCAGCCCGAGTCCTGGAGCCACTGTAGCCGTCCGATCCAAAATCAAGGGTCAGGATTAGAACATACCCTTTCGTTGGCATATTTGCACAAAAGCCATTACAAATATTTGAGTCTTAACCCACAGTCCCTGGCTTATTTCAAATGGACCCCTACATTTTTCTATTATAGAACCCGTGGTTCATCGCGTATTCCACAGATTATGCCTTCTTCTTTCAAAAGCGTATTTTGTTCGGTTAACTTCAAAAATACGGTTTTAGTTATTTATAGTTTTGCCACTAGATTTATTTTGGCTACAACTTTGTCGTTTTAACTCCGATTTGACCCGTTCAAATTGTGTTAGGT
The DNA here is from genome assembly GCF_019320115.1 of Miscanthus floridulus. Classification (NCBI taxonomy): domain Eukaryota; kingdom Viridiplantae; phylum Streptophyta; class Magnoliopsida; order Poales; family Poaceae; genus Miscanthus; species Miscanthus floridulus. The sequence continues at coordinate 63,682,298 of NC_089588.1, read as the reverse complement.
TTGTATTAACATTGTCTACATGTTCGTACTACTGTTAGGTATGTTTTCAACTTTTGAAATTCGAGGTTAGATTTAATCTATTATTTTACTAAAGGAAATATTGTTTAATTCATAACGTCTTTGTTTTAGCTCTGAATTTTGTGATCTTCGCGTCTGTGTGATCATAGCGAGATGTAGATTCGTTTTACAAACTTTTCATCTTGATATATGTTGATTGATGTACTATTCTAATCTATAGCTTTTGTTTGCTATGCATGATTGTATGGATGTCTATGTGGTGCTGTTTGATCTTGAGTAGACAGTGAGTTTTGTGTTGGTGATCTGGAGCAACTCTTTGAAGATCAAGACCAGCTGTGATACTTTGAATTAAGGCAAGTATAATATGAGTTTCCTTGTTACCTATTCACTTTAATGCAACCTCAATTCATATGCATATGTTAATGAACTGCTTGGAGTCTACTTACCTTGATATTGATTATCATGTCCTTGATTTACCTATGGGTTTTGCATGTGGGTAGTATGCTCAGTTTGCTCCAACTAATATTGATTAAAGAATACAATTAAAGATATATGCAACATGGCATTAAAAGATGCTTTTTAGCAATATGGAACCAAGGGGGCTAGAGCATTAGGCCTTTTCTTATGGTGCCCTAGTTTCTCTCCATAAGGACTCATCTTTAAGTGACAACCCATGACTTACAGTGCAACCATGAGAACAACATGGCTCTAGTCTTAGTCCTGTACCTTGCTCTTTCTAGTTTGTAGGAGTTTACCGAAAGGGCAAGAGGGGCATACCAGGATGGGTATGGGCCTCATCCCTAGGGTGTGTACTATGCTGCGTGTATAAGTGTCACTTCTGGAGATGGCTCCATAACACTTGAGAGATGGAATCCTTAGCGGCTGCTCCTTATAAGAATGACTAGGGAAAAACTTCATTGTGTACGCTACCTGCTCACCTTAGAAGTGTTTTGGGAGGTGCAAACCCGGGCATATGGGTATCACGACTCATAGTGAAAGTGTACAACCTCTGTAGAGTGCAAAACTGGTATATCAGCCGTGCTCATGGTCACGAGCGGCCTAGATCCTTACTGAATAGTTGGTTACTTGGATGGTTTGGGTTATGATTAAAATTGTTGATATCTCTAATTATTCATATTTGGGAGCCTAAGCACAACTTAGCAACTTATGATTAATAATAAAATATGACCGACTAAAAGTGCTTACTGAAGTTTAGCCGTGTCAAGCCTTTTGAGCCTACATCCCCTCATGTTATGCTTGCTAAGCGGTAGTAGCCTACGCTTGTTTCATTTCAATACTTTGGCAAAATCCCGAATGGGTACCAGATGGAGGTTCTTTAGTGGAGTTTTTCAAGAGGTGTTAGGTATGTGATCAACCAGTTGATGATTCCTGTGGTGTTGGAGGCCTCGCTAGAAGAATAGAGTTATAGTATATACTATAAAGTAAGACTACGCCTTTTGGAACAAATACTTATGCGCTATGTAAAAAAGGCATTGTCTTTGATATTACGCCTTCATTTGTAACTATATGTGTGAATTGAATTTCTAGGCACACATATGGTGTGTATCTGGTTTTGTCCTTAAAACCGGATGCTACAAAGTGGTATCAGAGCTATGTTGACTGTAGGACGCAAGACTAGTTAGAAGATGGTTATTTTAAGGTTCAGAATTTGCTATGAAATCCTTGGTCTATAAACCTTGCTATTTTCTCCTATACTATATTCTTTTCTTTGCTGTTCATCTCCTCCTTGTTGCTATAAATTTTGTCCCTATCCTCACCCTTGCTTTGAGTTGCTTTTAGAGCTATCACTTACCACAGTCTTGCGCAACATGAAGGTGAAGCTATAGAGTTTTTTGCCCTTGATACAACAAGAACGCTAGTAATGTGAGTAGTGTCATTAAGTCCTAATGCTTGAATTGTGAACTTGTAGTGTTTGAATGGTTGTCTTGATGTTCATGCTTGATTTGGATCTTTGTAATGATTGCAATGATTTTTGTGGGTTATGCTCACAATTTCATTTAGTTTACATGATAAGGCATAAGGACCAGTGATTAGATAGTGGGTTGGTTTTTCTCATCCCGACGCGTGCTGTTTTCTAAGCAGTCAGTGTTCATTGGGTTATATCTCCAAAGGTAGATGCCAAAAAGGCATGAAAGTTTTATGGATGAAAGTAGACTTCTGTATTTTCTATATGCCACTAGAATCACCTTCATATCTATTATGGATTGGGAGTTATGACCTCTACAAGTTGATGTTTGTGCACTGTCTGGGAGTCTGAACAGTTTTGGTTGTGCCCTATTTCTAACTAACTTAACCTCAGAATCTGGCAAGATGGTCTATACAAAAGTTGTAGAGAATTTCATAAGCTTTCTAGCCAAATAAGGAACACCTTCATATGATTTTTGGAACTTGAGATATGGCAGTCTTTCTGAACTGCTACTGGTAGTTCTCGTCCAAAAAATTTTAGATTGATTGTTTTATCATGTGAACTACTTCCGGATCATGGATTACAACCAATAATTCTACTAAATGTTACAAACAGATGGTTTCTACCAGGAGAAGTGCTTCATGTGATGCTAGAAGGAATGCCCCCAATGCTAATCCACCACCACCAAATCCTCCAACTATAGTGCAATCTATGATGACACAGACTCAATTGTTACAGACCTATGTTCAGAATGTATGCATCAACCCACATCAAGCACCACCAAGGGACAAGTGTGGTGAATTTATGAAGGGACATCCACCGACATTCTCTCATGCAAGCGACCCACTAGAAGCTGATGACTAGCTTAGAGCTATGGAGCGACAACTTAACATAGCTCAGTGTAATGACCATCAGAAAGTGCTTTATGCTTCCGGTCAACTTCAAGGAGCAGCTTCAAACTGGTGGGAATTATTTCAGGTTAGGAAAGATGTAAATCAGATTTGTTGGGAAGATTTCAAGACTACCTTTAGATCTTATCATGTTCTAGAAGCTTTGGTGGAGATCAAGGAGGAGGAGTTCCTCAACTTGAAACAAGGTTCCATGATAGTGTGTGAGTATCGTAACAAATTCACTCAGCTGTCACATTATGCTCCAGGAGAGGTGGTTAATGATGCTAAGAAAAAGAAATGCTTCTTGAAAGGATTAAATGATGGACTTCAACTGCAGTTGATGACTGTTGAGTATCCTAACTTCCAAACTTTGGTGAATAGGGTCATTTTGATTGAGAACAAGCGTAGGGAAATAGAAGAGAAGAAAAGGAGAATTCAAAGCCAATATGTAGGTAGCAATACACGCCCCCGCTACACTCCCTGGTAAGAATTTCAGCAGAGATACCAGGAACCAACTAGTAGTGGGATTTTGATCCTCCTCAACAACTCCCTCAACACCAACAAGAGCAATAGTATGTGAACCAGAGTCCACCCCAAGAACCACTCGTCAACTCCCTAATGAAGGATAGTGTGCCCAACCCCCCCTCTTCAGGCAAGAAGTGCTACCGCTGTGGTGAACCTAGTCACTATGAAAGTGTGGGGTGTACGACCCTGGATACCCACGGTAGACCACATGGGCTGTGCCCCTAGGGGTGGCCCAGCCAACAAGAAGAAGCCTTACGGGGCACGACTCTACTCGGTGCCTTCCACAAGACATCGGGAAGATATCTTGAAGATACTATGAGATCTGTTAGGATATGTATGATCCCAAGATTCCTATAATCAGTTATTACTTTCCGGTTATCTCTCAGATATAACCGACTTGTAACCCTGCCTCCCGGACTATATAAGGCAGGCAGGGACCCCCTCTAAAATCATGGCATATCATACGATAGCTAATACAGACCAACATACCACAGGAGTAGGGTATTACATCATACTAACGGCCTGAACCTATCTAACTCGTGTGTCTCTGTTGCCTTCTTGTTCTTGATCTCGCGCTCCTCTGCCGAACAATCTACCTTCGTGGGATACCCCTTGGAGGACTGCCGATGATATTCTATCGACAGTTGGCGCGCCAGGTAGGGGTGTGCATGCTGTTTCCTTGTCGAACAAGATGGCTTTTTTCACAGGCTCTTCATCCCTTCCATAGCCCGGCCAGATCTTCACAGTTGGATCCATCTCGTGGGTCATCAATGCTGACGGAGTCGGAGAGCTCCTCGAGCCAGGGCAGATCGGTTCTGCGCCGGCCACCCCTGCACCTGCAACTGCAGATCCGATCTCGAAGCCGATTCCGAGGTCTCCTTCGGCGATGACTCGCCGTCCGCTTCCTCGCTACCAGAGGAGGCCGATCAACAATGATGATCTGATTGAATTCATTGATCAGGTCAGACTGAAGCTCGCCGATTGTCTCTCCGTCACCGAATTAGCATTGGACACTCTGGTTCAGTGCTGACCACCCTCCGATCTAGATCTATCGGAGGCTGCTCAGCAAACTACAGGGGTTACGACCCTACCCTTAGGATTCACCAACACCGCCGCCGCTTATCAACATGTCCTAAGGGGCAAACTCACCGACCAAGTCGCCATCCTACCTCCACCAGCCGTCAACATGCTACACTTAGGCCGAAGCCCTGGGGCACACCTCCAAACCATCCCAGAAGAAACTTTGGGCTCTGAGTCTCAGGGCTCTACGGAGACCCTCGCCGAAACCTTCTCCGATCAATTTCTCCTTCCACCCTTCCGGGGTGGTGCAATCTTCAATGTCAGCATCGATAGCCCTCCTCGGAACAGCGAAACCGAGGAGGAGCGCGTTGCTCTAGAGAACCAGAACGTCAACCGTGCGCAGCGGTGAGAAAACGAGGCAGCCATCTCGAGGGCCGAGGCTGCTCGGAATAATCAGCTTGATTCTCAAGGAAGACCGCTCCCGCTCCACCGTGACCTCGACGAAGAATTTCTCCGCGTCGACGGCCCCGACGTCTTCAAGACTCCAAGCGCCAATTTGGTAGTAGCCGCCAACGAGCTTGCTCATTTCCCTCAAACGCCCGAGCTCGCCAAGATCTCTGCTATGCTTATACCGGCTCATTGTTAGGTCAATGAGATCCACAAGGATCAGAGACCTTCGTGCTCTACGAGCACGGTTCACCGATCAGCAGCGCCGAGATCCAATCGCCGCCCTAGTCAAAGCCATTTCGCCGACCAGTCGCTACCTCTCCTAGGGGGACCTGGGGGGGGGGTATCGCATCGAACACCATCACCAGCATGACCAGGAGGTCGAATAGGATGCTAGAGTACATCTCAGCAACCTCCAGGATGCATGACGGCGTATCGAGCAACATCGATTTGGTCATCATGAAGATGAAGTACGTCATCGCCAGGATTACGAAAAATAGTACGGCAACCCAGACTCAACCCTCGAGCCTATCCCCAACCACAACGCCACAGACAATAGTGTTGGCAACCCTAAGGGGCCTCCGGCTTTCACAAGGGCACTTTGAACACTTTGGTGGCCCCGTGGTTTTAAGATCACCGGGGTCGAGCCCTACGAAGGAAGAATGAACCCAACTCAGTGGCGTAGGCTTACGCCACTACCGTCCGTGCCATGGGAGGAGACACCAGCATCATGGCAAATTATCTCCCCATCATGCTCATGCCACCCGCCATGAGCTGGTTTACTAGCCTTGCGCTGGACTCCATCGGCTCATGGGAAGAATTGAAGAAAGTCTTCACCGACAACTATATGGCCACGTGTACTCGACCCGGCACGAAGCATGATCTCAGCCGCATCAACTAGAAGCCATCCAAGCTCCTCCACAGCTACATCTGGCATTTCTCCGAGATGAGCAACTCTATCCCCAACATCACAGAAGCTGAAGTCATCACCACCTTTATCTAATGACTCCACCATCGCGAGCTTCGCTCCAAATTCAACCACAAGCCGCCCACCGGTATCGGCAAAATGATAACTACCACCAACCAGTACACCGATGCTGAGGAAGCCAAGGTGCACTTCAACGACGATGCAGGCACTTAGTGCCCGCCTCACAGCTATGACAATCGCCCCGACAACCGACGTCACAGCAACCGCCGCCCAGACGATCGTAGCTACCATCGCGATTGCGGCCGTGATCGAACAGGAGGACATAGGCCTGGCCAAAATTGCCGCCGCTGGCCAGAACACATTGTCGCCGCCGTCAGTCAACCCCACGCCAAGCGTAACTACGACGAACAATACCAAAAGATCCTCGATGACCCGTGCCCTCTTCACAAGAACGCCAAACACAAGATGAAGGACTGCATTGGCCTGGCCAGGGAGTTCTAGGACAAGAGCCTCGACGACGACGCCAACGATGGAGCCAGAGGTCACCGACCACCTGGAAACAACAACAATGCCTTTCAAGACCATGATAAGGTGGTCGCCACCATCTTCGAGGGCCTTACATCCACTGAGAGTAGAAGGGAACGAAAGCTCGCCGCCCGACGAGTGCTCGTCGTCGCTTCAGAAGAAACTACCGCTGACCCCAGCTATCGCTCGTGGTTCGAGGTCCCCATCACCTTCAGCAGGGCCGACCAGTGGGTAGACATACCCTACATAGGGTGTTTCCCCCTCATCCTCGATGCAACCGTCCAGAAGGTGCTCTTCAGAAAAGTCCTTGTTGACGGTGGTAGCGCTTTGAACCTACTCTTCGCCGGGGCCCTAAGGGAGTTGGGCCTCGCGATATCAGATCTCACACCCTCGGACTCCTCCTTCTAGGGTGTGGTACCTGGAAGGGCATCCAGACCACTTGGAGAGATCACCCTACCAGTACAGTTCGACACAGCAAGCAACTACCGCATCGAGCATACCAACTTCTACGTCGCCGACTTCGACACTGCCTACCACGCCATACTTGGCTGGCCAGCTCTGGCCAAATTCATGGCTGTACCACACTATGTGTATTTGGTGTTGAAGATGCCTTCGCCTGCAGGAGTCCTAGCTTTGCGGGCCAACCTCTCCATTGCCTATGCCTACGAGATAGAGAGTCTCGCTCTTGCCGAAGCCACCGACCTCTCCATCCAGATGGCTGGCGTGGTCGCCGAAGCCAAGACAGCACCCACCGATGACCTGGAGATTCTAAAGCTAGAGCTTCCCCATGCGTCCGCCAAGTCCAAGGAAATCAAGGAGGTCATCCTCGGCCTCGACAACGCCTCCAAGACCGTGAAGATTGGGGCTCACCTTGACCCCAAATAGGAAAGCGCGCTCGTCTCCTTCCTACATGCCAACGCCAATGTGTTTGCTTGGAAACCCGCAGACATGCTAGGGGTACCACAGGAGAAGATTGAGCACTCCTTGAATGTCTCGCCGACCGCCAAACCGATCAAGCAGAAACTTCGTCGATTCGCGCTAGACAAGAAGGAGGCTATTAGGGTAGAAATAAAACGGCTCTTAGCTGCCGAGTTTATAAAAGAAGTGTATTATCCAGATTGGTTAGCAAACCCTGTTCTCATTCGAAAAAAGAATAAAGAATGGAGAATGTGCGTTGATTATACTGATCTTAACAAACACTGCCCTAAAGACCCCTTTGGCTTGCCTCGGATAAATGAGGTTGTAGACTCCACTGCCAGCTACGAACTACTATCCTTCCTTGACTCTTACTCCGGCTATCATCAGATCTCCCTCAAGGAAGAAGACTAGATAAAGACGTCGTTCATTACACCTTTTGGTGCATATTGCTACAAAACTATGTCCTTTGGACTCAAGAACGCCGGGGCTACCTATCAAAGGGTCATCCAGATGTGCCTCGACCAACAGATCGGCCGCAATGTCAAAGCCTACATCGATGACGTGGTCATCAAGACCAAGACAACCGACAACCTTATCGCTGACCTCAAAGAAACCTTCGCCAACCTGAACAAGTACCGATGGAAGTTGAACCCTTCAAAGTGCATCTTTGGAGTTCCATCCGGTATACTACTGGGCTACATCGTCAGTGCTTGAGGCATCGAGCCTAATCCTGACAAGGTCTCCACCATCACCAATATGAAACAACCAACATGTGTCAAGGATATACAGAAGCTTATAGGTTGCATGGCTACTTTAAGCCACTTCATATCACGCCTCGGCGAAAAAGGGCTACCTTTCTTCAAGCTCCTCAAGGCCTCCGAGCGCTTTTCCTAGTCGGAGGAGGTAGACTCAGCTTTCGAGTAGCTCAAGTTGTTCTTAACAAAGCCGTCGATCATGATAGTGCCAAGGCCAGATGAGACTCTGCTAATATATCGCCGCCACTTCCCGCGTCGTGAGCACAGCTATTGTGGTCGAATGCGAAGAGGCCAGGCATGCCTATAAAGTACAATGTTTGGTTTACTTCATCAGCGAGGTACTTAATGAGCCCAAAACTCATTACCCTTAGGTACAAAAGCTTTTATATGCCATTCTTATTACATCGCGCAAACTCTGGCACTACTTCGAATACTTCAAGATCGCCGTGGTCACTGAGTTCCCTTTGGGGGACATTCTTCGCAACAAAGAGGCCAATGGCCGCATCATTAAATGGGCTATTGAGCTCGGCACCTATTCCATTGAATTCAGAAGTAGACCTACCATTAAGTCACAGGCGCTCGCTGACTTCGTCGCTGAATAGACCGAGATCCAAGAGCCCATCACCGCTGCTTGCCCCGAACACTTGGTGATGTACTTCGACGGCGCCCTTAACATCAACGGTGCTAGTGTAGGCATTCTATTCATTACGCCGACCAAGGATAAGCTACAATATGTTCTCTGGATACACTTCCTGGCCTCCAACAACGCCGTGGAATACGAAGCTTGTCTCCATGGTCTTTGGATAGCTTTCAAGCTCGACATCAAATGCCTCATGGTGTATGGGGACTCCGCACTGGTTATCAACCAACTCAACAAAGACTGGTCCTGTTCCAGTGAGAAGATGGATGCTTACTGCGCTGAAATCAGAAAGCTTGAAGGAAAATTCTATGGCATCGAGTATCACCTCGTGGTACGTGACCAAAATCAACTCGCTGACCACTTATCCAAGTTGGGTTCTTCTCGCGCCGCGATCCCACCGGGGGTTTTTGTTCAAGATCTCCTGGCGCCATCCATCAAAGAAGATAAGGAAGTTGAAGAAGTTCCCCCTACCGAGCAGTTGTTACTTGCCATGCCTTCGCCGGTCGCCGATTGGAGGGAGCAATTCATCAAGTACCTCACCAGCGCTGTGGTTCCCGCAGATAAGACTAAAACTGAATGCCTAGTTTGTCGGAGCAAGCTTTATGTGCTGTTGGACGGTAGCTTGATGAGGAAAAGTGCCAAGGAAGGGATACTGCAGAAATGCATCACCCAAGAGGAGGGAGTGAAGCTACTTCTTGAAATTCACTCTGGTTCCTGTGGCAACCATGCAGCCTCGAGAACATTAGTTGGCAAGGCTTTTCGAGCTAGTTTTTATTGGCCCACAGCCATCACTGATGCAAAAGATCTCGTCCGACATTGTGAAGGATGCCAATTCTTCGCTAAACAAATACATGTGCCGGCGCAAGAGCTGCAAACCATCCCAGCTTCCTGGCCCTTTGCATGCTGGGGACTAGACATGATCGGGCCTTTCAAGCCAGCACTAGGTGGTTTCTAGTACGTGTATGTCGCCATTGACAAGTTCTCCAAGTGGATTGAATATAAACTGCTCGTCTCGGCTACTGCAAATATAAACCGCTCATCTCGGCTACTGCAAAGAAGGCAATTGAGCTCTTTGAAGATATCATCCACAAATTTGGTCTACCAAACAGCATCATCACCGATATGGGAACTACGTTTACTGGACATCACTTCTGGGACTTCTACGAAGACCATTGCATCTTCGTCAAATATGTTTCTATTGCCCATCCAAGAGCCAACGGTCAAGTCAAACAGGCGAACGGTATGATCCTTGATGCCCTAAAAAAGCGACTGTATCAGAAAGAAGAAAAGTACCTGGGCAGATGGCTCAAGGAGCTTCTAGCTGTAGTCTAGGGACTGTGTACTCAAGCTAGTCACAGCACTGGCGTGACTCCATACTTTTTGGTCTATGGCTCAGAAGCCATACTACTAGCGGACGTTACTTTCTGAGCACCTAGAGTGGAAAACTATGATGAAGAGCAGGCCGAGGCTGTTCGGTCTGAGGACGTCGAGAGAGCCGAGGAAGAGCACCAAATCACCTGTGTCCATACAGCTAAGTATCTGGAAGGCTTGTGGAGGTACTACAACCGAAACGTCAAAGGTCGTTCATTTGCTGTTGGCGATCTTGTTCTCCACAGAAAACAAAAGACTAAAGGGTTGCACAAGCTCTCTTCCCCCTGGGAGGGGCCTTATGTTGTCAAAGAGGTTACTCGACCAGGTTCTTATCGCCTAAGTGACTCAGAAGGAGTCGATGTTCCCAACTCGTGGCACATCAAACACCTTATACATTTCTATCCATGAAACACTACATATATGTACTCTACAAATTTATATTCAGTAATGTTTTTTGGTCTCCATAACTTGTCTCCGTTTTGTCTCTATTGGGGATTAACAACCACTTGTGGTCACCGAGCTATATGCTACTTCATAATGAACTCCAGTACGTAATCGCCGTAACTACACCGACCACATTTTCTCCAAATCGCCGAACGATTTCTCCAAATCACCGAACGATTTCTCTAAATCGCCGAACACGATTTCTCCAAATCGCCAAACGATTTCTCCAAATCTCCAAAGCTAGCGCCAAACGATTTCTCCAAATCACCGAACGATATCGCCGAATAAGCTTTTCCAAAGCTAGCACCGAATGATTTCTCTAAATTCGCCGAACAAAACGCTGACAAATTTTCACCCAAAATCGCCGAATAAGTTTTCTCCAAGTTGCCGAATATGTTTCCACAAACCGCCAACGTATTTCGCCACACGTCTGCTCCAAGTTGCCAAACACTTTTTTCAAAATCTCCAAGACCTTTCGTCGATCAGCGAGCAGCTTACTTTCTTTTCTGTTCTCTTCGGAGAAAACCCAGTCTCCGATCTCTCCCTAAACGTGCTACGGGCTCTGCGCTCTGCGTTATGGGTGGTCGGCTATGGTTCCTTGGTCATGCCTCTTCTTCTTACACGTGCACGGGCTCCGCGCTCGATGTCATGGACTATGGGCTAGCTGAGGCCATGGGGGTCAGTAGCGAACTAACTGCTCGGACTCTACTTATACTCCATATAAATGCCTTATGGTCGTAATTACGAAGATTTTTTCGCCGAAATACTTTCTGACTGTATACGTATGCACTTCATAACAATTATCATCTGTATAAGTATTTTCCATGCTTTCGCGTATTTTAACTATACTATCTAGAAATTACAGATGATGTCCACCAAGGAGATCATTGTGCTTCGCCACTACCGTCAGTCTCTCCAAATAGGTATATATCGCTGGCCAACTTTTTTGCCACGTCTTCCACCTCATCCTCTAGTTGCTGGGTCTTCGCTTCGCTCAGCCCCTCGGTGTACCCGCCCCCTATCGCCTCAAGGTCAGTGGCTGGATAGTGGGACCAAACAACAGCAAGGGTGTGGGTAGCGGCGGAAACAACAGCATCGTGGTTGAAGCTTTTAAAGCTTTCCCACGCCGTCTTGCATCTTTCGATGATGATATCCGGGGGCGGCGGCCTGCCGTCGGGCTGAGGAGCAGTTTCTGGTTCGATGCAGTCGAGCACTGGTTTGATTCTGGCAACTACGGCGACAAATTTGTTCCTCTGGGTCCGGGCGTCTTGCTCCAGCACAACGAATTGTGCCTTGACCCTCCGACGGTAGTCTGCATGCATTTTGAAGTTCCATCAGGCAAGACAATTACTTCAGCGGAAAACCCGACCAAGGGGTACTCATTGTTCAACTCCCCGGACAGTTTGTTCGCTCGCCCTGTCTCCTTCGCTTTCTCCTCTCGAAGTTGCCCGAGGGCCTGGCGTAGTTGACCGAGCTCCACGTCTTGTTCTACAAGTATATCATTCATCACCAAAAGTAATCATATCCAACTATGCGAGGCATTTTTGAGGATCGTACGCATCTTTCTTCTGCTCGGAGATTTTCTATAGCTTTTCCAACTGCTCGGATGCATCTTTAAGTTATGTAGAGGCAGTGGTCAGCTGCTCGGACTTGCTCTAAAGTTGTTCTTTCACAGTCGCCAGGTGCTCAGACAGGACCTCCTTCTGGTATTCTAGGTCCCGCGCGTTGGACTCAGTAAGGTCTCGCTCGCGCTGGGCCCTTTGAATATTTTTCTCCGAACGGTTCATCACCTCCTTGAGTTTTTTGTTCTCCTCAGCGAGGGGCTCCATCCTCTTAATCAGCTGGTAACAGTGCTCGACAGTCCGAGTTATCCCCTGGAAATGCACAATGACAATGATGGAAGGACACCACCAATGTCAACAAGGAATATTCAGGATTTAGTATTAACCTCGATTTGTTTTACTACTCCGCCGAGGGCGGATTTTAGCCTCCTCATTTCTCTAGGGGTGTCCTCTTCCTCGATAACTACCACTTCATCACCGCGCTTACGAAGGATTCAGATGGATTGGGTTTGAGGCTCATCATGAATGATCTCCTCCACCTCGTCGTCCTCTTCTGTAGCAGAAGGGGTCACCGCAGGGGGGCTCTTTGGCCGGACAGTGGGTCTGAGCATGACCTACGACCCCTTAGGGGGCACCGTTAGCTCCTTAGGCACCCCTGGTCTCGCTGACCCAAACTCTATTGCTTCGCTAGCAACTCCAGTTTCAGCTCCCCAGGGTTCAGCGCTACCCGACGTTGCTTCAGGCATTGTCGTCGAGTCGGCCTCTGCTGATGCCGGCCCCTTGCCGTCTCCAGCTCCACCCGCAGCGGTCGTTGATTTTTTCACCGACTGCCGAGCATTGGGGGACCCTGACATAGGGGCGGCAGGCGTTACCTCCGCCTCGAGATCAGCCCGAGGCTGCTCGTCAGTCTGGGCGGGCGACTTCGGATCCTCCATGTGCCTTGCGCTGCATCAGAACACTTGGTCAATCGCCCAAAAAGCTAAAATCAAAAAGCAAAACAACACCAATGCGAGGATACTTACCGTTTGGTCTATCGGTGCACTTTTTTGAATCGGCGAGGCCTGTTCGAGCCCCTAGGTGTGGCTATGGGGTCGACCCCCATGCTCTCGGGTGGAGGTCTATCCTCCTCCATAGTCGGCCTCTGCTCCGCCTGCTGTTCTGGTGTTTCCTCCACCCGTAACACCGGGTTTACCTTCACCTATTACTCAGGGACTCCTGTCGCTTGCTCCGCGGGGATTTTTGTTGCGTGCTGCTCGGGGACTTCATCGCTTCCCCTTGGTTGCTCCTCCACATGTGTGCTACGTGAAGCTGTTTGCACGCTCGGAGGAGGGGGGACTATATCTTCGTCGTCATCAGACCACTCGATCACCGTGGCCCTCCACGAACGAGTGGTCTGGTCACCACCCAGTGATATACCGCTCAGTTTGTGGGGAGCGGCAGTCATCGTTTTCCTCTTCTTCCGAGCCAACTCGTCTACCGCTGCTCGTCTCCCCCAGGATTTCTCCGATAATGGGGATGGGGACGCGCCGTGTGATCAACATCCGAATCTCTGGATTCTGATGAGATACCGATAGAACTTTCTTCAGGGTGTACTGTTGGTTGGACGTCCACCGCTGGTGGCCATTCACCTCTAGGCACGTCAGAGAAATACACTGCCCTGTCCTGCGAATGGATCTTTGCATAAGTAAGTCAGTTCCCTGCTCGGCGATCGATAGTTGAATAATGCAAGTTAAGATGGTTACCTGAGGAGGCGGGTTCGTATAGTTGAAGGCATTTGTTTCTTTTGGCCAGCTAAATGAGGCGCTGGAGGTGAATAGTTCTATGGCGTGGCTTATTACTTCTTTCCTTGACAGCCGTTATGGTTCATTTGTCGTCGCCCTTGTAGTCAAAAGTAGGGAAGGCTCTCTCCTTACAAGGCTAGACACAGCGTACTATGAAGCTTGCTGCCACAAGTTCACCTCTCAACTCCACACCTTGAATCAAGTCAAGGAGCTCCTTTACTTGCTCCATGTCGATACTTCTTGGTCTCTCCGACCAGCTTCTTTGGTTCTTCGGGATATGGTGGATGTCGTAGCGGACGGCTAGGTGGTTCTGTTTCATGTAGAACCACTTGGAATTCCACCCTTTTAGGGAAGTGTTCAGTGGTATGCTGATATAATCGCTGGCCATTCCATCCTGGAGTTGCAGATATACACCACCGACCACCTTGGAGCCACCGCCGCCTTTCTTCTTTAACCAAAACAAGTGTCTAAAGAGGTTGAAGTATGGTAGAATCCCAAGAAATGCCTCACAGAAGTGAATAAAGATCAAGATGTGCAATATAGTGTTGGGGTGGAGATTGCACAGACTAATCGACCAAAATACCAATAGATCTGGCAGGAAAGGATGAACAGGGAACCCCAATCCACGCTAGAAATAATTTTCAAAGAATACAACTTCATCGGTGTTAGGCATTGGAAAGGGCTCACCACTGGCTGGCCACCATCCGGCGGTGACGTGGTCAGGAAGCATGCCCGCCATCACCATTCTTTCGAGCTCCACTTCTCCAGTGCACGACAGCGTCCACTCTTCGTCGCGACTAGCTCCATTTCCTGCCTTCTTTGGGCTTGTTTTCTTTGGGTTCACGGCTCTCCTCTTCGGTGCCATCACTCAGATCTGGATGCGGTCTGGCATCGGCAATGTGTGTGGTTGCAAATCTAGAGGTGTGGTGGCTGAGGCGGAAGATGAAATGGCGAAGTGGCAAGGGTGGGAGAATGGGGGGTGGCGGCACTGTTATAAAGGACTTTCCCCACTTTTACGACTCAAGGGTATTTGGGAAACCGTTCCTGCGATCTGCGCTGCTCCAAATTCTCTGATGTGGCTTAATGGGCCGCTACCTAGGCCTCTGCACAACCATAGCCCATGGTGCTCAATTATCTCTGCCTTCTGTTGCTCCTCGCTGAAATATCGCCGACCTCTCCGCCATTTATTAAGGCTAAGTAACTGACACTGTACAGCCGTTACTCCGATTTTTTCTCCACGATTCGATTTCTTCGATAACTCCGCCTGCAACATGGGGACTAGTGGCCTGCTCCGTTGGTCTTTAATTGTTTTTCTGTTTCTGACCCTGGCACCACATGACTGCGTCACCTATTGTCAGGCTCGGGGACTAAGTGGGCACACTTCACCTTGCGGTGAATGTGCTTTGTCTCTTTTTGGGGCACGCCCGGGGACTGGCTTCCTGCTCGGCTGGTTTTCTACTATTCTTCAAGTTTTTGACCCTGGCACCACATGACTACATCATCTGCTGTTAGGCTCGGGGACTAAGTGGGCACACTTCACCTCACGGTGAGTGTGCAGGGTTTTTTCTCAAAGACTACACGCCTATAGAGGAATATTGACTCCTACAACTTTGTTCGGACTCTAAGTGGGCACACTTGGTCCACTGTGGAGAAATTTTCGATTCTAAACTTGAGCTCCTTACACCCTTATGGCAAGGCATACTTTGGTCATTCTGCTCGGCGATGGTTCACGGTGCTCGACGATAGGTCGCGCTGCTCGGCGATAGGTTATGCTGCTCAACAACGGTTCACACTGCTCGGCGACAGCTCACATAGCTCGGCAGTTCAGCATGGTGGTTGGACCATGAGCTTGACTGCTCAGCGTCATTCGCACCTGCTCGGACAAGCTTAAGATGACATTGCACAACGGGTACAAGGCGCTCGGGGACTAGTGCTGGGGTGTACGACCCCGGATACCCACGGCAGACCACATGGGCTGCGCCCCTAGGGGTGGCCCATCCCACAAGAAGAAGCCTTGCTGGGCATGACTCTGCTCGGTGCCTTCCGCAAGACATCGGGAAGATATCCTGAAGATACTATGAGATTTGTTAGGATATGTATGATCCCAAGATTCCTGTAATCAGTTATTACTTTCTGGTTATCTCTCAGATCTAACCGACTTGTAACCCTACCTCCCGAACTATATAAGGCGGGCAGGGACCCCCTCTAAAATCACGGCATATCATATGATAGATAATACAGACCAACAGACTACAGGAGTAGGGTATTACGTCATACTGATGGCCTAAACCTGTCTAACTCATGTGTCTCTATTGCCTTCTTGTTCTTGATCTCGCGCTCCTCTGCCGATCAATCTACCTTCATAGGATACCCCTCGGAGGACTACCGATGATATTCTGTCGACAGCAAGTTAGTGTCCAAAGAAGCCAAACAAGCAACAATCCCACAATGGAAACCATAAACAACAGACTCATGTGCAAGGTAGAGTCAATTATGTGATGATAGAATCTGCACAAGAAGCCCTAGATGTTGTGTTTGGCACGTGTCTCATCAACTCTAGCCTTGCATCAGTTTTGTTTGATTCGGGAGCTTCACATTCCTTCCTTGCACATTGTTTTGTTAAGGAGCACAATATACCAAAGTGTCCTATGAAGAAATAGATGTTAGTAGACTCACCATGTGGGGATATGCAAGCTACTCTAATGTGTCCCAGTGTTAGAGTTGAAATAAGGGGGGTAGAGTTTTTGGCAAATCCGATTGTGTTGAAGTCTGCAAGCATAGATGTAATTCTTGGAATGGATTGGTTAAATCCACGAAAGGCTATTATCCAATGTGAGAATGGTACAGTACACTTGACATCCAAGTTAGGAGAAGAAGTTGTATGCAAGGCAACTATAACAATAAGAGAGGTGTGCAGTGTCAATCAGATGGAAGGTGCAACCATAGATAAGACCAAGGTTGTTAATGAGTTTCTAGATGTTTTTCCTGATGATTTGCCGGGTATGCCGCCAGATCATGATATTGAGTTTATTATTGAGCTTTTACCTGGAACTGCACCTATAGCCAAGAGACCATTTCGGATGGGAGTCAATGAGCTAGAAGAACTTAAGAAATAGTTAAAGGAGCTACAGGATAAAGGTTTCATACATCCTAGTTCTTCACCATTGGGAGCCCTAGTTATATTTGTTGATAAGAAAGATGGTACCATCAAGAATAAGTTAAGGATTCGTTCATCAAACATTACCAAGACTAATTTTACTATTCGGTATGGATTATATGAGTACATGGTTATGTCTTTTGGATTGACTAGTGCCCCTGCATACTTCATGTATATGATGAATAAGGTGTTTATGGCATATCTTGACAAGTTTGTTGTGGTCTTCATTGATGATATTCTAGTCTTCTCCAAAACAGAAGCAGAACATGAAGAGCATCTAAGATTAGTTCTGCAGAAACTTAGAGAACATCAACTGTATGCTAAACTAAGCAAGTGTGAGTTCTGGTTGAAGGAAGTCTCTTTTCTTGGGCATGTTATCTCTAATGGTGGAGTAGCTGTGGATCCCAAGAAGGTTAGTGATGTGTTGAGTTGTAATCCGCCTCAAGATGTAAGTGAAGTCCGGAGTTTTCTAGGAATGTCCAGATATTATCGAAGGTTCATTGAAGGTTTTTCTAAGATTGCTAAGCCTATGACATCTCTACTTGAGAAGAATGCTAAGTTTATATGGACTGAGCAATGCCAAGCTAGTTTTGAAGAGTTGAAGAAAAGGTTGACTACAGCTCTGGTGCTGGTACTACCAATCTGAACAAGAGTTTCTCCATCTACTGTGATGCATCCTGACTTGGTCTGGGTTGTGTTCTTATGCAAGAAGGATGAGTAGTGGCTTATGCATCTAGGCAACTAAAGAAGCATGAACTAAATTATCCTGCCCATGATTTGGAGTTAGCAGTTGTGGTTCATGCATTGAAGATTTGGAGACATTACCTTGTTGGACATAAGTGTGACATTTATACAGATCACAAGAGTTTGAAGTACATTTTCACTTAGTCAGATTTGAACCTGAGGCAACGACGTTGGTTAGAGATAATCAAGGATTATGATTTGGAGGTACACTATCACCCTAGCAAGGCAAATGTTGTAGCTGATGCTCTAAGTCGAAGGAGCTATGTTAATGCAGCTCTAGTGACACAATTACCTAAGGAGTTATGTGCTAAATTCGAGCATCTTAATTTGGGAATAGTTGCTAATGCGATGGAATTGGAAGTGGAACGTACACTTGAACAAGAGATCCGCAAGGGTTAGTTGGAAGATGAGAAATTAAGGAGATAGCAGAACTTATCACAATTGGTAAAGCATCGGGTTTTCGATTGGATGATCATGTGGTTCGGAAAGATAATATGTGTGCCAGAGATGTGCCTAGATTTGCCTAGATTTGAAGGAGAAGTATTGGTGGTATGGTTTGAAAAGAGATGTGGCCAAGTATGTAGCAATACGTGACACATTTCAATGAGTTAAGGCTGAACATCAAAGACCAGCGGGTTTACTTCAACCTATGAAGATACCTGAGTGGAAGTGGGAAGAAATTGGTATGGATTTCATTGTTGGATTACCATGCACTCAAAGTGGTCATGACTCAATTTGGGTAATAGTAGATCGGTTGACTAAGGTTGCTCACTTCATACCGGTCAAGACTACATATATGGGTGCAAAGTTGGTAGAATTATACATGCAACGGATAGTATGTTTGCATGGAGTTCCTAAGAAGATTATGTCAGATAGAGGTACTTAGTTTACATCACACTTTTGGAAGAAATTCCATGAGTCTATGGACACTAAGTTGAACTTCAGCTCAGCTTATCATCCACAAACTGATGGACAAACAGAGAGAACCAATCAGATCTTAGAGGATATGTTGAGAGCTTGTGCTTTGCAATATGGTACAAGTTGGGATAAGAGTTTGTGTTACGCTGAGTTCTCTTACAACAATAGTTACCAGAAGAGTCTCAAGATGGCACCATTTGAGGCACTATATGGTAGAAAGTGCAGAACTCCATTGTTCTAGAATCAGATAGGAGAAAGTCAAGTGTTTGGACCTAAGGTTTTCAAGGTTGCTGAAAGGCAAGTGCAGACTATCAGGGAAAACTTAAGAGTGGCACAATCAAGACAGAAGAGTTATGCTAACACTCGGAGAAGGGAATTGGTTTTTAAAATAGGGGATTATGTTTACCTAAAGGTGTCACCTATGAGAAGTGTGAGAAGGTTTAATATGAAAGGAAAATTAGCACCAAGGTATATTGGACCTTTTAAGATTTTGGAGAGATGTGGAGAAGTAGCTTATCAGTTGGAATTGCCTGAGAGCTTGTTAGGTGTACATGATGTGTTTCATGTGTCTCAACTAAAGAAGTGTTTACGTGTACCTGAGGAGCAGATACCATTAGAGGAGCTTACAGTTAAGGAAGATCTCACCTATGAGGAATTTCCGGTAAAGATTTTGGAGACGGCAGAAAGGGTTACAAGGAGTAGAGTTATAAAAATGTGTAAGGTTCAGTGGAATTGGTATACAGAAGATGAGGCTACTTGGGAAAGAGAAGAGGATTTGAGAAAAACATACCTGTAGCTCTTTGAGTAAGCATCATCTGAATCTCGAGGATGAGATTCATTTTAAGGGTGGTAGAATTGTAGCACCCTAAAATTTGCTTTTCTTCAAATAGAATTAAATTCATTTAATTATGAATTT
This sequence comes from Miscanthus floridulus, assembly GCF_019320115.1. Classification (NCBI taxonomy): domain Eukaryota; kingdom Viridiplantae; phylum Streptophyta; class Magnoliopsida; order Poales; family Poaceae; genus Miscanthus; species Miscanthus floridulus. The sequence continues at coordinate 63,662,812 of NC_089588.1, read as the reverse complement.
TTGTGTACATTTAAACCTATGGAAAATAATAATCTTTATTGAAATTAAAATTCATCATAAGTTTAGCAACATGGTTGTGCATTCATGCTATTGCATAACAATTCTTTTGTATTGTGTGGTTTGAAATTGGATTTCGAATTGATTTGAATTTGCATTTAAAATTTGTTTGGAAATTGGTTTAGAAAATAGAAAAGGAAATTCTCTCCCTCCCTTGGCTTTTGGCCCGAAGGCCATCTTCCTCTCTGTGATTCCTAGCCGCAGGCCTGTTTCCACTCCATGCTAGCCCAGCCGCTCCGCTCGGCCTGGCCTGCTCTTCCCATGCCCGTGGCCTGTTCTCGTCCCACCGGCCTAGCCGGAAGCCAGAGCCCGCTCAGCTCCTCCCCGTACCTGACCCATCTTGGCTTGGATAGCCTGCCCGCGCTCTCCCTCTCTCACTGTGACTGATGGTGTGGCCCCACTAGTCAGATGCATTTTCTTCCTCCTCGCATCACTGGACTCTGCTTCACCGATGGGAGTCCACCTCCGCCCTGATTTGATCGGATGGCATGCGCCCCATGCTCGGTGCCCTATATAAGCCAGCCTCTACGTGTGCGCCACCCTTAGCTAACCCTAGTGTAGATGCCCTACCCTAGCTTCGCTTGCCGCCACTATGTTAGATCTCTCCGGGGAGAAACCAGAGCCACCGCTGCCATTGACGTCGGTCGCTGCCTCACCATCGTCAAAATCCGTCTACCTCCATTTGGCTTGAGGTGATGAAGTCGTAGTTGACCTTTTTCCCCTCTTTGTCCTGATCTCTATGTTTCTTACACTGCCGCCAATCTTTGCAAGAAGCCACCATCTACCCCATTGAGCCGTACGTCATTGCCGTTGATTCCCCATCGTCTAGAATCACCTAGGTGAGCTCTCCATACCATGCCCTATCTCCTGGTGTTTTTCCCGTCGAGTTTGGAGCTCGGAAACCCAATTTCGGTGAGGTCTCGCCGTCGTCCATGGAGTCCACCACGTCGGCACCTCTGTTCTGGCCAGCCTGAGTCCTGGAGCCACCGCAGCCGTCAGATCCAAAATCAAGGGTCAGGATTAGAACATACCCTTTCGCTGGCATATTTGCACAAAAGCCATTACAAATATTTGAGTCTTAACCCACAGTCCCTGGCTTATTTCAAAATGACCCTTGCGCTTTTCTATTATAGAACCCGCAGTTCATCGCGTATTCCACAGATTATGCCTTCTTCTTTCAAAAGCGTATTTTGTTTGGTTAACTTCAAAAATATATTTTTAGTTATTTACAGTTTTGCCACTATATTTATTTAGGCTACAACTTTGTCGTTTTAACTCTGATTTGACCCGTTCAAATTGCGTTAGGTTCGTATTCACGTTGTCTACATGTTTGTACTACTGTTAGGTATGTTTTCAACTTTTAAAATTAGAGGTTAGATTTAATCTATTATTTTACTAAAGGAAATCTTGTTTAATTCATAACTTCTTTGTTTTAGCTCTGAATTTTGTGATCTTCGCGTCTGTGTGATTGTAGCAAGATGTAGATTCATTTTACAAACCTTTCATCTTGATTTATGTTGATTGGTGTACTATTCTAATCTATAGCTTTTGTTTGCTATGCATGATTGTATGGATGCCTGTGTGGTGCTGTTTGATCTCGAGTAGACAGTGAGTTTTGTGTTGGTGATCTGGAGCAACTCTTTGAAGATCAAGACCAACAGTGATACTTTGAATTAAGACAAGTATAATATGAGGCTCCTTGTTACCTATTCACTTTAATGCAACCTCAATTCATATGTTAATGAACCGCTTGGAGTCTACTTACATTAATATTGATTACCATGTCCTTGATTTACCTATGGGTTTTGCATGTGGGTAGTATGCTCAGTTTGCTCCAACTAATATTGATTGAAGAATACAATTAAAGATATATGCAACATGGCATTAAAAGATGCTTTTTAGCAACATGGAACCAAGGGGGCTAGAGCATTGGGCCTTTTCTTATGGTGCCCAAGTTTCTCTCCATAAGGACTCATCTTTAAGTGACAACCCAGGACTTACAGTGCAACCATGAGGACCACATGTAATGGGGACGGGGATCCCGATCTTCCGTCAGGTTCAAGATAAACAATGATTTGTTCAGAGAGCGACACACTGATCCGGCTTCAGATCACAAAGACCCAAACCCTGCAACCTTAGCACCACGTCTCCTCTGGTTATCAACCATGTCACAATCCGGTTGACCTCGCCAAGAAGGCTAATCCCTGCTTCGAATCGAAGAATATAAGCAAGAACAAGATAAAAAGCAACTCAATTAAAGTGACAATTGCAGATGAATGATTAAGCACTCAAAGTTGGGGTCTTACAAACCGATAACGGCGACTGTTCAATGACAGATTGATCTAAAACAAAACCCAAAACCTAAAGTAGGTGGTGGCTACTGATTATATAGCCTAAGGGACGTCCAAGGATCCCTCTTCATGTCCTAAAGGTGTCCCAACACGTTACAAGGCCCAACAACCCAAAAGAAGGTGTCGCAGCACCTTGGCAGATTCTGGATGCTGACTTGTTTCGACGATTCCTGTTGAATCCAAAGAGCTTTTGACGTGAAACCACTTGGATTGGCTTCCTTATCAAATTATCTTTCCATCCATATGTGGATCATAAAAAACGGAGTCCAAATGCGTCCTAGGTGACCAGTTTAAGGCAGACTGGTCCTGGATTCCGAGGCAGACTCGAACTTGAGTTGTTTTGGGCCTCCACCCCGGGGACTCGAACCGAATTAGCCTCGGGCCTCCTTCTTGACTTGGACACCCTTGCTGGCCTCCTTCCCCTCCATCCCATGCGCTAAACATGGTCATATGCATGGGTGTCATGACCTCATCATCCTCCCCTTCTTGATGAAAAGCCGTCCTCGGCGTCGATTGTGCTTGAAACTGATCCTGCACAACATAAAGGAGAACGGGGCTGCAAGGACAAAGAAAACTGAAATAATTGTGAGAAAGAATGTGACCATGTTTCCAAGTTTCTAGCATGTCATCTCGCAAACAAATTTCAGCAAGCATGTAGACTCCATGATCCGAATGCACACGATGTATGTCAACACTATCATGCAAAAGATTAGAACTAACCAAAGACAATGTAGGAATAGATGGTCGAGTAGACATAGGTAGCAACCAACAATGCTCCCCTTCTTGGAAGTGAACTTGTTTCTTTAAGGAACATGAGAAAATGTTTGTATTATTATGGCTGCCCTCTAAACGATCATAATCTTGTACAACAAAAGGAGAATTCATATTATTACGAATGTATACTCAATGTATCATATATTGTCCCTTGTTGTTATATCTGTCAATAACATGATATGTGTGTTTAGAAAACCAAGGCAAATCAGCATATTTAAAAAGGCTCTCTTCCAAACAATCTAGGTTACACAAAACATCAAATTCAATGTAACCCAAAGTATGTAAAGAAGATAACAGTTTGAACTCATCAATTTTAGTAGCAATATGAATAACATATTTATTTTTAGCATAAGTCACTGGTTCCAAAACATGTAAAACTGAAGCATCTTCAACCAATTCATCTTTGTCACAAGGAACATCAAGCAAATTATCATGGGACAAAGATAAATCAAGAGAGGGTTCCACTAACAATTGCTCTATGACAGCATGATTTGTGGAAAAATTTAGTACATTAAGACAATTTTCACCTTCCATGAGTGTAGGACCATGGGCATTACCTGTGTTCTCAGCAGGAGTAATAGGTGCATTGTGAAGTGATGGTTCTGAATTTGCATATGAGGTTGTGAGCTCCTCATTTTCTTCCACGTCATCCTCTCGCTTATGTACATTATTCTGCAGAAGGTTAGTCATAGCAAGAGGAATAATAATAGACTCTTCCTCTAAATGGTGCACCTCAGCATATGAAGTCAAAACAGGAGGTGGATTAATAAAGGTTTCTTGCATAAAAAGTTTCATATCATTCCAAGTTTGAGGTTTATCAGAAGGATCTAAAGACACCCACCAAGATAAAGTAGAATGTCGCAAAACACTAGCTGCATTTTTTACCTTCCTCCTTGGACACATAAAGTGAGTAGCAAATATGTTATCGATGGCAATTTCCCACTCCATGTACTCATCAGCACCTATACCATCATAAGTCGGTGGATACAAACAACCTGTCATTGTAAACACAAAAACAAGGAACAAACGGTGAAAGTTATCCCTACCAAATGAGTACGTGGTTGCAGTGGTGTCACTTTTCACAGCAAGTGGAAGCGTCTTACCAAGCTCTTACAAAGTTCTTACCAACGCAAGCAGTGGCGGTACAACCGGCGGCTGGTTCGTGATACCTGTGAGGTAGTGGTACCGAGATTGCAAAGCCCTTTTTCTATACTGATCTGAAGAATTTGTGGAGCTTGGAAGGCAAACAAAGAGTAATATGTATATCTGGCACATAAGTCAGTAACAGAAAATAATGCTGAATTATAGTCCAAAATACTTGTTCTCGTTGCTGGTCTAAAATATTCCAAGTACCAGGTGTGTGACAAAAGTATGGTGGATAGCAAGGTGACAGGTGTATGAAAAACAAGTATGGTGGATGGAAACAGTAACACAAACAAGGAACCAGACAGCACACGCTAACGCAACTCACTTTGGTCTTCTCTATGTGCTCCTCTAAATATTGTTTCTCTTTTGCCCCTCTCTTTTTTCTATTTTTTGGGCTGTCGTTGTTTTTTTGGAAAATTTTGACTTTTTTATTTTATTTTTTTGATATTTTTCCTTTACTTAGGAGCACAAAAGAAGTAACCATAGAAAATATGAGCTGAAACAAGTGAAAGACGTGGCCTGTGGAATTTTCAGAAAACTGGATCAAAATCGACAAAAACCTTGTGACCACGAAACGAGGATCTTGTGACCACTTTTTGACCAATCTAAAAATTCCGAACCCTAACAAAGCGGGGGATGGACAAATCTGAAATTTTTTTCTGATCGATTTGCATATATGGAACGTCAAAAACGGAGTTCGTATGCAAAAACTGGACCAGTTTTAAGAATTGGCTCCGAATTAGAGGACAAAACGGGAACAATGTGTGCAAAATTGGTCACAACAGCCAAGATTTGATGGAAACAATGGGGAAAACACACGAACTGGACTCTAACACGACCTAACCAGCAACAAGACCTCGACCAGGACACAACTCAACACAACGGACTCTAAAACTGAAATATGCAAAGGCTATGGCGCGGAAGGTTCTAGGACAGGAAAAACGAGTATGGCACTGGACTATGGGACGAATGCGAAACACTCAAAACTAGGGAATAAAAGTGAACTTGATGGTATACCTTAGCTCTGATTACCACTTAATGGGGATGGGGATCCCGATCTTCCGTCAGGTTCAAGATAAACAATGATTTGTTCGGAGAGCGATACACCGATCCGGCTTCAGATCACAAAGACCCAAACCCTACAACCTTAGCACCACATCTCCTCTGGTTATCAACCATGTCACAATCCAATTGACCTCGCCAAGAAGGCTAATCCCTGCTATGAATCGAAGAACACAAGCAAGAACAAGATAAAAAGCAACTCAATTAAAGTGACAATTGCATATGAATGATTAAGCACTCGAAGTTGGGGTCTTGCAAACCGATAACGGCGACTGTTCAATGATAGATTGATCTAAAACAAAACCCAAAACCTAAAGTAGGTGGTGGCTACTAATTATATAGCCTAAGGGACGTCCAAGGATCCCTCTTCACGTCCTAAAGGTGTCCCAACACGTTACAAGGCCCAACAGCCCAAAAGAAGGTGTCGCAGCACCCTAACAGATTCTGGACGCTGACTTGTTTCGACAATTTCTGTTGATTCCGAAGAGCTTTTGATGTCAAACCACTTGGATTGGCTTCCTTATAAAATTATCATTCCATCCATTTGTGGATCATCAAAAACGGAGTCCGAATGCGTCCTGGGTGACCAGTTTAAGGCAGACTGGTCCTGGATTCTGAGGCAGACTCGAACTTGAGTTGTTTTGGGCCTCCACCTCAGGGCCTCGAACTGAATTAGCCTCGGGCCTCCTTCTTGACTTGGACACCCTTGCTGGCCTCCTTCCCCTTCATCCCATGCGCCAAACATGGTCATATGCATGGGTGTCATGACCTCATCAACATGGCTCTGGTCTTAGTCCAGTACCTTGCTCTTTCTAGTTTGTAGCAGTTTACCGAAAGGGCAAGAGGGCATACTAGGATGGGTATGGGCCTCATCCCTAGGGTGTGTACTATGCTATGTGTATAAGTGCCTCCATAACACTTGGGAGATGGAATCCTTAGCGGTTGCTCCTTATTAGAATGACTAGGGAAAAGCTTTGTAGTGTACCCTGCCTGCTCACCTTGGAAGTGTTTTGGGAGTTGCAAACCCGAGCATATGGGTATCACGACTCATGGTGAAAGTCTATAATCTTTGCAGAGTGTAAAACTGGTATATCAGTCATGCTCATGGTCATGAGCGGCCTGGATCCTTACTGAATAGTTGGTTACTAGGATGGTTTGGGTTATGATTAAAATTGCTGATATATCTAATTATTCATGTTTGGGAGCCTAAGCACAACTTAGCAACTTATGATTAATTATAAAATATGACCAACTAAAAGTGCTTACCACAGTTCAGCTGTGTCAAGCCTTTTGAGCCTACATCCCCTCATGTTATGCTTGCTAAGCGGTAGTAGCTTACGCTTGTTTCATTTCAATACTTTGGCAAAATCTCAGATGGGTACCAGATGGAGGTTCTTTAGTGGAGTTTTTTAAGAGGTGTTAGGCTTGTGATCAACCAGTTGAAGATTCTTGTGGTGTTGGAGGTCTCGCCAGAAGAACAGAGTTATAGTATATACTATAAAGTAAGACTACGTCTTTTGGAACAAATACTTATGCGTTATGTAAAAAGGCATTGTCTTTGATATTATCCCTTCATTTGTAACTATATGAGTGAATTGAATTCCTGGACACACATATGGTGTGTATCTAGTTTTGTCCTTAAAACTGGATGCTACAGTTCCTTAACCTGATCGGAAAATGGGAGGGAGCATGATCGGGTAGTGTCAGATGATTTAGCTCCAGCAATGCCCAGCAACAAGATTGCATAGATGGGATCAGATGGTAGCACATGGGACACAAGGATTTATACTAGTTTAGTGCATGGTGATGCGCTAAACCCTACTCCAGTGGTGTTGCTACTTGTGTATTCATATGCTCAATTATAGGGGTTGTTGCTCCTAGCTACATGGTGGATTGGAATGGTGGAAGATGGATCCCGAACCCAAGGTCCCTACCCTCCTTTATATAGGCAAAGGGGATAGGGTTATAATGAGGGTGATCAGGCTAACAGATTGGATTCCTAGTTTGGTACATGATATGAACAACATATTGATCCTAGCTATCGTCCAGATATGCCTGTCCTGGCTTGACTTGATCTCCATGTTGGTTGATCGCATTAGCCCTTGTAGGCCTCCTTCTTAGTGGCTGCTGGGCTGATAGCCTGGTGATGGTCACATATACAGGGGGTGCGGGTACCCTTGGCTGATATATCTGACAATAGCCCCCATAGGACTTAATGATAAGCTGGCTCGTAGCTTTTGCCCTCGGGACATCACAGACCCCCTGCAAATTCTATGTACTATAAGTACTAGTGAGCTTTTCCATCGGGTACCAAGGTTTTCAGTAGTGTAGCTCGATATTCCCAAGTATTGAGGAGCCAGTATGTAGCCACTCGGGTACCGAGAGCATTTCTCGGGTGCCAAGAACCTTCTTTGGGTACCGAGAAGGATGGTGGTGCACCATGAATCAGGGAACGTAGCCCCTTGACCACTGTGAGCACCTAGTTCGGGTGGTAGACCCTATATCAGAAAACGTGGTTTCCTAGGCGTAGCCCTTTGGAACATTGTTAATGCCATGTTCGGGTGGTGGCACCCAGTAACCGAAAGCATGGTCTCTAGGACGTCCATCGGTGCCATGTTTGGGTGATAGCACCGCTATACTCGGGAAGTCAGTTCCTGATGTATTCTTGTGTATGCTTAGTGGTTGCACATCATTAAGTCCTAATCGAAGAACAGATAGTGAGGACAGGTTAATTGCACCGCTATCGTTCACGTGTCACTATGCCAGTTGGTTTTTAAGGTGACCCAATGTGAGTCATTATTTATTAACGGACACTAAGGGCATCACGTTAATCTTTGAGACCCGTTAAGTAACATGATCTTGAATTTTCAAAGGCAAAATTTCAAATGCCTTGGTGAGGACTATACACTTTGAGCGATTGAGAGAATCATTTGAGGAACTTACTTCTTATTTTGCAGAACTCATAAAACCTCCAGATAGAAAGTTGATCAATGAATAAATGATTATTAAGTCTGTTAAAACCGTTCTATCTTGCAACCAACCAAGAACTTGGAAAAGCAATAAGACCCATAGGGATTAAGTTAAAAGGGTGGATAAAATGCCAACTTATTTAAATCAAGGAAGAATACTTCATTATAGGCATGGCACTTATGAATTATAATTGGCATAGTAGCAACACCTGACCAACAACCAAAGACTTAGCTATTTGCTTGGGACGAGCAAAGGTTAAGCTTGGGGGATCTTGTTGGCGGTCCTTAACGATAAAATCCGTCCGTCAATTAAGACTCAAAACGGGAGAAATAATCAAACTTTTGCACGTATGTTATTTATACTTACATATTTCAACATGTATTGGAGAATCACTATATTATAGGATACATGATTGGAATACGTAGAAACAAGGACAAAAGGCGCAACTCAGGAAGCATAAAAGCATAATCCACAAAAAGGTTCTGTAGAAAGGCCCACCTACACATCAAACCTGAGCCCCAAACCACCAAGGCTGCATTCCAAGCCCAAGCAGCAGCCCGCCATGTGAAGGCGGTGGCGAGAAGGGTTGGCCTAGGTGTGCCCACACTAGGGGTGCACTTGCAACCCCCTTGCCATGTCTCGGCCCCACCTTTGACTGGTGGTGCAATAAATGCCCCCTAGGACGATTTTGCATGGGATCTTCGTAGAATATTCCCCCAAACTACCCTTGGCACCTATATAAGAGGAGGGGGAGAGCCCCCACTCTCAACACACACCATTTGGGCTTGTCACCTCCACACCTCCATTTTACTTTTTCTTTAGTAGTTTGGAGCTAAGGCAAAGCTACCTTCGAGGGCTTAACTCCTTGGACAGAGATCTTGGTATGAATAACATGAATCATTTCTCCAAAGTCTTGCTCTCATTTTATCAATATAGTCATATTTATGAACTAGAGTATAGTTCTTTTGTTATGATCATGGCATATGACCTAGCATATGGTTTATATGTTATGAACTTAGCATATGGAACTTTTTGCTTAACCATTCATATAACTTATATGATTAGAATTAGAACTAAGTTGAGGTGGTGGATCATCATTCCTTCGGGTTTGCCTATGTCCTATGCTTGTCGATCCGTAGGGTCGGAGTGCCGGGGGGGGGGGATATGGGTAGTTTCTTTATACACGGGCATGGTGCTCTGGTATACAGAAACCTTTGAATGTGATGGTGCTCCATGGTAGAGGGGTAGGCGGCAGGTGGCGACAGCCCTGTCTGTCCCTTGTAATCCCCCATGTTCGGGTATTCATATAGGAGTTTGTAAAGTCTCCCTGGCTTGCTAGCAAACTATTGGCGTTTCTTAGTGTCACTACCAAGTTTGGAGATAGAATCCATCCCTAGCAGTGGCACCAGAAACGCTAGTTGGTATTTCTTAGCAGCATCACTAAGATTTGGTAAACCTTAGCGACGCCACCAAGAAGCACCAACCACGATAGTTCTTAACGATTACAGAATTAATATCCGCAAGCACATGGATCTATCATTATATCATTTCATCCAGAAGTATTCAGGGTATCATTATTTATATTTTCCCAAAGGAGGGCAAGGTATAAGAGTCTAGCATGGATATGAACAAGATTACATATTGGCATAGTAAACCAAAGTTCATGATAGGGGTAAAAATGGTATATTTAGGATAGTGGACACATACTTGGGCCAACCTCAAGGATAAAAGAAAAACAAAGAATAAAAGAATATTTCTAAGTGGAACAGTTAATGATCATACAAGTCACATGGTTAGAGCTGGAGCTAGGCATGAGTTGGGTCGGGAGGCCATCGAGTACTGGTCTGCCGGTAACCTCATAGGACAATTTAGACTCCTACACCCTACCCAAACATGGGAGATTACAAGGGATAGACAAGGCTATCACCACCTACCGCCTACCCCTCAACCAGAGAGTAGGAAATGTATTCACCTATCCCTATGTACCCGGGCACCATGCCCGATTACACAGAAACTACCCACATCCCCAAGGACTCTAACCCTATAGATCGACAAGCATAGGACGTGGGCACACCCGTAGGCATGATGAACTACCACCTCAACTTAGCTCTAATTCTAAGCATACAAGTCATATGAATGATTAAGCATAAAGTTCTACATGTTAAGCTCATAACACTCAAACTATATTCTAGTTCATATGTCATGATTATAACATGTAAACTATACTCTAATTCAATAGCACAACTATATTGATAATATGAGAGCAAGACTTTGGAAGAACTCTTCATAGTATTCATACCAAGATGTCTCTCTTCCAAGGAGCCAAGCTCTCCTTGATACCTTTGCTAGCTCCAAGTACTACTAAGAAAGTAAAAAGTACAAGATGTGGTGTGGGGTGTTCGGCTCCAAATGGTGTGTGTGTGTGAAGGTGAGCACTACCCCCTATTTATACTGCTAGGTGGTTAGTTTTGATGCTGATAAATTAGGAAACCACCCTGAGCCACCTTTGCATGCCTCCATGCAACCGCCGGAGCAAGAAGGGCCCGAGAAGCGGTGGTAGGCGTGTGGGCGTACCCTTGGTGCGGCCGCACTAGGGCTAGCCCCGCTCACCACTGCCTTACTCCGGTGGGATGCTGGCTGGGCCTGGGTTGCTTCCTTGGTGGTGCTCGACCCAATTTTGGCGTGTAGGTGGCCTTTTCCATTTATTTCTGTTGCGCATTTCTGCTTTATGTTTTCTGTTTTGCGCCTTTTATCTTGTTTTCCACTTGTATTCAAATGTATGTCCTGCAAAACATGTTTCTTCTAATACAAGTGGAACTAGGTTAATAGTAAAAGCATATGTGTCAAAAGTTTGTTTATTTCTCATGTCTTGGATATTAATTGGCAGTTGGATTTGTTTGTTAAGGACCACCGACATAGTCCAGTGCCCTAAGATCTCCCCATCCATCTTACACTTAGGTCTAGCTCTAACCATGTAATTTTTATGATCATCAACTATTCTTTGCATGGCTATATTTGGGAAAAGTCTGCTCCACTTAGGAACATTCTTTTATTCTTTCTTTCTCTTTTATTCTTGAAGTTGGCTCAAGTGTGTCACACTATCTTAAAATACAACATAGCTTACCCCTATATTGAGTATTAGTCTAGTATACAATCACTTTATCTTGTCCATGTCCCCACTAGAACCTTTTACACTATGCCTTCCTTTGGGAAAATATAAATAACGATACCTTGAATACTTCTAGGTGAAATGCTACAACGATAGATCCGTGAGCTTGCAGATATTTTCTGTAATCGTTAAAGAACTATCGTAACGACATTTCTTGTGGCGTTGCTAGGATATACCAAATCTTAGTGACGACGCTAAGAAATGCCAATAGTGGGGCGACGTACCCCAAATATCTAGGGACACCTCCACTAGAGTGGCTTTGCTGGGTGTCAAGGATTACCACCGGGAGTGCCTCAAGCCGTACCACCAACCACGGAGTTCACTGACATGACATTTTCACACCAAGACAGGGTACAACATGTTCTGGGGTCAATTTGATCAGAGGTCGATGCATGATCAGAAGTGGGTGGATTGGGGTTACATGGAGACGTTTCTAGAGCTTATAGGGTTGGTGTAGATGTTCTAGGCACAGGGGTTGAGAGAGGCTATGGCATTAGCAGGATTGGAACCATTCGATCATCCGGCAGTTCTATGCCACGTTGGAGGCTGATGTTGACAAGGAGGAGCTTGTGTGGATGATAGGGAAGAGGAAGTTGACAGCTGTTGACGGTAGTTACCATCCATCATAAACCGTCAATAAAACATGTATAAGGGCATAAATATGATCACCAACATAGACTTAGGGGTTTAAATTAACAATTTCCATGAGTTTTGGTGAATCTGTATTTTCTGCAGGAGTTATTCAGAAAACCATCAAGGAGGACCAAAACATCAAATAAAATTGCGCTTACCCGTAGTGAAAACTACTCCAGAAGGTTTGCGAGGACACCAGAAGCCATGCCACTGAAGCAGACCTACAGAGGATGATAGGAGGCCCGCCGGCCCCCTGGTCCCACATGTCAGCCCCCATTGTTATGTTAGTTCTCCACCGCCTTAAGGATTGCATCTACACCGTTTATTCAAGTTGGTTTGATCCAAGGGCTCAGTATTGACACTTCGGCCTATATAACCAGCTCCTGCCCCCCTCTAGAGCACGCTGCCATAAGTTAAGATTAGACCAGAAATTAGGGTTTCTAGAGCGAAGAGAATAGGGCTCCAATTCTTCAAGTTTCTAGTATAGGCTAGCTAGGAATCAAGTAGAGTGTGGGTTACTGCTCAAGATTCCGGATCTACCATTTGGAGACTGGTATAGCCATTGTATCTCTTTATTTATGAAGTTGTGCTACTTCAACATTATGTTGCTATTTATATGTTCCAAGTTTGCTCTAGTTATATACTTGATATAGTTGTGATTGATAATGAGTTTATGCATATGTTCACAGAGTGCTTAGCCTAAGATGCATGTGGGTTAAGTGGTCAACATTATGTAAGCATGGTGCTTAGATATTGTTTACCTACAGATGCATTCTGCACTCTAGGTCATGTGGTAGATCACGGTTGTGCCCCCCCCCCCCCCCCGTTGAGTCCTTTATAGTCCACTCCTCGTTTGTAGAGCAAGTAGAACATGGTTGCGAAGGGAGACAAGCTCTGTTCTTGATCTTCCTTAGTAATGTTCCTTATGCATAGATCCAAAGTTATTTATATTATAGATGAGAGTGTATATACTTGGGTGTACAAAAGACTTAGTAAATAAGGAATGACTTAGGAATCTTTTGCTCTTTCTGAATCTCCTGCCTAGCCATACTACATGTTATGTGTCTCTATTTCTATCTCTGGAATTATTACCAATGCCTTATACTTATTATTTATCATTTGACTTACTCCTGCTATAGCATGAGAGTTGTTTTGTCATAAGTATATATATTTGTCAATATCTCTTTGCCAACAATTCCATAGCTCCTCCCTATAGATAAAATATAAATAACGATACTTGGTATACTCCTAGGTAAAATGCTACAATGGTATATTATCCGTGCGCTTGCTATTGACGGTAGTTAACAACCATTATAAACCATCAAAATAACATGCATATGGGCATAAATATAATCACCAAGGAAGATTTAGGGGTTTAAACTAACAAATTCCATGAGTTTTGGTGAATTTGTATTTTTTGCAGGGTTTATTCAGAAAACCATCAAGGTGGACCTACATGTCAGATTTAATCACGCTTATCTGTAGCGAAACGGACACCAGAAGACTCTAGAAAACTCTAGTGGACTCCGCGTGAGGCAGAGAGGCAGAGGCTCGGCCCCAACTACAAGCCAGCCGGCCCTTGGGGCCCACTGTCAGCCTCTGTGTTGCAATGTTGGTCCTCCACCGCCTCCTAGGTCATGTCTACGCTGCCCTTTAAGTTAGTTTGATCCAAGGGCTCATATTGGATGCTCCGGCCTATATATACCAGCCCCTGCCACCCCTAGGCAAAACCCCAGTCATCAAGTCATTTGAGAAGATAAAAACCCAAATCATCCTCAGAGATCCATCATATTCTAGGGCATAGCTAGTTAGGATAGGTCTAGAGGGAGGCAAGCAGGCTTCGCTTGGATTCCCGATCATGTCAAGAGTGTGGTTTAGTTTAATCTTTGTACCCCCTCTCTTTTGTATCTCCATTACTTTTATATGCTAGCTACAATTGTTATGACAATATTAATATTCATCTCATTTATGTTCTTCATTATAATGTTCATCATCTACTTTGATTGTATGCTTAGTATAGTTGGATTATCATCATATTCATGCATAAGTTCGTATAGCGCTCACTCTAAGGATCCATGGGTGGGTGGTCAACATTGTGTAAGCATGGTGCTTATAAGTTATTTACCTAAGGATACACCCTATATTCCGGGTCATGTGGTAGTTCATGAATGTGACACTCCCATTGAGTCCTTTGTAGTCCACTCCCTGAATATAGGTGCATGTAGGGTCCGGTTACAAAGGAAGAACAAGCTCTGTTCTTAATCTTCCTTAGTAATATCCCTTATGTGTAGATATGACAATGATGTTAACAATGATTACTAGGTATAATTGCACTAATCAATGTATGTTTTGACTTTTACTTAAGAATGACTTAGGAATTATTCCTCTAATATTCTACCTGATCATGCTAATGCCATAGAAAGGAGTGCTCTAAGTGATTTACCATTATTATTAATCAATACTTATCATATATCTTATCCTATGAGTTACCCCTGTTATGAGTAGAACATTAGTTATGGTTTATTTCTCCATCAATAGTATAAGTTATGAATACATGTCTGTGCCAGACCTTCCCTGTGGTAAAAATATAAATAACGATACCTGGAATACTCTCGGGTGAAGTGCTATAATGGTATATTATTTGTGCGCTTGCAGATTCCTTTCATATATATATATATATATATATATATATATATATATATATATATATATATATATATATATATATATATATATTCTTCCAAGCCACATAAATTAATAAAAAACTGCTTAGTATTATTCTAGTAGTAATGCTATGTAGTACCAACAAGTATCTCTGGCATCATCACTAGGGATGACAACCTAGTAAAGTAATATTAGGAGATACAAGTTTATAATAGGTGGCTATTAAAACAAGTGACAAGTTAATAAATACCAACACTTGCGGATACTTTACTTTAACATATATAATTTTCTCTGAGTTTACAAGTGTCATTAATAATTACCAACCACGCATTTCTGGCATCATGCTAGGGATGACAACTTAGTAAAGAGTGATGCTAAGAAATATCAACAAGCATTTTTGGCGCCGTTGCCGGGGAAGAGTACATGGCTATAGAGAATTGATCAAATAAATACTTATTGATAAAACTATAACAACTCTGCTTTAGCAGGCTTGCCCTTGTTTTTCACTGTTCATATTCTATACAGGGTATTGCAGAATTGGTTGTGATTCACCAACAACTTCCAATCAGAATCAACCTAATCAAGAGGAAGCTCAACACCAGTCTCTGATCTATGGCTGACAAAACTCTGCATGAGTTCTCTGCTTCGAGCACCGAGACCATTCGCACTAGACCAACACTCAAAACCAACAACATTGAGTTTGAGCTCAAGCCAAGCCTCATCAACATAGTACAAGCTACCCCATTCAGTGGAAAGACACATGAAGATGCTAGTGCTCATCTTCAGAATTTTCTAGAAATTAGTTGCACAGTCGTCATCAAGGACATTGCTCAAGACATCATGCTTCGCTTGTTATCATTCTCACTATTGGGAAGAGCAAAGCAATGGTTCCACACCAACAAAGACAACATCAATACATGGGCAAAGTGTTCAAAGTCCTTCCTAGAAAAGTTATTTGTAGTGGGCAAGACCAATGCCTTAAGAGGAAAGATTTCCAACTTTCAACAGCAGAAGGGATAGACCATTCCAAAAGCATAGGAACGTTTCCAAGAATATATTTCAGATTGTCCTCACTATGGAATGGAAGATAGGTTGCTCATACAAAGTTTCTACCATGGATTAACTCAGAAAGCTCATGAACAACTCGATGCCACTGTTGGAGGATCATTTATGTCACTCACCCTTGGAAAAGCTAAAACTCTTATGGAGAAGATAGCCTCTAATCAAGACTGGTCATCATACAACATCCAATCATGCAATAAGAGTGAAGAAGTACTAGAAGAGGTGTGTGTCAACCAAAATGGATGTACTATTGAATTGGCTCAAACAGCGAGCCAATTATAAGAGAGATCGTCAAGCCATTCAAGATGCTTTCAATGCTGAAAACACATGTAGAGAATATTTGGGGGTTGAATTCCCTGACTATCAGGAGGATGTAAACATCATTGGCAACAATTCAGGTTCACAACAATAGAGACAAGGATGGAATCAACAACAACGGTCAACTTACCAAGGTAAGTACCTAGGTAACAATTATAATTCTTTTAATTCCAAGCAACCATCCTTAAGAGACTTGATCTTAGAACAAGCTAGGATTAATGAGAATATTTCTAAAATACTTGCTTTTAATGATAAGGTCCTAGAAAACATAAATACTAAAATGGATAGTTTTTCTTCTGCCCTAAAAGACCAACTTAGCTATAATAAAAAGATAGAATCTCAATTAACCCAGTTGGCTGTTACTTTGCCTTTTGCTACTATAAGGAAAATGGACCCTAGGCCCATTCACTTTGGATTTTGGTGTTTGATGACCAACACAACCAAATTGGACTAATGAATTTGCAAGTGATTATTTTATAGTTCAATAGGATGCAAGACGTGACTTGGACGAAGGCGACATGATGATCCGATCATCAACACCATAAGCAAGACCTTAGAAGCACAAGAGAAGACCCAAGATATTAAGCAAAGTCCAAGAACGAAGATAGGAACCAAGCTGGACACAAGATCGCGAAGAAACGAGCTCATAGAGGTGACAGGACGCTGCATAGGACGCTGCATAGGACGCTCCGATGCATAGGATGCTGCACCAGACGCTACATAGGACGCTGCACCGGATGCTCCGATCAAAAGGCTCGGCAACAGCAGAGTCAACAACAGCGATCGGACGCTGCACCGGATGCTGCACAGGACGCTACACCGGACGCTCCGATGCACAGGACACTGCACTGGACGCTGCACAGGACGCTGAGTGCCAGAGTCTGGTCAACATCAGTAAGGTTCTAGAGAGCCGTTTTTGTGACCGAACGCGTCCGGTCAGTGCTGACCAGACGCTGGTCAGAGTCCGGTCAGTAACAGAAAAGCGGGATTTCGTCCCCAACGGCTACTTTCTTAGTGGGGCTTATAAATAGACCCCCCCAACCAGCCATTTGAGGTGTGTAGAGCTGAGGAAACATACCAAGGGTGTTGATACACCATTTTAGTGATCTCCACTTGCATAGTGCTTAGTGATTCATTAGGTGATTAGCGTAGGTACTTTGCGAAGTGCTTAGGTTGATTTGACCACCGCTTATGCACTTGCTCTAGGTTTAGGCCTAGTGTTTAGTGAGGTTTGCATACCTCTTACCACTCGGTGCTTGTGAGCACCATTGTTGTACATTGGAGGTGCTTTTAGTTTTGCGAGATCACACCAACCGCGCTTGTGGTGTGGCCGCCATCGTGTACCGGAGGGAACAAGGCCCACGGCGTTTCGGCCAGAAGCTTGATAGTGAAGACGGCGGGGAGCATCTAGGAGAGGCTTGCCGGAAGGCATGTCGGAGACCCACTAACGCGTGGAGAAGGCCCAAGGCTATCCATGGAGTTACCCGATCGGGAGCTTGGCCCTTGCGAGGGATTCCTTACGAGGGGCTCCAACGAGGGCTAGGGTGAAGCTTACGCGCTTCTCGATACCTCGGTAAAAATACCAGAGTCATCGACGGGAGTTTGCATAACTCTACCTTGCTCTTTAGCTTCCACATTTACATTGATTGAATTACTCTTTTTGCTGTAGAGATAGCAACACACTAGCAAAACTGTAGTTGCACATTTAGATAGTTTATCTTTTGCATAGGTTTTGCTAAGGTTAGAAAAAGAGGCCATAGTTTAGAGTTAGAATTTTAAGTTGCCTAATTCACCCCCCTCTTAGGCGTCATGGTCCCTTCAATTGGTATCAGAGCCGATTGGCTCAAAGTTGGACTTTTGGCTTAACCACCATTGAGCCGACGCTATTTAGAGTGGTTGGGATGAATACCTCTAGGCCTCCGCACTTTGACGGCACTAACTTCCCTTGTTATAAGGCTAGAATGGCTTGCCACCTTGAGACAGTTGATTTGGGTATTTGGAGAGTCACTCGTGACGGGATGAAACCCATTAAGAATCCCGAAAAACCCACAAAGAGTGATGAAAAAGAAATGCATTTCAATGCTAGAGCTAAAAATTGCTTGTTTGAATCATTTAGCATGGATGTATTTAACCAAGTGTTCACTTTAAATACGGCACATGAAATTTGGTTAAAACTCCAAGAGCTCCATGACGGCACAAGTAATGTCCATGAGCAAAAACATTGTCTAGCTAAACAAAATTATGATTCCTTTACAATGAATGATGATGAGCTTGTTCATGATATATATTCTCGTTTGAATCTAATTATCAATGAGCTCCATTCAATAGGATTAATAAAGCTAGATGATGTGGACATCATGAGGAAGATCATCTCCGTGCTACCATAAAAGAAATATGCAAGCATCATCACCATCCTTCACAATATGGAGGACTTGAGCATCATGACCCCGGGCATAGTCATTGGTAAGATAGTGGCATTTGAAATGTCACGTAAGATGGGTCAAGAAGAAGCTTCTTCATCAAGCAAAGGCAAAGCTCTTGCATGTAGCGAAAAAAAAGATGAAGGGCAAGCAAGTTGAGACAAGCTCAAGCTCAAGCTCCTCAAGTGAAGACGAAGAAGAAGATGAGGACGATGATGATGATGATGAAGATTCAAGTGATGATGATCAATCTTCCTCCTCCACCTCCGACCTTGATGAAGAATCAATCAAATTAATCAACAAGGTGGAGAAGATGATCCAAAGGCTCAATGTCAAGGGTGTGCCCATCCAAATTCAAGATCTCATTTTCACCAATCAAAGAAATGAGCAAAGAAAGAGAGGATGCAATGGATGCGGCGAGTTGGGGCACTTTGTGGAAGTTTGTCCAAACAAGCCCACACCCAAGACAAAGAAGAAGGCATGAAAGAACCAAGCCCTCACATCAATAAGATCATGGGATGATTCTTCAAGTGAAGAAGAACACCATCACAAGAGGTGAGGCCGCAAGCACTCATCATCAAGCTCTTCTCGTGTGTGCCTTATGGCATGAGGTAACGAAAGCTCATCCTCTAGTGAGAGTGATAGTGATGATGATATGCCATCTTATGATGAAATTGTGTAACAAAATCTTAATTATGCTAAAGTTTGCACTAGTCAACAAAAGAAGCTCAAAAGTTTAAAAGAAAAGCTAGATAGTTCACAAGAAGCATACAAAACTTTGCTTGAACAATATGAGAACTTTGCTAATCTCAATGTTGAACTATCTACTAAAATTGAGCAACTTAAGGCTAGTGCAACAACAAATGAATGCACAATCAATGATGAGCAACTTGTAAAGAAAAATAAAAAATTAAAAGAAAAGTTAGCTAGCTCAAAAGATGCTTATAAAAGTTTGCTTGCAAAAATGGAAACCATGTGCAAACATTGTGATGAGCTAACTAATAAAGTTGCTAATCTTGAAGCCGTTAGTACAACCCCCACCAAGGCATCTAAAAAGAAAAGTTCTATCTTTAACATGTCTAAAAACGATGCCTCTACTTCTTGTAATGATTTATGTTTAGACTCACCTTTGTGCAACCAAGTTTATGTTGAGAAAGTTGTTGTAGATACATACACACAAGAGGTTGCAAAGGAGAATGAGCAACTCAAGCAAGAAGTAGCTCGCCTCACCAAGGACTTGACTCAAGTGAAAGGCAAGGCAAAGCAAACCCAACTTCATCAAGATAACACCATCAAGGGAGTGAAGAAGCTTGATGAAGGACAAACCGTGGTTTGTTACGTGTGCCACAAGGAAGGTCACAAGTCCTATGAGTGCAAGGTGAAGAATGGGGGAGGAGCAAAGAAGAAAGAGAAGAAGCAAACAAGCAAGCTCTCCAACACCCACACCAACAAGGTGGACAAGAAGGCCTCTACACCTTATCTCTTGAAGAAGAAGAAAAATGACAAGGTGGTGGCCATCAAGGTGAACAAGCAAGCCAATAATGGGGTCAAACACTTTTGGGTGCCAAAGGAGATCATTTCCAACATGAGGAGCACCAAGAAGGTTTGGATCCCGAAAGGGAAGTGAGAAGTACAAAGGACTTCGGGGAATTTGGAGACTTGTCAAAGTATGGGTGCATTTTATGGGGTGCATCATGATGGACAAAATCATTGCCAAGTGGGTTAGTGAATACTATGGACCCAAATTCCCCTTCCCATGTTAGGTAACTAGATATTATTACTTTCAATTGGTACTTCCTTCAAGCGGTATTTCTTACAAGTTGGTATCTTTAAGCATCTAGTTACTTTTCATGCCTAGGTTTGCATTTGCATACTTATATCTTTTGTCATGCATACACTAGGTATTTCATATGGTAGGCTTGCTCGGTTTCATTCTTATTTCTTGGAGCAATCCTACATGGTTTTAAATTGTTTTGGAGCATGGCACATAGCTTTTCCTTCAATTGTTCATCTAATATGTGCCAAAGTCCAAATTGTAGATATTTTCTCCTGAATATTGCCTTCGAAAATGACTCTCACATTCATGTGATGACATTTTTCAAGTGGTATTTTTTATTCTAAAATCAATGTGCATGTTTCCTACAAGTAATCCATACTTGCGTGCACAAATTTAGGGGGAGGTTAATCTACAAGTTGGATGCTTTGAGACTAACACCTTTTCAAGCTTATCATGTGTTTAGTAGTCTCGTTGCAAGGAAAATGGAGTCCCTAGAGTTAAGCATCATACTTCAAATATCCACCACCGATTGCAAGTGGTAGAAATCAAATTGATTCCTACATGCGGTATTTCTAAACCAATATCATCATGTTGATTTCATTTTGATATTTATATGCTTTCTCCGTGCATTATATAGATTAAATTCCCTTGTGCAATACTTTGCCAATTATGCATATGCTTTGCCTTCTATCATATGTATACATATATTTAGGGGGAGCTTAATCTATATAATGTGAGAGTCAAATCTTGTGACCTATTCCACTCTACATACAAAGGATCACAAAGTTTGACCCTCCCTTGTGCTACTAATGTCTTCCTTTTCGGTGTTTGATTCCAAAGGGGGAGAATTTAGAGGACCAAAAGCAAGCATTAATTTGTAGAAATGGTCCGAGAAAGGGAGGATAGTGGATTATGGATTAGCCTATGTAATGGGGAGAATTTGTAGGAAGCAAGGCTTAAATCTATAATACCACATGGGGACATTTGCAAGGGCAAGATAAGTTTTTATATAATCTTACAAGTAGTATCTTTTAGCATCATATAATCTTGCCCCTTGCATTGCATCCTAGCAAGTAGGTAGTTTTTAAATTTCAAAATTCTATTATTTGCTTGCTTTGGTCGTGTTGTCATCAATCACCAAAAAGGGGGAGATTGTAAGGAAAATGGACCCTAGGCCCATTCACTTTGGATTTTGGTGTTTGATAACCAACACAACCAAATTGGACTAATGAATTTGTAAGTGATTATTTTATAGTTCAATAGGATGCAAGACGTGACTTGGACGAAGGCGACATGATGATCCGATGATCAACACCATAAGCAAGACCTTAGAAGCATAAGAGAAGACCCAAGATATCAAGCAAAGTCCAAGCACGAAGATAGGAACCAAGCTGGACACAAGATCATGAAGAAACAAGCTCACAGAGGTGACAGGACGCTGCACAGGATGCTCCGATGCACAGGACGCTGCACCAGACGCTGCATAGGACGCTGCACCGGACGCTCCGATGCACAGGACGCTGCATAGGACGCTGAGTGCTAGAGTTTGGTCAACATTAGTAAGGTTCCAGAGAGCCGTTTTCATGACCGGACGCGTCCAGTCAGTGCTGACCGAACGATGGTCAGAGTCCGGTCTGTAGCAGAAAAGCAGGATTTCGTCCCCAATGGCTACTTTCTCAGTGGGGCTTATAAATAGACCCCCCAACCAGCCATTTGAGGTGTGTGGAGCTGAGGAAACATACCAAGGGTGTTGATACACTATTTTAGTGATCTCCACTTGCATAGTGCTTAGTGATTCATTAGGTGATTAGCGTAGTTGCTTTGCGAAGTGCTTAGGTTGATTAGACCACCGCTTATGCACTTGCTCTAGGTTTAGGCCTAGTGTTTAGTGAGGTTTGCATACCTCTTACCACTCGGTGCTTGTGAGCACCATTGTTGTACATTGGAGGGGCTTTTAGTCTTGCGAGATCACACCAACCGCGCTTGTGGTGTGGCCACCATCGTGTACCAAAGGGAACAAGGCCCGCGGCGTTTCGGCCAGAAGCTTGATAGTGAAGACAGCGGGGAGCATCCGGGAGAGGCTTGCTAGAAGGCACGTCGGAGACCCACTTGCGCATGGGGAAGGCCTGAGGCTATCCATAGAGTTACCCGACTAGGAGCTTGGCCCTTGCGAGGGATTCCTTGTGAGGGGCTCCAACGAGGACTAGGGGGAAGCTTGCGCGCTTCTCGATACCTCGGTAAAAATACCAGAGTCATCGATAGGAGTTTGCATATCTCTACATTGCTCTTTAGCTTCCGCATTTACATTGATTGAATTACTCCTTTTGCGGTAGAGATAGCAACACACTAGCAAAACCGTAGTTGCACATTTAGATAGCTTATCTTTTGCATAGGTTTTGCTAAGGTTAGAAAAAAGACGCCATAGTTTAGAGTTAGAATTTTAAGTTGCCTAATTCACCCCCCTCTTAGGCGTCATGGTCCCTTCAGCTACTAACCTTGAAATGGTCTATGCTATAACCACAATAGGTGGCAAGTCTATTCGTGATCCACCGTATCTGAGAAGGATAGGTAAGACACAAGTGGTAATGCAGGAAGAGGAGAAGAGAAACGATGCAAGAGCGAGAATTACAACAAGATTTTCATGATACTACGTTCCTACCATTTCCACGCAGAAATCAAAAAACCAAAATGGATGAGCAGTTTGGTAAGTTTGTAGAGGTAATTCAAAAGTTATATATCAATATTCCTCTACTAGATGCCATACAGGTACCCACCAATGTGAAGTACCTCAGAGACATCCTCAACAACAAAAGACCACTGCCCACCACTAGAGTAATCAAATTGATAGAGGAGTGTAGTGCAGCCATCCTAAACACATCACTTGTCAAGAAGGATCCGGGGTGTCCCACTATCGATTGTTCAACCGGATGCTATAATTTTGAGAACGTGTTATGCGATCTTGGAGCAAGTGTTAGTGTCATGCCTAAGAAGGTCTTCGACAAGCTCAACTACTCAACACTTACACCGACATCAATGTGTTTGCAACTAGCCGACCAATCGATCCGTGAAATAAAGGAAAATAATATTTTTCATCCTAAGGTTTAGAAACATGGTTGTGCATACATGCTGGTGCATTTGTGTTTTTTGTATGAGTGGTTTTGTCCAAAATTCAAAATAATTTCAAATGCTTTTGAAATGATTTGAAAATGATTTTGAAATAAAAGAAAAGAAAAGAAGAAAAAGAAGAAAACCTCACTCTCCCTCCTTCCCCTTTTGGCCTGCTCTGATTTTTCCCGCTCCTGCTTAGGCCCGGTCCAGCAGCGGTTTGCTCCGCTTTTCTCCTCTGGTAGCCTGCTCCCTTCACCGCCACGACCCCTTTCTAGCAGGCGGCCTAGTCTAGCGTCGAAGCCTAGCTCGCTTCCCTTTTCCTCGGCCTAGCCGCACGCATAGCAGCTCAGCTAAGCCCGCACCACGCCACTTTCTTCTCTCCCACCGTGTGCCACTGACAGCCGACCCATGCCTCTACTCGTTGATCAGTGGGACCTGCATGTCGATCGTCTCTCACCTCTAGCCATTTCCTTCCTCCCATTCGCTTGGGACTCCACCGCCACCACCATGGACTCCACGTCCGCCACACCTCCTTCCTTTGTCGTGCTTTCAAAGCAATCTCCCAGGCCATAAATAGCATCCGACCGAGTCGTGCCTTCCTATCTCAAGCTCCAGAGCCGCAGCCTCCTTGCCGCGTCACCACAAAACCCTAGCCACCGACGAGTCACCCATCTCGCCAAGCACAGCGCCACCTCCGTCTGCTCTGCACCATGGTAAGCTACCTAGCCAAGTTTGCCCTCCCTTCTTCTATCTCCTAGTGTCCTCGACTCGTGAATCTGTGGCCCATAGTCCCTCCTTTAAGAAATGCTGACGAGCTTCTCGCCGTCAACCATGGCCAGCCGCCGCGCCTGGCACTGTTCCTGTAGCCGGTGACTCTCTCCCTCCCCGATTCTAATCTGAGCCGTCCATTTTAGATCTAATGGCTTAGATCTCACCATACCCCTTTGCCTATCACTTTTGCTAAAGAGCCCCTGCACTTTTCCATATTCAAACCCGCAGTGCACTCCAGATTCAAAATTCCAATTTTTATTTATTTTAATCCAAAATAGAAGATCCATTTTAACTCCGATTTGATCCGTTCAAGTTGCGTTAGATTTGTAATTGCATAATCTATATATTTATACTACTGTTAAATATATTTTCAACTTTTGAAATTCAAGGTTAGAATTAATCTATTATTTTATTAAAGGAAATCTTGTTTAATTCATAACTTCTTCGTTATAGCTCCGATTAGAGTGTGTTTCGCGTCTGTGTGTTCGTAGCGAGACATAGATTCATTTTATAAACTTTTCATCTTGATTTTATGTTTGGTGTACTATTCTAATTTAGATCTATTGTTTGCTTTGAGTATGATTGCATGGATGCTTGTGTGGTGCTTTATGATCATGTCTAGTCGGTGAGCTTTACTAGTTGATCAAGAAGGAGTTCCATTGAAGGTTTGGACTAGAAGAATGATCTAAGTTTAAGGCAAGTATAGCCTAGAATCTTCCTTGTTGTCCTATTCACTTTAATAATTTAATCATATGCATGTGTCTACCTTGACTACCACTAAGGAATTCCTAGTACTTTGTTACCCTGCACCTTTATTCCTATGGGTTATTGCATTGGGTAGTATGATGCTAGTGCTCAACCAAAGCCATGATCTTGTAACTTGACTAATGGGTTATTCCTAGTACTTTGTTACCCTGCACCTTTAAACACTAAAAGATGCTTTTTAGCAACATGGAATCAGGGGGCTAGAGCATTAGGCTTGTAACATCCTAAAATTTGCCTCTTTTGAAAATAGGTTTAAAATGATTTATTTCTGAATTTTGAGCTCATTAAATATAGGAAAATAAATTTTTTTATTAAATTAAAATTCATCATAAGTTAGCAACATGTTTGAGCATACATGCCATTGCATTTGATTTATTTGGTTGAGTGGTTTTGATTGAAAAATTAAAATGGTTTAAATTCCTTTTTGCAAATGAAATTAAAAATGGCTTTGAAATAAAAGAAAAGGAAATTGAAAAATAAAAGAATTTAAAAAAATTGTCAAAATTATTTTTGAAAACCTACCAAAATTGCTGTTTTATTTGAGTTGAAAATGTATATTTGGAAACATATTCGAATTTGATTTGGTTTATATTTGAATTTGGTTTTTAAAACAAATTAGAAAAAGATTTGGAAAAAAAAAGAAAACCCTCTCTCTCCCTTTCGGCTTGCATGGCCCAGTTTGTTTTTTCTGCCAGCCCACTTGCGCCTGCTCCTTTCATCGACCCAGCTGGATGTGGCCCTTCTTCTCCTCTCCTCCCCTGCTCGGGCCGAAGCCCCGGCCGGCCCATCTCCCGCGCCACGCGCTCCACAGCGGCCCAGCCTGACGCCGCGCCACGCGTTTTCTCTCCGTCCCGCTAACACGCCGGACCCACCTATCGGGTGCGTCTCCCTCCCCGTGCCGTACCGGAGCTGGAGTCCTCTGCGCCAACGCCGCCCGTATCTGGCCTCGCCACGACTCATGCGCCGTGCCGCCCAAGTTTTCATGCCCCATAAATAGCCACCGAGCTTGTGCCGCCTCTCTATCCCATCTTGCAGCAAGGATTCAGCCACGCGCCAGCTCGCAACCGCCTAGCCCAAAGCGCCGCTGTGAGAGCCGTCGCCCCTTGAGCGCCGCACCGCCCTCCGCTGGTTCTCGCTCGCTTCTCTTGGGTCCGGTGAGTTCCCCACTCTCCCCTCTCTCTCCCGGACTTTTCCGTTCCAAAAACCATGCTCCGTAGGTCAAGAACTAACGTCGCCGGCGAGCTCTCCTTGCTCCGGCCATGGCGCCACTGTCACCCACCTCGCCGCCGGCCACCTTCACCCACCCGATCCAATCACGGTCGTCCATCTCTAATCCAATGGCCCAAGATCAAACTTACCCCTTAGCTGTTAGATTTACAAAAGGCCCCTTATAAATCCTTGAGCCTTAACCCGCAATACAAAACGTCTTCCCCGATTATGTTTCTTCTTTTGAAAGCATACTTTGTTTCGGTTAGATTGAAAATACGTTTTCACTTTTTTATAGATTTGCCACTGATTTTGTTTTAGCCATAACTTCTCCGTTTTAACTCCGATTTGATCCGTTCCAATTGTGTTAGGTTCGTATTTACGTTGTCTACATGTTTATATCACTCTTAGATGTATTTTCAACTTTGAAAATTTGAGGTTAGATTTAATCTATTATTTTATTAAAGGAAATCTTGTTTAATTCATATCATCTACATTTTAACTCCGTTTTAATCCATCCAAGTTGCGTTGGATTCATAATAACATAAACCAAGCATTGGTAACAATGTTTATCATATCATTATTTCATGGTTTAAACTCTAATTTGAATAAAAATTATGCAACTGGACTTTATAAATAAAATATGATATGTTTTACTTTAGTTTTATAATTCAAATCTAAAATTGACTTAATTCGATTTATATTATTTATAAAATATCTTATATATATGAATTTATATAGTTAAAATAAATGAAGCCTATAGTTTTCTTTTTCACGTATAAAGCAAATCTTTCGGTTGTTGTATCTTTTCAACCGTAGCTCCGATTAGCGTGCTTTTCGCGTCTGTATGTTCATAGCAAGACGTAGATTCGTTTTACAAACTTTTCATCCTAATTTTATGTTTGGTCTACTATTCTAATTTATATCTATTGTTTGCTTCGTGTATGAGTGTATAGATGCTTGTGTGGTGCTTTATGATTACGTCCAGTCGGTGAGATATACGTGGTGATCAAGAAGAAGAAAAAGAACGTTGAAGATTAAAGCTTGCCAAAGGATCGGTGTTTTAAGGCAAGTATAGCATGGGCTCTTCCTTGTTGTCCTCTACACCCTTAATCATTTAATTCATACTGTATGTGTCTATCTTGACTGCCACTAAGGATTTCCTAGTACTTTGTTATCTTGTACCTTGATACCTGTGGGTTATTGTATTGGGTAGTATGATGCTAGTGCTCAACTACAACCATGATCTTGTAACTTGACTAATGTAATATGCAATAAACATTAAAAGATGCTTTTTAGCAACATGGAACAAGGGGCTAGAGCATTGGGCTATTTTATGGTGCTCTAGATTCCTCTCCCTAAGGACTTATCTATAAGTGATCATCCGGGACTTACAATACAGTTGTGAGGGCTACATGGCTCTGGCTTTAGCTCAGTATGAGGACCTTCTATAGCTTGTTAGTGGTTACCTTTATTGGTGTAAGAATGGCTTGACGAATCAGGTATAGTGCGGCCTCTGTCCCCTTGAGTATAGGTTGCGCATCATTGTGCCATCGGGAAGGGGGGCTCTATATCTGTTTGCCGAGTGAATCTAATGGTCCTAACTTGTTAGAAGAACCTTTGAAAGGCTTCATAGTGAACCCTGCTGACCTTCCTTGGTAGTGGGTCAAGAGGTTGGCCGCCTCAGGCGAAAGGGTAAATCACGACTCACAGTGAAAGTGTACAACCTCTGTAGAGTGTAAAACTGATATATCAGCCGTGCTCACGGTCACAAGCAGCCTTGGAACCCTTACAGAATAGATGATCACTAATGGTTAATGATGATGAACATGGATGATACTAATGATAAAGATGCTCACTAATGGTTACTGTTTATGCTATTCATTATTCATGTTTACCTGATCATGTGTTTACATGGGCTTGTGGATAAACTTGTTGCTACTCAATAGCTAAAATCATGACTCATTAAAAGGTAATCACAGTTGAACCAGTGTTAGCCTTTTGAGCCTCATGAACCCCATGTTATATTTGTTGAGTACGACTTGTACTTATGCTTGCTTTATTTTTCAATTATTTGGATAAAAATCCTGGATGGGTACCAGATTGCTAGTCTGGAGGAGTTAGGCTTATGATCAACCAGTCAGTTGTCCCTGTGGATTTGGAGTCTTCGCCTAAAGATCAGAGTTGTCTTTCCGCTGTCTATACTCTGAGGTTATATTCTTTATACTAATACATTATGTATTTAAGCATTGTCTATTGATATTACCCTTATTTGTAGCTATATGTGAGATTTGACTTCCTAGGCTCACATATGGTGTGTATCTGGTTTTGTCCTTAAAATTGGGTCCTACAAAGTGGTATCAGAGCAATGCTGACTGTAGGACGCAAGCCTAGTAGAAACTGGTCGTTCAAAGGTTTAGAAGTTGCTACAAAAACCCTTGATCTATGAACCTTGATATTTTCTTCTCTACTGTATCTCTACTCTTGCTATTTATCTCTACCTTGGTGCTTATTTTTATGTCTTTGTTCTCATCTTTACTCCTTGATTTGATATGCTATTAGAACTGTTCCTCATCACCTTCTTGCATAATATGAATATAAGTCTTAGGATTGTTACCCCTAGCATAATGAGGACGATAATATCGCAAGTTGAGTCAATAATTGAATTGTGCATCTTTTTTGCTTGTTGAATTATCATTATGCTTATGATTATTTTGAACCTTTGTAATGATTGCAATGATCTTGTTGGGTGTTTCCACAATTTCATTTAGTTTATAGGCCTAAGGTATAAGGATCAGTGCAATAAATAGTTAGGTTATGGTATTCCTCTGTGTTCTCTATCCTGTTTTTTTGGAGCAGCCTGCACTCTTCGGCTTATATCTCTATTCTTGGACAACCAAAAATCATAAAAAAATTCTGGACAATAGTAGACTTCAATATCTTTCCTTGAACACAAGAATCACCTTGATAGCTATTTTGGTTGTGGAGATACAAAAATAACAAGGTGATGCATCTGTGCTGTTTGGAACTTGGAGTAGTTTCTCTTGTGCACTATTTTCGACCAAGTTAACTGCAGAATTTGGAAAAGTGTTCTATAAGGAAGTTGTGGGAAATTTTATAAGCTTTCCAACGGTATAAGCTAAAATTTCATTTGGAAAAGTGTTCTATAAGGAAGCTATTTTACTGTGCTGCTGTTTTTCATCTTGTAAGAAATTTCAGGTTTCTTGTTCTTGCCCATACACAAGAGTATCGTTGGGATGTCAAAACATCTTGATACTAGTTAGCTCATCTAAAAGAATGTGCAAGCTATGCTTGGTGTCCCCTAGTTTATCTTTTCTTAAGGGGGTAGCCAAGTTGAAGAATTTGCAAGATGAAGTGTCCTACGTTCTAGTTTGTGCAGCGGAAGCGTGGTGGTACCCAAAGATGTGAGAGAAACTCAGGGTCTCAATGAGTTTTGATTAAAGGTTCAAGAGAGCTTTAACCAAGATCATCAAGATTTTGATAGAGCTACTGGAGAAGTTTTCAAGTTAGTTTGGATAAAGAAACTTCGGCTAAGTGTTTGAAGGAGTCCAAGAAGAGGTTGAAGTAAAACCTAAGTATTAGTGTCGGGTTCATAAACCTGGGGTCCCTCAGGGACCGGCTTCCCAAACAAAGGCTCAGCCCAAACTGATAACGCACAACTCATGGGCTGGCCCAAGTATCAGAGCGACAGGCCGGGGGAGTGATCCATTCTCCCACCAAAAGGTCAGGCCGAGGAGGAACAGCGCCCGCTTTCTAACTCCGGCCCACCTCTCCAATCGGAGCACTCGCTTCAGTCACCAGCCCGCCTCCGGACGGCCTCTTTGACCAGAAGGCTTGGCGAAAAGCCCTACTTCCGACTCCGACCCCGCACTCTCCGACCGAGGGATACTCCCAGCCCCTGCTCACCGCTCCTCTCCGACTGGCACGATCAGAGCCAACTAGGATCAACCGACCAAGGACGCCCGCTCGGTAGGGACCAGGAGACATCGGAGAAAGCAGGGCAAGGCGCACAAGTCAAACCATGATACCAGGGACCATACCCTGTACACCTACAGGAACAATACTCTACAACTGCCCTGACATAAACAGTGTTGTAGGCGCCTACATTTCTCCTACAGTATTGTGGGGGCCATTTAACTCCCATACGGCAAGGCTCCCCCCACATGCCTCTAGGCATCGACAGTATTGTGGGTGCCGGGATTTACCATACTAAGTGCACATGGTGAAACTCCTCACATGCCTCTAGGCATCAATAGTGTATGCAGGTACCGACATCTGCCATACCCAAACAAAACAACGAAACCTCCCATGTGCATCTGACATCCAATAGTGTTGTAGGCGCCTACTATCATCCTGTACCCATCGACGTGGGCAACAAGGCTTAGAAGCATTCGTACTCTCTTCCTCTCACTTGTAAGGCCATCCCCTTCAACTATAAAAGGGGATACGCTCTCTCCCAGTTAAAAAACACAAGTTGATTTAGGCCCAGCCCCTTTAGAATCATTAGAATGACCAAGTTCACTAGTCCACAACCGTAGAACCGCCAGGTTCGAACCTCAAGCACACGCTTGAACACTTAGCTCGTAGCGGAGCTCCTGTTGCCCTCGGCCCTTCCGACCAGAGCCGACCGGACCTCTTATACACCCCATCTTTCTCCTTCTCATTTGTAACCCCACTACAGACTTCAAGCACCTGGGCTCAGGAATAAAGTCACCGACCGACTCAAACTGGACATAGGGCACGTTGCCTGAACCAGTATAAACCTGTGTCATTGAGTGCTAGGCACCCTCCAATCATAATGTACGGCAAAACTACAAATATTTACGTGTTGCTCACTTTCTGCACCGACAGTTGGCGCCATCCGTGGGAAAGACGTTGTACGTTCAACACTTTTTGGTCATCGGATGGCCCACTTTTTGGCCACCCTCGCCACGGCGGGCTCGGGTGATACGATTCGCTTTAGCTCGCTGGAGTTCCCTGCACTCTCACCTATTGGGATGTGGGCTCCACCCAACTTTGAGCCATCCTAGGCCTTCCTCTTCAGAACCCTAGACTTCATCGCCGACCGGCTCGGCGTACTACACCTCTGCGAGGAGGCTCACATCCCGGCATCCGTCGAAGGGGCGCCCTCCATCGACTCTGGGACGCATGACTTCGACGACGTGGCATCTGTGCTTCATTCCGAGCAAACTCTCTGCTCAAACCCACTATAAGTAATATGCATATTGTTATTTACTCTTTATTCACTATCTCCCACCGATCATTCGGAGGGACCGTATCGCCCACGCCACATACACCATACGATCGGTTCCCCTATGGTCTCACGTCCTCCGAGGATGTGTATGCTCGGGGGCTCCAAAGGATGCTGGCGCCATCCCCCCTCACATCTAAATTCATGGGAATGGCAGGCTACGCTCCTACCTCTTTCCACGAACTCTTAGATGATGAGGGCGAGAGCGACGGTTCCAGCATCGGTGATGTGGCACCTCGCCACCGTCCATCTCGGGAGCGTGCTATGGCGGACACTCCAGGACTGCTATCGGTGGTTGTGGAGTCCGCGTAGACTCACACCCCTCAAGACCCGCATGCGGGGGCCCTCGTGTCTGCGCAAGCGCATGCCGAGGAATTAAGACAACAACGGCAGAACCAACCGCCGCCTACGCCACCGTAGTTGGTACAGCATGTTGTGCCCCATGTGCATGGCCCAACGGGTGGCGCCCGGGGTCACGCCCATCAAGTCCAACACAACATCATGAATGAGGGGAACGATCTCCCACAAATCGCTCGGGCTAGCCAGAACATTGCTGCTGTGGCAATGCTCCTGCGCTGCATTCCCGAGCCCATCGACCCTAGGAGCGGGCAGTCTACAGGAACCTCTGGGTTCTAGTAGAAGCCACTGCCATTCAATAGGTGGAAAGCTCTACGTTGTGACTCCGACACGCGCCCTCTCTCCCCACCAGGGGAACAAGGATGCACTAGACGGATCACTCCATTCGCTCGCCGCTACAGCTGTTAGGCATGGCTCGGGGGCGGCAGCCGCACCACGGTCTGACCTAGCGCCTGCTCCACACCGACTACTGGTACATGAGTGGCCTAATTGCACCAAGACACTCGTAACATCGTCAGCAACCAGCATCAGGCCCGACATGATGATGATGTCCACCGTGCGGCCATAGGAGCAGGCGACACGGATCCTGGCCAAACCATCGAGGGGAGCGGAGAAACGCGCCCTAGGCATGGTCGCCGGCCAGATGACCGGAGTCCTAGCCCTGAGGGCCTAGGACCATGGGCCTTTAGCCGGCATATCCAGAGAGCACTGTTCCCGCAGCATTTTCGACCACCCACCAACATCACCAAATACACCGTGGAGACAAACCCAGGCATTTGGCTCAAAGACTTCTGGCTCACCTACCGGGTCGGAGGAGTGGATGATGACTATTTCATCATTCAATATCTTCCCATTTGCGTGGGGGGACATGTTTGGGCATGGCTTGAATTCCTCCTGCACGACAGCATCCGCGACTGGGCGGACCTCAAGAGGGTCTTCCTTGGAAATTTCCAAGGAACGTATGTAGGCCCTAGAAACTCCTAGGACCTCAAGAGCTGCCAGTAGGAGCCCAGCGAGTCCCTATGGGATTACATCCATAGGTTCTCCCAACGATGCAACTCCCTACCTGATGTCATCGACATAGACATCATCAACGCATTCCTCTCTAGGACGAACTGCGAGTCCCTAATCCATAAGTACCACCTGCGACCTACTCTACGTCGCCACTAACCACGCCTCTAGCGAGGAGGCGGTCGGAGCAGTCTTCAGCGGAGGCCGGGACAAAGGCAAGGCCAAGCGTGTGGACCAAGACGAGGGCCCCTCCACACAGAGGGGCAGGAAGAACAAAAAGGATCAGCACCGATCGAACAACACCATGATGGTCGCCGCGGCTAATCGCATGGGCAAGTAGCCCCAACAGGGGTTGCCTGACCACTTCAACAAACTCATGGATAGCCCATGCACCAACCACGCCTACCCCGTCAAACACCTCTACAAGGACTGTGAGCTCCTCAAACATTTCATCCGACAGGATGGCGGGCCAAAGGAGGGAGACGGCAAAGAGGCGGTAGCCAAGAAAGGAGGCACGGCAGGCAAGGATGGAGACGGCTTCCCCAAACCTGAGGAGTGCATTATGATCTATGGCAGATCCGATGCCATCTGGACAAAATGCCAGCACAAGGTGCACTACAGGGAGGCATGCGCCGTCGAGACGGCTGTCCCCTCCTTCCTCAACTGGTTGGAATCTTCGATCACCATCGATCAAAGGGACCATCCCTCCCACATCGCAAGACCGGGATGCTACCCACTCATCATCGACCCTATCGAGCCTCACGAAGGTGCTAATGGACGAAGGCAGTGGCCTCAACATCCTCTACGTCGACACCCTCGACGCCATGCGCATTCCCTGGTCGAAACCCTGCCTAGCGGGTTCTCCCTTCCACGGGGTGATCCTAGGAGCACAGGCATACCCACTCGGGCAGATCGATCTACCCGTCATGTTTGGCAAACGAGCTAACTTCTACTCGGAGGTCCACACCTTCAAGATGGTAGACTTTCTAGGGTCCTACCACCCTATCTTGGGGCATCCATGCTACGCCAAATTCATGGTGATCCCCAACTACACCTACCTCAAGCTGAAGATGTCGGGACCAAACGGCATCATCACTATAAGTAGTGCCTTCTCACACGCCTTCACGTGCGACTGTGAGCATTTCGAGCACACCACCATGGTCGTCAACTTGTCCAAGCTCCCATGGCTCAGGGAGTCGTCAACCCTAGTAGTCCTGGACTACAACAAATCAACTTCCTCGATGGCCTTCTGCCCGCTTGAGGAAACCAAGGCAGTGGGTATCGACCCCACCGACCCAACCAAGATGGTGTGGATCAGGACCCAGCTCCCGGCCAAAAAGGAATGTGAGCTCGTTGACTTCTTATGCGCCAATCGCGATGTCTTCGCATGGCAGCCTTCTGACATGTCGGGCATACCACGAGAGGTCACCGAGCACGCACTGCACCTCATCTCGGGCTCAAAGCCCACCAAGTAGCGCCTGTGTCTCTTCAACGATGAGAGACACAGGGCAATAGGCGAAGAGATTGCCAAACTCCTAGCAGCCTGATTCATCAGAGAGGTATTCCACTTCGACTGGCTTGCCAATCCCATTCTTGTTAAAAAGAAGACTGGGAAGTGGAGAATGTGTGTTGATTACACTGGCCTCAACAAAGCATATCCAAAGGATCACTTTCCTTTGCCTTGCATAGACCAGATAGTCGATTCCACCTCGGGTTGCGAGATCCTCTCCTTTCTAGATGCCTACTCAGGCTATCACCAGATCGCGATGAAAGAATCCAATCTGCTCGCAACCTCATTCATCACCTCGTATGTTTCATACTGCTACGTGACCATGCCTTTCGGCCTAAAGAACACTGGTGCCACCTACCAAAGGTGCATGCAGCAATGCTTCACCGACCAAATTGACTCGCTCGATCAGCCTGATCAAGCTGAGCGGGCAAAACCAACAATCGCCATCCATGTTGATGACATAGTGGTCAAAATAGCTCAAGCTTGCGACCAGATCGCAAACTTGGCCACAACATCCATGAACCTCTGAAGGTTCAACATCAAACTGAATCCTGAAAAATATGTTTTCGTGGTTCCGAATGGGAAGCTGCTTGGATACATCGTGTCTAAGCGCGGCATCGAGGCCAACCCCAAAAAGATCACGGCCATCTCCAACATGGGCCCTATATGCAATGTCAAGTTCGTACAAAGGCTCACCGACTGTCTGGCTGCCCTAAGCCGCTTCATCTCCTGGCTTGGTGAACGGGGGATGCCACTCTACAAGCTCCTCAAAAAGACGGACGCCTTCGTTTGGACTGAGGAAGCCTAGTAGGCTCTGGAAAGCCTCAAAGCGTCCCTGACGTCGACCCCAATCCTCGTTGCTCTCAAACGGGGAGAACCCCTCCTCCTTTACGTCGCCGCAAGCAACCGTGTGGTGAGTGCCGCCCTGGTCATCAAAAGGGAGGAGCTGGGACACCAGCTCAAGGTACAGCGACCCGTATACTTCATCGGGGAGGTACTTACCGACCCCAAGGTCAGGTACCCCTAGGTGCAAAAACTCCTATACGCCATGCTAATGGCGACCAGGAAGCTCCTGCACTACTTCACCAACCACGAGATTGCGGTCGTCACTTCATACCCGCTCAGAGACATCATCCGCAACTACGATGCCGCAGGGTGGATCTCTAAGTGGGCACTCGAACTCATGGGCCATGACATTAGGTATACCCCTCGTACCACTATTAAGTCTCAGGCTCTCATGGATTTTGTCACCGAACGAATGGAGGTCCAGCTACCGACCCCGGACATCACCCACAAGTACTGGACAATGTACTTCAATGGGTCCATAATGGCACCCGGCTCGAGGGTTGGAGTGGTTCTAATCTCCCCAGATGGGAGTGGATTCCACTACGCCATCTGCCTCCATTTTTTGGCCTTAAACAACGCCGCGGAATACGAGGCCCTCATCAATGGACTGCGCATCGCCATCGAGCTTGGCGCTACGCGACTCTACGTTCGTGGTGACTCAGAGTTGGTCGTTGTTCAAGTCATGAAGGATCCTCCTACAAAAGCCCCCTCATGGCAGCGTACTGCCAGGAGGTGCACAAGCTCAAGGACAAATTCTAGGGGATCGAACTACACCATGTCCCCTGAAAGGATAACGATGCCGCTGATTTTCTCACAAAATTGTCCTCCAGGAGAGACCGGTCCCCAAGTGGGATCTTCATCAATGACCTCCATGAGCCATCCGCCCGCGTCCTGGAAGGTCTGACCCAGACACACCCCAACTCTAGGCCAACGCCCGGGGGCTCCAACCCCGGCGCCAGGCCAGCGCTCGGGGACTCCGATCCCAGTACCTCCATGATGGCGTCACCCACCGACATTACTGTATTGGCACTCGATCAAACCGACTGGCGAGCACTACTACTCGCCTACCTCCTCAAGGAGGTCCTCCCACCTGAAAGGACTAAAGCTCGACGGATCGCTTGACGCACCAAAACCTTCGTCGCGCTCTGTTACGTACTCTACAAACGGAGTCCATCAGGAGTACTCATGAAGTGCATCCCCAATGACCAGGGGAAGCAGCTCCTCCTCGAGGTCCACGCCGGGATTTGTGGACATCACGTGGCCCCAAGGTTGCTGGTCGAAAAAGCCTTTCGCCAAGGTTTTTACTGGGCCACCATGCTACGAGATGCAGAGGAGGTTGTCCGCATATATGAAGGATGCCAGTTCTACGCTCGGCGAACGCATTTGCTGGCACAGGAGCTCCAAACCATCCCCATCACCTGGCCATTCACGGTCTGGGGCCTTGACATGGTGGGCCCCTCAAAAAGGGCCCAGGCAGTTTCACTCACCTACTCATAGCAGTCGACAAGTTCACCAAGTGGATAGAGGCCAAGCCCATCACCAACATCAACTCAGAAGAGGCGGTCAAATTCTTCCTTGACATTATCTACCGGTTCGGTGTTCCTAACTGTATCATCACTGACCACAGAACTAACTTCACCGGAAAGAAGTTCCTAGACTTCAGTGATGGATATGGCATCAGGATTGACTGGGCCTCTATCGGACATCCATGAACCAATGGTCAGGTCGAGCATGCCAATGGCATGGTCCTCCAAGGACTCAAGTCACACATCTTTGACCGACTCAATAAATACGCTGGACGATGGGTGGCAGAGGTCCTAGCAATCCTCTGGAGCCGGAGAATGACCCCGAACCAATCCACAGGGTTCACACCCTTCTTCCTGGCTTATGGAGCTGAGGCAGTGCTGCCCTCTGACCTCGACCACGGTGCCCCAAGAGTGAAGGCTTTCGACCGCGACCGAGCCACAGAGGCTCAGCATGACATAGTCGACCTGCTCGAAGAAGCCCACGAGACGACCGCCATCCACTCCGCTTGCTATCAGCAAACTCTCCGTAGGTACCACGAAAGAAAGATTAGGGGGAGAATCCTCGAAGTCGACGATCTCGTACTCCGGAGGACCCAATCAACAAAGGAAAAACACAAACTCTCTCCACCATGGGAAGGACCCTATACGGTGACCGAAGTAATCCGACTGGGCACCTACTGACTGGAGGACGACAACAGCAACGTTCTCACCAACACTTGGAACATTGAACAGCTATGTCATTTTCCCCTAAAATTTGGTCTTACCGCTTTTTTAGTCAACACTTGCTCCTGTAAAGCACCCCGGCCCGAACAGTTTCAGCCCAGGTAACTCGGGGGCTACATGAGGGTATAATACCGAATATTACCTCTCTTTTTTATTGACACGTGGTAAACAACCTAGTCCCCAAATGGAAGTGCATTCCTTTTCCTTTGACTATCCTATGTAACTTTGTTCTTACTCCTAACTGAACGCACCCCGCAGTGACCTGCGGTTACGAGCAGCCGAGCCCCGCGGGCCATGCCTAGGTTCTTAAAAAAGCTATAGCCTATGGAACTAATGGGCGGGTGCAAAAAAGAAAGGACAAAAACAATAGCTACGCCAGGATAAAACAAGGAACGGATAGTGATTCTATCACAAAGAACAGGACTGATGTATTCATTGATACGAAAATTGTTCACATAGGGGCTCACCCACAAACTCAACTATTACATTTTTTACTAAAAAACTACTTCCATTCCGAATACTACTATGGCCACTCGACGACATCGCATGATGCCAAAGGAAAATGGCACTCGCCGCTGGACATAACCACCGCCATAGGGGCCCCTACCCGGTTCCGCTCACGACTTCAGCGAGCGCAATGGGTACCTCAAGGGACCTACCCTATTCCGTTCCCTCAACTTTGGCGAGCACAACAGGTACCTCAAAGGCACTGCACCCATAGATGCTCAGTAGAGGAGCATGGGGCTCTAGACCTTCTCATGCAGTCGAGGCGGCTCCTGGGCAGGGACACCAGCACCGAAGTATGGCCACCATGGCTGGAAGAGATCACATCAAACTTTATGAACTGGCCAACTTGAGTAGCTATAGGCGTGGAACCCACCACCAGCATGATCCTAGGCAACTTCCCCTCTGCATATGGCTCCAATCCGAAGAAGGCCTCGTAGATGAATCCAGCACACCACCCCCTTTGGTGGAAGCCGCCCCTTCTCAGGCAAAGACAGCCAGCACCGCCCCGGGCAGCCTCTAGCTCGACATCACGCTCTACATTCATGAAAGGATCTATAAGTCCTCCCCCTCGCTTACCATCTCTCTCACTTAGGAACCGCTGTGGCATACAGGCACTCTCGGTGAGGAGGAAGAAGGAGGAGAGACAATAGTTGGAGAACAGGCAAAGCACTATGATGGAGAGCCCTCTCCCTCCCCCTATTTAAGGAAGAAACGCGGTAGCCAAAGAGGGGCAAAAGATTAGAGCAAAAAACTCTCTCCCTTCCCCCATTCAATGCGGATGGGAAATGATGGGACACACCCTGACCGATGGGACGCACGCTGGCTGACAGAACAACGTCGGGTCAGACAGAACGCCGCCTGGTGAGACAAAATGTGGCCTAGGTATGGCCCACCACTATCGCATGACCATGCACAAAAACTGAAATGTCACCACACATAGGCAGCTCTCCGCACCCCCAGGCAGGACTTGGAAAAACCCAAAGCGGGATCTCCGCCGGGAGAGACCATCGGGCTTCCTAAGTCAATCGAACGGCTTAGAAAAACACACCGAGAGATAGGTAGGAAGCAAAGGGATGCCCCACGTAGGCCATGCCGACTCCATCACGAACGACGAGCATGGGTCCCAGTCGGACGTTTCCAATTGAAGCTCTCCAAAACCCCATCACTCAAGTCATCAAGGTAAAAACTACCAACCCCCTCTATTTCTTTATAAATCATTTCATACATCCATATGCGAATTCATTCCATACGCCTGTGTCTCTCGGACGATTCGGGCCCCGAACCGCCCGAGGGCTCGGGAACTAAGCATCGCACGTGTAGTGAAATGCATCACAACTCTCCATGTTGCATCATGAAGCAGCGGTTGCCTCATTCGACATGAGCAACCAACAGAGCCAGGGGAGAAAAACATAGATGAGCCCCGTGCGGCCCTCGCCCACTCTGGCAGATAGGGTCATCTCAACCTTCTTGTTTGATCCTGAACCTCTTACCAAGCCCATAGAATCTCCATCGAGGGGAGGCCGTTAGGCCACTCGGGTTGGTCTCTAGAATGACCCAGGCATCTGCCGGGTTGTAGGTAAAGGAGCAGTGGAATGTCACAAGAGGGCTATGCCGACCCCGTCATGAATGACGGACCCGTATTCCACTCGATTATACCCGTTAGCGAACTCACCGAGCGTGTCACTCGAGCCTGAGCGATAGGGACAGGCGACAAAACTCAGCCCCTCTGGTTGTGAGGAATCAAGGATGGGGTAACGCACACAACTCACATCGACCCCTACTAAGGCCCAACAAGGCTCGAGGGCTCAAGACACAAAAAGCCTGGGTCTGAGACCCCGAACTCGCCCCTTCTGACTGCACTCCAAACACCTAGGTTTGTGACCCCAATCTCACCCCATCCGGCTATGCTCTGACTGCGCTCCAAACACCTGGGTTTGTGACCATGATCTCGCCCCATCCGGCTACGCTCCGACTGTGCTCCAAACACCTAGGTCTGTGACCCCGATCTCACCCCATCCAGCTATGCTCCGACTGCGCTCCAAACACCTGGGTCTATGACCCTAATCTCGCCCCATCCGTCTATGCTCCTACTACGCTCCAAAAACTACCTAGGTCTATGACCCCGATCTCGCCCCATCAGGATCCGTGAGCACCGCCTTGTCGCCTCACCTGATCCCAGAACTAATGAACTAACTGCCTCGCCCGATCCCATGGTGCGCGCCGATGCCAGGATCCACGAGCTCCATCTCATCCGATCCCCACGCCTAACTGCCTTAGCTACACAACAACGCCTTGGTTGACAAACTCTATCTCAACTAAAAACACACGCACACACCCGCTACCGAACACCCCCCAGACGGTTCTACCCAAACCACCCGGGGGCTCGGGGGCTACACCCGTGGGTGCGCTCACGCGCACCCACCGATGAAACAAAAACCTCTACCATAGACAACACAGAAAACCCCCCAGATGGTTCTGCCTGAACCACCCAAGGGCCCGGGGGCTACACCCGTGGGTGCGCTCGTGCACACCCGCCGTCAAGACAAAAATCCCCCGAACGATTCTGCCCGAATCACCCTGGGGCTCGGGGGCTCCTGTCGGGTTCATAAACTCGGGGTCCTCGGGGACCGGCTATCCAAACAAAGGCTCAGCCCAAACTGATAATGCACAACTCATGGGCTAGCCTAAGTATCGGAGCGACAGGCCAGGGGAGTGATCCATTCTCTGACCAGAAGGTCAGGTCGAGGAGGAACAGCGCCCGCTTTCTGACTCTGGCCCACCTCTTCGACTGGAGCGCTCGCTTCGATCACCACCATGCCTCCGAATGGCCTCTTCGACCGAAAGGCCTGGCCAAAAGCACCACTTCTGACTCCAACCCCGCACTCTCCGACAGGGGATACACCCAGCCCCTACTCACCGCTTCTCTCCGACTGGCATGATTAGAGCAGACTGTGATCAACCAACCAGGGACGCCTGCTTGGTAGGGACCAGGAGACATGCGGAGAAAGCAGGGCAAGGTGCACAAGTCAAACCACGATACCAGGGACCATACCCTATACACCTATAGGAACAATACTCTGCAACTGCCCTGACACAAACAGTGTTGTAGGCGCCTACATTTCTCCTACAGTATTATGGGTGCCATTAAACTCCCATACAGTAAGGCTCCCCCCACATGCCTCTAGGCAGCGACAATATTGTGGGCGTCGAGATTTACCGTACCGAGTGCACATGGTGAAACTCCTCACATGCCTCTAGGCATCAATAGTGTATGCAAGTACCGACATCTGCCATACCCAAACAAAATGATGGAACCTCCCATGTGCATCTGACATCCAACAGTGTTGTAGGCGCCTACCATCATCCTGTACCCATCGGCATGGGCAACAAGGCTTAGAAGCATTCATACACTCTCCCTCTCACTTGTAAGGCCATCCCCTTCATCTATAAAAGGGGATGCACTCTCTCCCAGTTAAAAAACACAAGTTGATTCAGGCTCAGCCCCTTTAGACTCA
Organism: Miscanthus floridulus; assembly: GCF_019320115.1. Classification (NCBI taxonomy): domain Eukaryota; kingdom Viridiplantae; phylum Streptophyta; class Magnoliopsida; order Poales; family Poaceae; genus Miscanthus; species Miscanthus floridulus. Next base: position 63,621,292 of record NC_089588.1, on the reverse strand, counting down.
TTAGATCGACCAAGTTCACTAGTCCACAACCGTAGAACCGCCAGGTTCGAACCTCAAGCGCACGCTTGAACACTTAGCTTGTAGCGGAGCTCCTGTCGCTCTCGGCCCTTCTGACCAGAGCCGACCGGACCTCTTGTACACCCCATCTTTCTCCTTCTCATTTGTAACCCCACTGTAGACTTCGAGCACCTAGGCTCAGGAATAAAGTCACCAACTGACTCAAACTGGATGTAGGGCATGTTGCCTGAACTAGTATAAACCCTGTGTCATTGAGTGCTAGGCTACCTTCGATCATAACATACAGCAAAACTATAAATATTTATGTGTTGGTCACTTTCTGCACCGACAATTAGCTTTGCCAGATCCGGATGAGAGCTTCATATCTACAAGGATGGACCTTGTCAAGGTGTGGATGTGTCCTTATGCAAGAAGGAAAATGTAGTACCTTGTTCATTAAGTCAACTAAGGAAGCGTGAGTTGAACTACCCAACATGTATCTGGATTATCCATTGTGAAGCATGGAAGTACTGTCTTTTTGGAAGTAAAAGTGACATATAGGAGGGTCACAAGAAACTATAGGACATCTTCACTAAGTTGGTCTTGAGCTTGTGATATCCTCATTGGAATGAAAATTGATTATGACTTGGAAAAGTCCTATTACTTTAAGGAGCAAAGTCGCGGCCGATGCCCTTTGCAATGGAGAGTTGTGCTAAGAAGGTTCGGGTGACACCAAGTACTAAGAATTGTATCCCAAGTTTGAGCAACTTGATTGGAATCATTAATGTTTTGAAGGTTGGTAGTAGAATTTCCTTCTGACCAAGAGATTCGTAAGGTTTCGTTAGAAGGTGAATATTTTAAGAAAAAGGAAATGATATTACAGACTAAAAAGGAAAGGTGGCCTAGTGATTAGAGATACCTAAGAGTTGTTCAAGGTGCCTGTTAAAATCTTGGAATCAGTTTGGCAAGTTAATTGGAGTAAGATCAACAGGTATGCAAAGTAAAGTGGGATCCTTATCAAGAAGATGGGAATACACGAGGAAGTAGAGAAGAATTCAAAGATAGAGTATCCCTATCTCCTAGTCGATGTCTAGCGAATCTTGGGGATGAGATTCATCTTAAGGGGTTACAATTGTAACACCCTAAAATTTGCCTCTTTTGAAAATAGGTTTAAAATGAATTATTTCTAAATTTTGAGCTCATGAAATATAGGAAAATATTTTTTTTATTAAATTAAAATTCATCATAAGTTAGCAACATATTTGAGCATACATGCCATTGCATTTGATTTATTTGGTTGAGTGGTTTTGATTGAAAATTCAAAATGGATTAAATTCCTTTTTGTAAATGAAATTAAAAATGGCTTTGAAATAAAAGAAAATGAAATTGAAAAATAAAAGAATTAAAAAAATTATCAAATTTATTTTTGAAAACCTACCGAAATTGTTGTTTTATTTTAGTTGAAAATGTATATTTGGAAACATATTGGAATTTGATTTGGTTTACACTTGAATTTGGTTTTAAAACAAATTAGGAAAAGATTTGGAAAAAAAAGAAAACCCTCTCTCCACCTCTCTCTCCCTTTCGGCCTACAAGGCCCAGTTTGTTTTTTCTCGTCGGCCCACTCGCACCTGCTCCTTCCGCCGACCTAGCTGGCCGTGGCCCTTCTTCTCCTCTCCTCCCCCACTCGAGCTGAAGCCCCGGCCGGCCCATCTCCCACGCCACGCGCACCGCAGTGGCCCTACCTGACGCCGCACCACACGTTTTCTCTCTGTCCCCATGATGCGCTGGGCCTACCTATCAGGTGCGTCTCCCTTCCCACGTCGTACCTAAGCTGGAGTCCTCCGCACCGATGCCGCCCGTATCAGGCCTCACCATGACTCATGCGCCGTGCCGCCCAAGTTTCCGTGCCCCATAAATAGCCTCCGAGCTTGTGCTGCCTCTCTATCCCACCTTGCAGCAAGGATTCCGCCCCACGCCAGCTCGCAGCCGCCTAGCCCTAAGTGCGGCCGTGAGAGCCGTCGCCCGTCGAGCATCGCACCGCCCTCCGTTGGTTCCCGCTTGCTTCTCTTGGGTCCGGTGAGCTCCCCACTCTCCCCTCTCTCCCGGACTTTTCCGTTCGAAAAAACATGCTCCGTAGGTCAAGAACTAACGTCGTCGGTGAGCTCTCCTTGTTCCGGCCATGGCGCCGCTGTCACCCACCTCGCCGCCTGCCACCTTCACCCGCCCGATCCAATCACGACCGTCCATCTCTAATCCAATGGCCCAAGATCAAAGTTACCCCTTCGATGTTAGATTTACAAAAAGGCCCTTATAAATACTTGAGCCTTAACCCGTAGTCCATAATGTCTTTCCCGATTCCATTATCTTCTTTTGAAAGCATACTTTGTTTCGGTTAGATTGAAAATACGTTTTCACTTATTTATAGATTTGCCACTGATTTTGTTTGAGCCATAACTTCTCCGTTTTAACTCCAATTTGATCCGTTCAAATTATGTTAGGTTCGTATTTACATTGTCTATGTGTTTATATCACTGTTAGAAGTGTTTTCAAATTTTAAAATTCAAGGTTAGATTTAATCTATTATTTTATTAAAGGAAATCTTATTTAATTCATATCTTCTATGTTTTAACTCTATTTTAATCCATTCAAGTTGCATTGGATTCGTAATAACATAAACCACGCATTAGTAACAATGTCTATCATATCACTATTTCTAGAATTTCATGGTTTAAACTCTAATTTGAATAAAAATTATGCAACTGGACTTTATAAATAAAATATGATTTGTTTTACTTTAGTTTTATAATTCAAATCTAAAATTGACTTAATTCGATTTATATTATTTATAAAATATCTTATATATATGAATTTATATAGTTAAAATAAATGAATCCTATAGTTTTCTTTTTCACGTGTAAAGCAAATCTTTCGGTAGTTGTATCTTTTCAACTGTATCTCCGATTAGCGTGCTTTTCGCATCTGTGTGTTCGTAGCAAGACGTAGATTCGTTTTACAAACTTTTCATCCTAATTTTATGTTTGGTATACTGTTCTAATTTAGATCTATTGTTTGCTTCGTGTATGATTGTATGGATGCTTGTGTGGTGCTTTATGATTACGTCTAGTCGGTGAGATATATGTGGTGATCAAGAAGAAGAAGAGGAAGAAGAACGTTGAAGATTAAAGCTTGCCGAAGGATCAGTGTTTTAAGGCAAGTATAGCATGGGATCTTCCTTGTTGTCCTATACACCCTTAATCATTTAATTCATACTGCATGTGTCTACCTTGACTGCCACTAAGGATTTCCTAGTACTTTGTTACCTTGTACCTTGATACCTTTGGGTTATTGCATTGGGTAGTATGATGCTAGTGCTCAACTACAACCATGATCTTGTAACTTGACTAATGTAATATGCAATAAACATTAAAAGATGCTTTTTAGCAACATGGAACAAGGGGCTAGAGCATTGGGCTATTTTATGGTGCTCTAGATTCCTGTCCCTAAGGACTTATCTGTAAGTGATCATCCGGGACTTACAGTACAGCTGTGAGGGCTATATGGCTCTAGCTTTAGCTCAGTATGAGGACCTTTTCTAGCTTGTTAGTGGTTACCTTTATTAGCGTAAGAATGGCTTGACAAATCGGGTATAGTGTGGCCTCTGTCCTCTTGAGTATAGGCTGTGCGTTATTGTGCCATAGGGAAGGGGGCTCTATATCTGTTGGCCGAGTGAATCTAATGGCCCTAACTTGTTAGATGAACCTTTGAAAGGCTTCATAGTGAACCCTGCCGACCTTTCTTGGTAGTGGGTCAAGAGGTTGGCCACCTCGGGCGAAAGGGTAAATCACGACTCACAGTGAAAGTGTACAACCTATATAGAGTGTAAAACTAGTATATCAGTCGTGCTCATGGTCATGAGCGGCCTTGGAACCCTTATGAAATAGATGATCACTAATGGTTAATGATGGTGAACATGGATGATACTAATGATAAAGATGCTCACTAATCATTACTGTTTATGCTATTCATGTGTTTACATGGGCTTGTGTATAAACTTGTTGCTACTTAATAGCTAAAATCATGACTCATTAAAAGCTAATCGTAGTTGAACCAGTGTCAGCCTTTTGAGCCTCATGAACCCCATGTTATATTTGTTGAGTGCGACATGTACTTACGCTTGCTTTATTTTTCAATTATTTGGATAAAAATCCTGGATGGGTACCAGATTGCTAGTCTGGAGGAGTTAGGCTTGTGATCAACCAGTCAGTTGTCCCTGTGGATTTGGAGTCTTCGCCTGAAGATTAGAGTTGTCTTTCCGCTATCTATACTCTGAGGTTATATTCTTTATACTAATACATTATGTATTTAAGCATTGTCTATTGATATTACCCTTATTTGTAGCTATATATGAGATTTGACTTCCTAGGCTCACATATGGTGTGTATCTGGTTTTGTCCTTAAAACTGGGTGCTATAGGGTTGTTTTTATGGTGCTCTAGATTCCTATCCCGATGGACTTATCTGTATGCGAACATCTAGGACTTACATTACAGCTGTGAAGGCTACATGGCTCTGACTTTAGCTTAGTATGAGGACCTTTTCTAGCTTGTTAGTGGTTACCATTATGGCGCAAGAGGGGCTCCGACAGGTATGATCTCAGCCTGCCAAGAGGGTGCACTTTGGTTTCTTGGTATTTTGTTAGTCACTCCTTAGAGGGGGGTTCATGCTTATTGATGGGGAAACCTTAGCGGCTCTAACTTGTTAGACAAACTTTTAAAAGGCTTCATAGTGAACCCTGCCGACCTTCCTTGGAAGTGGGTTAAGAGATTAGCTACCTCGGGCGAAAGGGTAAATCACGACTCATAGTGAAAGTGTACAACCTCTGCAGAGTGTAAAACTGGTATATCAGCCGTGCTCATGGTCATGAGCGGCCTTGGACCCTTACGGAATAGATGATGAACACTAATGATACTAGTGATAAAGATGCTCATTAATGGTTAATTGTTTATGCTATTCATTATTCATGTTTACCTGATCATGTGTTTATGTGGGCTTGTGGATAAATTTGTTGCCACCCAATTCCTAAAATCATGACTCATTAAAACCTAATCGCAGTTAAACTAGTGTTAGCCTTTTGAGCCTCATGAACCCCATGTTATATTTGTTGAGTACGACATGTACTTACGCTTGCTTTATTTTTCAATTATTTGGATAAAAATCATGGATGGGTACTAGATTGCTAGAGTTTAAAAGAATTGGGCTTATGATCAACCAGTCAGTTGTCCCTTTGGAATTGGTGTCTTCACCCGAGATCAAAGTTGTCTTTTCTACTGTTTGCTGTCTAAGGCTATATCCTTTATACTAAGTATGTTATATATTGAGCATTGTCTTTCATATTGCCCTTATTTGTAGCTAAATGTGAGATTTGACTTCCTGGGCTCACATATGTTGTGTATCTGGTTTTGTTCTTAAAATCTAGGTGCTACAGTCCGCTACCCTATAGGAATCGCCAAGAATATCCTGGTAAAAATACAAAACTTCTTTGTTCCTATGGATTTTGTAGTACTTCATATGCAGGAGGACATGAAGACACCTCTCATACTTGGGAGACCCTTCTTGAGTACTACAAATGCGCACATTGATGTCAGAGCTAGAGAAATCAAATTCTATATCAATGGCAAGGAAGAGTGATTCGCCTTCAAGCCAAGACTAGAACAATGCTCCAATTTGGAATGGTGTGAGAAGTAAGTATCAGGGTCTCCATCTCTGGGACCTACTGACGCACCTGAAGAATAAACCCGAATAGAGAAATCTGGTTCGATGGACTTAAAATATCGAATCCTCGCCAGAAGGTAACTCGGTAGTTATCTATAATCATTCCTTGCATTATATTTTCTTTGGCATATTTACTTTTTAACACCTGCATTAGAAAAATAAAATAAAAATACTCATCATGGAATTATAAAAATTCAAGCCCCATGTGAATAATTTGTACAAAGCGTAAAAACCCCATGAGAAATATTTACCATAGGGGCGTACAAAACTTAAAAATACCATCATTCATCTTCTTATATTTCATAGTTTCTTAAAATATTTCTTATTGCATTTATATACATGTGTATATGATAGAAATACAGGAGACACATGGGACCCACTTAACCACTACCCATCACCTCCATCTCCACTCAACCTCCATTATCACCTCCATATCTCCACCATTTCCACTCTCCTTCACCCTGTGCCATCCAGGATCCACTTCCACCAAAAGGAGCACTCAACTTGCTTAACCACAAAGCAAAGAAATATCAGGAGGAGGATGAGGCCATTTGGCCACCATGGGGGCCCACCCGGCCCCACCACTAGGCCGGCCGGCCTACTGCTCTCTCGGCTATAAATAGCCACCCTCCTGGCTACTCCACTCATCAATCTCCACTACAAAACTAGCACCCATGTTCAAAATTCTAGTTCTCAATTTTGTAGTTGAAAATTCTCTTGGTAGAAGTAGATTTGGAGTAAGAGAAAAGGGTGAGAAAGCTGAGAGTAAAAGTATTGCTAAAATCTTGAGTAAGAGAGAGAGGTGCTGCTAAAATTTGAGCAAGAAAGAGAGGGTTTAAGAGTGGTAGTGCTATCCAAATCAAGAGAGAAAATTAAAAAGAATTAGGGTGGAAGTCATGCCAAAATATTGATTAGAAAAATTCTTTATGCAATCTTGGACGACTATACCTTTGGATGACTGACTTTTGGATGGCTAACCGCTATCATTTTTATTCTCCTAATCCCATTCCACGAGTTGTGTTACCTTTTGTCTATTTTGTAGGAAAATGAGCAAGATCGTCGGAAAGCTCAAGCGTGCGGTGTTGTTCTGCTCAACAAGAAGTTCGTCATCATGGGCAAGCACCGACATGGAGTTCGATCCTCCATCTCCCGTTGTTGAAGCATCGTCCTATCCAGCCCCCGTGGAGAGAAATGTTCTCTTGTAAGAGAAGCAACTCAAGCTCTAGGACAATACAGAGAAGGAGATCTACAAGAAGCTAAAGACCTAGAGGTTTGTCCTCACCCCCACCTACGATCCAGCCCAACTGCAAGTCATAGGTATGAACACTAAATTTGAACTCATTTTTAAGGCTATAGGATGGGAGGATGTTTGGGAAATTAATGAGCCAGGGTCTAAGCTTTTGACTACTGAATTTTTATGCACCTTGAAACCCACTGATTCGGAAGTATCATTTAGACTTTCTGGAAAAGATTTTTCTACCCGAAGGAAACAGTTTAGTGAACTTCTAGGATTTCATGCATAATGTGTGATTGATATGGACACTGCTATACAAGACTTTGATAGAATGAAATTTTGGAGGGAAATATCTACAAAACTTACTTGCTACCATCCACGTACCAATGAAATTCATCACCCTACTTTGCGATTCATTCATAAATGGCTAGGTTTTTTTCTTTTTCCTAGGAATGACTTTTGCACGGTTAGGAATGATGAACTTAAACTGCTCTATGCCATGGTCAAAATAAGAAATGTTTCACTAGTCTAGTTTATGATGAAACAATGGAAAGAAATTCCTAATCTTAAGGGAAATGTTGGGTGTACTTCTTTGGTCACCCACAGCTAAAAATTTGGGTCTATTGGAAAATGCTTTAGTTGCTTACATCGATGACATTCCCCATTGCCTTATCGATTATGAATATTTTAACCAAGCACACATTTAAAAAGGGTAAAAACGGGAAGCTTGTCATGATGTATATGGATTATACAAATGAAATCCCGTTACCAGACCAAACCCTTGGTCTGTATGCGGTGAAGTCTTTTGCCTTTGATTTGTAGAAAAAGGAAACAATGCCTCGCTGGAGCGCTTCTATGAGACTCACGCGCAACCTGCTGCCTCTGTACCATGGTAATGATTCCATTCCTGAAGGACCTGCCTTCACCAGCTATGCAGACTGGAACCAGCTAGGATCTTCCCACATGTACCAGCCCGTGCATGTTGGGTGGGAATCTTCCCACATTCACTAGCCCAAGCATGTTGGTTGGGAGCATCCCGCTCCTCGGCATGCTGAGAGCTCCTAGCATCAGGGCCTAAGTGCGCAATGGTAGGATGACAACTTTGACTACTACCAGCAGTAGCCATATGAGGAGGTCTTGAGTGGCCATCAGGGAAGACATATGTCCTTCTCTACCTATGGCTACCATGACCAGCCCATGGGCTATCATGAGCAGCAGATGGAGCACCCTTGCCTCGACAAGAGGCTAACAACTATCGAGGAGACACAACATAACATCCAGAACCAACTTCACCAACACACTCAGTGGCAAGCAGAGGCAGGAAACGCCTCGCCACCATCCAACAACACCAGGAGCAGGAAAACGAGAATTGGCGATACTTGTTCCAGGGTCTCCACATCGATTCGCCTTTCTGAGAGACCGTAGCAATACCCAGCTTGGGGGAGAAGCCCCCATCCACTAAAGGTAAGTTTTCTCTTCCTAGCATTTTTCTTTAGTTTATTTTTCAAGTTTGCTATAAAAAATTTGAAGATGATCTCACATGATTGAAATTATAAATAGTTGCTCTGTTATAATTCCTTTCAAGTACCTAGTTTTTAGCCACGAATACTCCTGAGTTTTAGATGAAATTGATTTGACATGAGAATTTGCTATGAACTTGAAACTCGTGGGTAGCATATGCTTGATCAAAGTCTAGGTAATTGATGGATATGATATGAGAAGGTTTGAGATGCTATTTATCTTGTTCCAAGTGACACTTGAATTCTGGAGATTTATCTTTAAAAAAATATAAAAATTTAACATGATGACATCCTATATGACAAAGCTCGAAATCCTACTAGAGCTAAATATGATATCTAGACTAGGAAAACTCCCACTCATTCATGTTGTTTGCATTGTATTGAGTTTGGTCAAGCTTTGTAGATACCTTATTGTCGACATAATATCGTCAGCTGTCCTCCGAGGGGTATCCCATGAAGGTAGATTGATCGGTAGAGGTGCGCGTAATCAAGAACAAGAAGGCAACAGAGACACAAGAGTTAGACAGGTTTGGGCCGTCTGCACGACGTAATACCATACTCTTATGGTCTGTTGGTTTGTATTGACTATCGTATGATATTGCGTGTGTTTTGAGGGGGTCCCCTACCCGCCTTATATAGCTGGGGGTAGAGTTACAAGTTGGTTAGATCTAGGAGATAACCAATAAGTAATAACAGATTATAGGAATCACAGGATAGAGCATATCCTAACAGATCTCGTAGCATCTTCAGGATATCACCCTTGATGTCTTGTGGTACACACCGAGCAGTACCGTGCACCATAAGTCTTCGTCTTGTGGGCTAGACCACCCCTGGCGGCATAGCCCATGTAGTCTACCATGGGTATCCAGGGTCATACCCCCCACAGCTAGTCCCTGAGCGCCTTGTATCCGTTATGCAACGTTGTCTTGAGCTTATCCGAGCAGGTGTAAACAAAGTCGAGTAGTCTGACTCATAGTCTGACCACCCTAATGAGTCATCAAGCTGTTGTGGACCGTAACCGACTAGCTTAACTGTCCAACCGAGCTCGGGCTTACCCAAGTAAGGCTTACCAGAAGGATGTAAGGAGCTCAAGTTCAAAATCAAAAATTTCCTCGCTATGAACCAAGTGTGCCAACTTAGGGTCCGACCATGAGAAAGGGAGATAATCTTCTTCAACTTTAGGAGGCACGAAGTCTTCCAATGAACAGATTAAAGAAAACACACTCATCGCAAGGTGAAGTGTGCCCACTTAGTCCCCGATCTTGATAGTAGGTGACATGGTCATGTGGTGCCAGGGTCCAGAAAGTAGAAGAAAGACAAAAGACTAGCCAAACAGGCAACTAGTCCATGGGCTGAGCCCTGAAATGAAAAGTGCACATTCACTGCAAGGTGAAGTGTGCCCACTTAGTCCCCGAGCCTGACAGTAGGTGATGTGGTCATGTGGTGCCAGGGTCAGAAACAACAGTAACCCGAAAAAAGTCCCCAGTATGGTGAGAAACTGAATCATAATGATGACGTAGTCCCTGAGCCTGCGGAAAGATTTCAAAGGTATCTTGTAGCATGGTCAAAGAATTTTTAATGAAAGCTTGCAAACATCATCTACCATGTACCTCACAAGACCCCAGATGTGTTGCCCAAGATCAGCTCCTTGATTCGAACAGCATGGAGCAACTTGATAGCACACCGATGAGACATAGCAAGATTCAACCACCTAGGGAGTCCCTAGCTTAGCTGGCGACGCTTGCATGAAGAATCTGAGCATCGAGGAGTCCTCGGCTTAGCTGGTGACCCTTGCACGAAGAATCCAAACACCAAGGAGTCCCCAACGTAGCTGACGATGAAGCCCATACGATGAGCAGTCCAACCAACTGGTCGGCGGCGAAGTGAATGCCGAGTAGGAGTGAGTGTCGAGCAGTCTTACCAGTTGGTTGGTGGTGAAGTCTGTCCGATAGGTGGTCTGACCACCCAAACGATAATCATCTTGTCCAGTCCCTGAGCGTAAGCTCGTTTACCGAACCGCGCCCCTACGAAACAAATGTGTAGAATGGGTAGTACATGATGTAAAAATAAAATATATAGACTCTAGAGAAGAATCAGCAATGGCGATGAAATAGAGTATGCGGCTCGGCGATCAGTTGGTGTGAACACTTAGTGTTATTTTAAAGATGTGTTTATATTTAATATAAACCGTCTGACTAGTTAGTGTGTAGCTGAGTCTCCAGCCCTAGCTAGCCTATTAACCATAACACAGAGCGTGGAGCCCATGTGCATGTAGGAAGAGCAGGGCATCGCTAAGGAGCCACCGCCGACCACCCCTAACGCAGAGGGCAGGCGCTCGTGCAGTGTAGGGAGAAGCTAGAGATAGGGCCATCTCTGGAAACATCCAAGCATCAACATGATTGTTCAGGGATTTGCTGAGTCAAAAGCGTGTGTCATCTTCAAGATGGTATATATGGAGAAAAAAGTCATTGGAGAATAATTATGGAGAAAACAACTCGGAGAAACATTGGGAGATATATGAAATAATTAGAAAAATTATAAAGCATGACTTAGCTTTAGACAGAACATCTGGTCGGCATCAACAAAATTGCTCGGCTCTTGAGCTTTCTGGCTTGTCATCATCGCGACGGTCACGGCTATCACGGTGCCATTCTTCGTGGTGATCATCTTTGCGACACGGCAGGTGGTCGGAGTAAGTAGTCCGGGTGGCTCGCTTAGCGGCTCAAATGGGTTGTTTAGCGGCTCAGACAGTAGTGGTTTCGGCAACAATCTCCATAGAGCCCTAGGACTCAGAGTCTAGATTTTCCTCTAGGATGGTGTGGAGGGATTCTTCAGGACGTTGGCCGATTTGCATCATATCGACAGTCGGCAAGAGCTGGCCAGCGATCGGGTCGGCGAGAGGATAGATGTCTCCAATCTGGTCGGTAAATTTGTCCCTTAGGGCATCCTGATGGATGGTGGTCGTATCCCCTAGAGTTTATCGATCGGCTTCTAATAGACTAGAACTGGAAGGTGGTCGGCGCTGAACCAGAGTGGTCAAAGCCGATTCCATGAGGGAGAGGCAGTCGATGAGCTTCTGGTCGACCTGATCGATGGATGCGACCATCGTTGCCAGCCTGCTTCCTCGAGTAGTGGGGCAGCAGGCGATGAGTTGTTGGTGAAGACAACCTCGGAAGTGGCTCTGAGATCGGATCTGCTATTGCAGGCATTGGTGTGGTTAGTGCAGAATCAATCTGCACTAGCTTGGTGATCTCTCCGTCTCCATCAGCATTGATGACCGAAGAGATCGATCCGACCATAAAGATCTGGCCGGGATTTGGAGAGGACGAAGAGCCTAAAAAGTGTACCATCTTGTTCGTCATGGAAACAGCACGCACCTCCCACCTAGCGCACCAACTGTCGATAGAATATCATCGGTAGTCCTCCAAGGAGTATCCCATGAAGGTAGATTGATCGGCAGAGGTGCGCGTAATCAACAACAAGAAGGCAACAGAGACACAAGAGTTAGATAGGTTCGGGCCGTCTACACGATATAATACCCTACTCCTTGGTCTGTTGGTTTGTATTGACTATTGTATGATATTGCGTGTGTTTTGAGGGGGTCCCCTACCCACCTTATATAGCTAGGGGGTAGGGTTACAAGTCGGTTAGATTTAGGAGATAACCTATAAGTAATAACAGATTACAGGAAACACGGGATAGAGCATATCCTAACAGATCTTGTAGCATCTTCAGGATATCACCCTTGATGTCTTACGGTACACGCCCAGTAGTACCGTGCACCATAAGTCTTCGTCTTGTGGGTTGGACCACCCTTGGCGGCGCAACCCATGTAGTCTGTCGTGGGTATCCGGGGTCGTACCCCCACACTTATGAGAGTTTTGTCATGCTTTTAAAATCAAGATCGCGTACACACCACCTACATATGCACTACTCCTACATTGGGGGTAAGCGCAAAAACATGCATTTCATCTAGATCCACCCAAAAATGTTTTACTCCTACACTAGGAGAAAACACCAAAAACATGTTTGATAGGTTTTCCATCAAATAAATGCTCCAAGTTCTTGTTATCTCTCAAAAGTTTTTGTTGCAGAAAAGAGGCATGGGACTATTCATAAAAAAAGAAAAGAAGAATTGAGAAAAAATGGACAAGTGTCCGAGATATTAAAATAATGGGTACGTAGATGCCTGCCTGAAAAAAATGAATGAATGATGAATAAGATAGCCCTCTCTCTCTAGCAAATGTTTTCAAATTCCAAATGAGAGATATGTTTTCAAGGAGCATAGTAGAATTAGGCTAGACACCATTTTTATATCCACCATATTCTGCACACATGCACATCTTGATTTGATTATATGACTCCACTCTCTTTGGATCCATTGTTTGACTTTACAATGTATGTATCGCAAGTATGCTCTAGCTTTCTCCCTACCTATGAACTCCACATAAAGCCTTAATGGTAGGAAGAAAAAAGGCAACAACAAGTTATGCCTTGGTGAGGATCCACAAATACCATATATATGAGAGACTTGAGAGTGTCATACAATGGAATCTCTGAGTTTTATTTTTTGAAAACTTGCAAAAACTCTGAAATAATGGTTGAACAAAGAATTTGAGACATAGTGCTTGACTTGATCATTCTGTCTTTCAATTGCTCAAGACCCATTTGAAAGCTCAAATGCCCCATGATTGAAGGTAATATGGGTAAGCTTGAAAGTTAGACCAGTGGATTTTAATCTAGAGGAGAATTCTTTGTTGAATGCATCTGTACTTTTGAGGAGTAACAACATTGATGCAACTCCTGATCCATAGCTAAGTTTGGCATTGCTCAGGGACGAGTAAAGGTTAAGCTTGGGGGAGTTTGTTGACGGTAGTTACCATCCATCATAAACCATCAATAAAACATGTATAAGGGCATAAATATGATCACCAACATAGACTTAGGGGTTTAAACAAACAATTTCCATGAGTTTTGGTGAATCTGTATTTTCTACAGGAGTTATTCAGAAAACCATCAAGGAGGACCAAAACGTCAAATAAAATTGCGCTTATCCGCAGCGAAAACTACTCTAGAAGGTTTCAGAGGACACCAGAAGCCACGTCACCAAAGCAGACCTGTAGAGGATGAATAGGTGGGGCCGGCTAACCCCACCTGCAGGCCGTCAGCCCCCTAGTCCCACCTGTCAGCCCCCCGTTGTTATGTCGGTTCTCTACCGCCTTAAGGATTGCTTCTACACCGTTTATTCAAGTCGATCCGTGGGCTCAGGATTGACGCTCCGTCCTATATAACCAGCCCCTACCCCTCCTCCAGAGCACGCTGCCATAAGTCAAGATCAGACCAGAAATTAGAGTTTCTATAGAGAAGAGAATATAGCTCCAATTCTTCAAGTTTATAGTATAGGCTAGCTAGCAAGGTTCAAGTAGAGTGTGGGTTGTTGCTCAGGATTCTGGATCTATCGTCTGGAGACTGGTATAGCCATTGTATCTCTTTATTTATGACTTTGTGCTACTTAAATATTATGTTGCTATTTATTATGTTCCAAGTTTGCTCTAGTTATATACTTAATATAGATGTGATTGATAATGAGTTTATGCATATGTTCACAAAGTGCTTAGCCTAAGACACACGTGGGTTAAGTGGTCGACATTATGTAAGCATGGTGCTTAGATATTGTTTACCTACGGATACATTCTGCACTCTGGGTCATATGGTATATCGCGGATGTGACACTCCCATTGAGTCCTTTGTAGTCCACTCCTCGTTTGTAGAGCAAGTAGAACACGATTGCGAAGGGAGACAAGCTCTATTCTTGATCTTCCTTAGTAATGTTCCTTATGCATAGATCCAAAGTTAATTATGCTATTGATGAGAGTGTATATATTTGGGTATACAAAAGACTTAGTAAATAAGGAATAACTTAGGAATCTTTTGTTCTTTTCGAATCTCCTGCCTAGCCATACTATATTTTATGAGTCTCTTTTTCTATCTCTGGAATTATTATCAATGCTTTATACTTATTATTTATCATTTTACTTACTCCTGCCATAGTATGAGAGTGGTTTTATCATAAGTATATATATTTGTCAATATCTATTTGCCAATAATCTCATAGCTCCTCCCCGTGGATAAAATATAAATAACGATACTCGGTATACTCCCGGGTGAAATACGACAATGGTATATTATCTGTGCGCTTGCGGATACTTTACTTTAACATATATAATTTTCTCCGAGTTTACAAGTGCCATTAATAGTTACCAACCACGCATTTCTGGCATCATGCTAAGGATGATAACTTAGTAAAGAGTGATGCTAAGAAATATCAACAACGATGTAGTGTAAGCTTGCAGCAGCTAGCTGGCTCAACTATGATGAGATGAGGCAGGGAGTGCCTCCCGAGAAGATTGAGGCCTTGCCTGTTCAGGATTTTGAGAAGGTGTGTCTGGAGGATGTACCATTGCGTACCATTGCGTCTAAGGGCTTGTTTGATTCGTTTAGTAGCTACTAAATTTAGTAGCTTTTAGTTATTTTAATAACTTTTTAATCAGACGTTATGACTAAAAGCTACTAAAAAGACTTTAGTCATCTCTAGTAACTCTGTAGTTACTAAAAGTACTAAACCGTTTAGTAGCTCCAACCAAACACCGAACAAAGATGTGATACAGTGGCCCTACTACGAGATCATTGCTGCAGTGATATCATGCCAGAGTTTGGACATGATTGATTAGATGATCCGAGGGCGAAGCGCACATTGGAGCTAGTGCAGACTTGAGGACTCCTGGGCTCATTTATGAGCTTTTGAGGCGTACCATTGCACGTAAGGTGTTGTTGGAATCTGATGACTAAAATTTAGAAGGTGTGTCTGGAGGATGTTGTATGGGGTATTCGGATATTAATAAAAAAATAAATTATATAATCCGTCAGTACTTTAGGAGACGAATTTTCTAAGCCTAATTAATCCGTCATTACCACATGTTTACTGTAGCACCATATTGTCAAATCATGGATTAATTAGGCTTAAAAGATTCGTCTCGTAAATTAGTCACAAACTATGCAATTAGTTTCGTAATTAGTCTATATTTAATACTCCATGCATGTGTCGAAATATTCGATGGGACGACGACTAAAATCTAGGAGGGACAACCAAACATCACCTAAAGAATAAGGATGTGATACAGTGGCCCTACTACGAGATCATTGTTGCAGTGATATCATGCCAGAGGTTGGACATGATTGACTAGATGATCTTTCAGGATGTTGGGCCTTGTTTAGATTCAAGTTTTTTCACTCTCTCTCCATCACATTAAATCTTTGGATACATGCATGGAGTATTAAATGTAGATAAAAAATAACTAATTACACAATTTGATTATAAATTACGAGACGAATCTTTTGAGCCTAGTTAGGCCATGATTGGACAATAATTGTCAAATACAAACGAAAGTGCTACAGTGCCAAATACTGATTCCTAACCTCAATCTAAACCAGGCTTTGGACTCCAAGATAGGGATGGGTACCTCCTTGGTATTCCAACCGTACATCATGGCCTTGATCTTGAGCAAGATTGCGGACTTTAGGGGTGGGTTGGAGACTAGGCACAAGACCTACCAGCTGCACAAGAACAACAAGCCCTACCTGACTCGAGAGGCTTCACCTCCAAACAGTCCACCTTCATGGGAGAGAGATGAGCAACAGTCGCAGTAGCAGGGGGATGTTCCCTTGGGTGAGCCATCACCCTAAATAGTAGGTACTAGCAGCTGGGAGCACGTAGCCGAGCCGAGTAGCAGCACTTGGGTTCCACCATACGGCTACTTTGCTCCCTACTTCGAGGGGATCCAGCAGGAGATCAGTCAGACCTTCCTGCCATTCTTCAATGAGCTGGACACTAGGTTTGAGTGGCAGGAGTAGCACTTGTAGCAGCGCTTCATCCGTCCCCTGGGAGAGAGAGTGCATAGAGCCTCACTAAGGGGGTGTTTGTTTTTTTTTCTTAAACTTTAGTCGCTGTCCCATCGGATATTTAGACACATGCATAGAGTATTAAATATAGACTAATTACGAAACTAATTGCACCGTTTGCGACTAATTTGCGAGACGAATCTTTGAGCCCAATTAGTCCATGATTTGACAATATGGTGCTACAGTAACATGTGCTAATGACGAATTAATTAGGCTTAAAAATTCATCTCGTGGAGTACTAACGGATTATGTAATTTGTTTTTTTATTAGTATCCGAACACCCCATGCGACACCCTCATTTAACACCTCCTAAATTTTAGTCACCGGATCCAAATACCCCCTAAGCCAATGCACCGATTGGCCACACACAAGGAGCTTTAGTAGGTCAACGGTCACCAACAGCTCTAGGCCAGCTTCACCGCTCACCCTCAGGCCTTTGGGGAGTTCTGCAGTAGTACACGACACCTTTATACAGCCTGTTCGGTTGGCTGGTTCGTATCGTTGCTGGTTCGTGAAGTACGGCTGGCTAGTTTGTGTGAGAGAAAAATATTGTGCTGGCTGAGAAATACTGTTGATGTGAACAGTGTCCGTGTGAGGGGGCTGGCTAGCCCAGCCAGCCCCAGCCGAACAGGCCGATAGGCCACTTCTACAGCATCTTCCTGAGGCCAACAGCTCCACCACAGGGAGGTGACAGGTCCGCTCCAGCTGCAGGTTCGACCGTCATACTACTAGGCTCCAGCCCAACAGTCGTTCTTCTATATATATGGCCATGCAGTCCGAGCCCGTCGGCCCAGCCCAAAGCCCGTTTTTTTGGCCCGGCCCAAGCCCGGCCTGGCCCGGCGGCGAGCGCGCAAGGGTTGGCACGGCCCGGAGGAGCAGGCCGTGCCTAGGCCTTACCTCAGGCATGTGGGCCGGCACGGCACGGCCCGCTCCTGTACCGTAGGCCTGCTGGCGGCCCGGCCTGCCACAGTGCCACCGGCCGGCCCCCTCCCTAACCCTAACACCCCGTTCCCCAAATCCGAATCCCCACACCCACACACAGGCGCAGCCGCAGCCCCTCGGCCCTCGCTCCCTCCCCGAGTCGTCGGCCTCCACTCCTCCCCCCTCCCCAAGGCCGGCCTCCACTCCTCCCCCCGCCTCCAAGCCTCCCAGCGCTCTTATCCCCGGCCACCGCCGGAGCTCATGGCCGGTTGGGTCTTCCCCCTTCTGCTCCCTCCTCTCTCTATCTCCGAATCCGTCACCAGCCATGCTCGAATCCGTCGTCCCCTTGGCCGGATCTGGCCTGTCGGCACGCAGATCTGTGGTGCCATGGTGGGAGGCGGCTGCGACGGCGCGGTGGCGGGGCTGTGGTGCAGCGGTAGCGTGGCGGCGACGCGGGAGCCATGCGGGCTACTCCGGTGGCCCTACTGCGCCGTCCGTGGCCCAGCTGCTCCGGTGGCCATAGCTCATGGAGCTGCAGGCGGCATCGAGGCCGGTGCCGCGCGGGACGCCCCTCCCTCCCCTCGGCCCTTGCGCACGGGCGCCGATGCCGCGCCCCCACGTGGACGCCCCCTCCCCGCCTCCACTCCGGTGGCTCGCGCTTCCTCCCCTTCCCCCTCTCTCTGGCTACTCGCGCTTCATCGTGGGCCCGGGCTGGCCCGGCACGCTAGACTGACCGTGCTTCTCGGGCCTACCCGGCCCGATAAACGGCCTAGTAGGACGTGCCTGGGCCGTAGGTCAGGCACGGTGCCCGCCTCGGCAAGGCCCGGTAGGCACGACGTGTCGTGCTGGCCCGAACCCCATCGAGCCGTGCCGGGTCGGGCCGGGCCGCCCCGTTGGACATCTATACGTTCTTCCCACATGTTCCAGTCTCCTACACTGCAGGTGTGCCTGTCGGCAATCTTCCCAACGCCTCACTTCATCTCGGGTGTGTTCTCGACTCCACAGCAAGAGCCTCAGGACCCTCAACGGTCTCCGCCCCATGAGTAGTCTCGTCCTCCTTTCGTCGTCGTCGTCGTCTTAGCTTGGTCATGGTCGTAGTTGTCGTGAGTGAGAGAGTTAGATACTTTGGTTCGTCTTTTGCCCCGTGGGATGTCTGGGCTTGATACTTCTGGGATGTACTCATGATACTTGGTCCTGTGAGTCATCCTTCGAGATGGCATGATGATACTCTTGGTTTGCTACATTTGGTTTGGTAATGATCTTAGTGTGAACTTTAAATCCTTGCTTGAGCTTTCAGATGGGCCATAATACATTATTATACAGCCAGCAACAAGCTTTATTATTAGCCATGCTCTTAGCATTTTTCTACGCGTTGCCAAAGCTGATGCTATAGGACTCTAGGAGGTGTGACATGGTGGTTGGAGGCCCATAAGTATTCTTGGTTCTCAATTATTGTTGTAGTTTGATGACGAAAAAGTTTGGGCATTGTCTATACAGTTTAAAACTTGTTAGGCTGTGTTTAGTTCCAGGAAGTTGGAATTTGGAGCTACGGTAGCACGTTCATTTTTATTTAGCAAATAGTGTTCAAACATGGATTAATTAGGCTCAAAACGTTCGTCTCGTAATTTCCCACCAAACTGTGCAATTAGTTTTTTTTCGTCTACATTTAATGCTTTATGCACGGACCGTAAATATTCGATGTGACAAGTACTGTAGCACTTTTTGGGATATTGGATGGAAGTAAACAAGGGCTTAATATGAGCATCTATAGGACTCTGGTAAGGACCTGAACAACTCTTGTTTCTAGCTTTGCTGTTCGTGCCCACGTTTATGTTGGGAGGACATATACGCAACTAAACAACAAAGATTCTGCATAATAATAACAGGAAAAAGTACATAAGTAGTTGCTCTAGACAAAACATAATAGTACATATGTATTGTAAACGACAGCAATTGCTGAATCGAAGTACAAAACTATAATTAGCTAGGTTCCCTACTCCTAGACTCCTAGACTCCTTGTGTCCATTAGCTACACTCTAGTGGTTGTTGCTATCATAGTCCTAATAGTGGGCTGGACTGCCTATTAAAAAAAAGCAGGGTGTACTGTGACTATGAGTAACCTTCCATATTTTTTTGACTGTGGCTTATCATAAATAATCATAAATTTTTAGCTAGAACAGTATTTCTCTCTCACATAAATTAATCGGCAGTACTTCTTTACGAACCAGTAACGAAACGAATTAGCCAACCGAATAGGCTGATTGTCACGTTGGATGTCTTCTTCGCATGAACCTGACAAGCTAGTTACTGCTGTTCTCTCAACTAAGGCTTATTGTCACTTAGCTAACCTCTCGTGGAATTTCCTGCCCCAGATCCTCCTATCCAAATTGAAAAGACATGGATAACTCCTAGTTCACCGTAGCTAATCACATGTTGATCTAAACGTTATTTTCAGAGGTGGACTCTGTGTACTATATAGTTATCCTAACAGCCAAATTTTCTAATTTATGCCCTGTTTGGTTCTTTAGGCGCTCCTAAAATTTCTGTCACATCGAATATTTGGACACATACATGGAGTATTAAATATAGACTAATTATGAAACTAATTGTATAACTTGCGACTAATTTGAGAGACGAATCTTTTAAGCCTAATTAGTCCATGATTTGGCAACGCGGTGCTACAGTAAACATGTGCTAATGCCAGATTAATTAGGCTTAAAAAAATCATCTTGCAAATTAACCTCCATCTATGTAATTGATTTTGTAATTAATCTATATTTAATGCTCTTTATTAGTATCTAAACATTCAATGTAACATGAATTTTAGGAGCGACTAAAGGGAAAAAAAAAAAAAACCCTACACAGAAGCATCCATGGATGTTGACGTTGAACTGCCCAAGGCAACGCAGTGCTCTAGTGATCTACTCCTCCTTGCAGGAATTTTAAAACATAAAAGATGCCCTGCTGACAGACAGCACCACCCTGGATTTATAGAAGAGTCATCGTTGGCACTGAAATCCATCTCTGCAAGGACAGTTGGGCCTCGTTTAGATTGTAAAAAAATTTCAAACCGATAAATAGTACCACTTTCGTCTTATTTGATAAATATTGTCCAATCGTGGACCAACTAGGCTCAAAAAATTCATCTCGTGATTTCCAACTAAACTGTGTAATTAGTTATTTTTTTTACCTATATTTAATACTCCATGCAAGCGGCTAAAAATTGATGTGATGGAGAGAGAGTGAAAAAACTTGGAATTTTGGTGGCATCTAAACAAGGCCTTGGAGATTGGAAATTTAAAGGAGAGGGCTAGGTGATACTAATATTCAAGGCAGCTGCATAAGCGCCAGAAAAACACACGAGAAGGATCAACAATTCATTCATGAGCAACACACCCAAATGTTTAGTCAAGCAGGGTGCTTAAACTAAAGGGAGTTGCTGGGCTTCTGAGAAGGTGTGATTAGTTTGTCTTTCTTTTTCTTTTTTTTTTGCGAGGAAGATTAGTTTGTCTTTCAGATGCGTTTTAAAATAAACAGTGATCGATCCACATGTGTGTTTAATATATATCTGGCAAACAACGGATTTGTTGATTTGTTTTTCACTTGAAAAGAAATCACGGTTCCATTTGAATGAATCGATAGAATTTGACAGGAAGGAATACTAAGGTTGAACTCCAAGAAAACTTATTTCACTTTGTACATAAATAAGTTTTAACACTGCATAGGTTTTTTAAATCTGTAACAAATAAATTATAAACTTTCAAAAAATCATTCTTCAACAACAGTGTGCATGGTGCAATTGAGCTTCCATTTATGATGATGTTTAATCCTTTTTATGTGCAGATGTGATTTGAAGGAACATATAATATATATCACTCCCATTACACATGGTATGTCTTTAATACTATTTCTCAACAAATATTTAAATGATTGGGCTGTATCTATTCTTGATGCATTTGCTAATGTGATTGAATTTGATATATGTGTATATATATGAAGATTTTTCTTCATGAGGATAGGATCATATCATAGCATATCTCTCTCCATATTATATCTATATAATCAAAGGGTAACACGATTCTGCACCAAGATCTGTATTAACACATGCTATTTCCTCTGGATCTATTGGTTTGGCAATGCTGTGCAACATAGCAAGAACCTCCTACCCAGGCCCATTGCGCCATGGTCCAACACATTGGCTTTCCAACCAGTTAGTAATTGATGAGCATCTTATCTTGGAAAACTTAACAAATTTTGGAACTGATGAGTCCAAATATCATTTCTGCTCAAAATCCAACATAGTCCTATAGCTAACTCTAGCTTGGTAAACCATAGACCGTCGGTGGTGCATACCTGCATTAATTGGTTCCTAGCAGCCTAATGAAATTAACTAAAGGTAGCGGGAGCCCGCCTGGTCATCATCACTTTAATTTTCTAGAAGAGAAAATCTAAAGAATTTGTGCCCTCCTTGATATTTCAGGACTGACTGTTGTAATTCAACAAAATGGAACAAGGAAAGAAACATTGGGTGAGGAAAATTCCAGGTACACAAGTAGTAATAATAATAACTAATAAGTCATCCGATCCACGGAATTTTGTCTTGGAATTCTTTTTGAAACGGAGGATTTTATTGCATCCCAGAAGCAGTACATCAAGTTGATACACGACTTTGGAAATTTTGTCTTGAATGGTATGAACATTTCAATTTATGCCACAAATCCTTGCAATAATAAGAATAGAGTTCTCTTCCATCAAATCGAATCCAAGCAGCCCGGGCACAACATAAATACAAGTCGACATCAACTATATATGCATTTATGACATTAAGACGAATTATTATTGAATGGTGATATTGAACAATTATTTGTCAAACCGATTTGCAAAAGAGCAAACAGCCGGTCGACACGGCGACGCCAAACGCAAAGAGCTCCCCATAATCCACACTCCCCAGCCAGACCAACAAGTGGCCGGAGCCGGAGATCTGGCCTGGCTTCCTCCCCCTGGTCTCACCTCTCTCCTCCCCAGCGGCAGCTCCCCTTCTACTAAAACGTGGGCATTAACAAGGACGACCCCCCCCCCCCCACCCACCCACCCCAAGGGAGGAGGAGGCATGGACCTCCAATGGCGACCCTGCCGACCTCGCACCGGCCCCTCCCCCTCTACCGTACCCTCATACTATATCCCACGCATATATATACATATATATATATCGCCGAATAGTGTGCACAGTCTCTCCCATGTTCTCTCTCTCTCTCTCAAGTCGTAGGTGCTCTCTCCGTAGTACCACTCACTAGAAAGAATTCTTGTTGCAAGTACTGGAAACACCATGATCTGTTTTTACATGCTGTGGTTAGCGGCGTGCTGCCTCCTCCTCCTCCTGTACAGCGTCCGATTCAGCAGGTCCGGCTGCAGCCATGGCAGCGGGCCCAGGAGCTACCCAGTGATCGGGTGCCTGGTCGCCTTCTACCAGAACCGGTGGCGGCTGCTGGACTGGTACACTGAGCTGCTGGCGGCGTCGCCGACGCAGACGATCGTGGTGGACCGGCTGGGCGCGCGGCGGACCGTGGTGACAGCGAACCCGGCCAACGTGGAGCACATCCTCAAGAGTAACTTCGGCAACTACCCCAAGGGGAAGCCCTTCACCGACATCCTCGGCGACCTGCTGGGCACGGGGATCTTCAACGTCGACGGCGAGCTGTGGTACGCGCAGCGGAAGCTGGTGAGCCACGAGTTCTCGGCGCGCGCGCTCCGGAACCTGGAGTTCGCCGTGCTCGAGGACGAGGCGCGGGAGCGGCTCGTCCCCGCGCTGTCCCTGGCCGCGGCGCGGGGCGACGCCGCCGTGGTTGACATGCAGGACCTGCTCCGCCGCTTCTCCTTCGACGTCATCTGCCGCGTGTCCCTGGGCGTTGACCCCGGGTGCCTGGACCCGGCATTGCCCGAGGCGCCCAGGCTGGCCGCGGCGTTCGACGCGGCGTCCGGGATCATCGCCAGGCGAGGCGCCGCGCCCGTGGCCGCCGTGTGGAAGGCGAAGCGCGCGCTGGACGTGGGCTCCGAGCGCCGGCTGCGCGAGGAGATCAGGGTCATCCACGAGGCCGTCATGGACCTCATCCACATCCGCAAGAAGGAGCGCGGCCTGCAGCAGCCGCAGGAGGTCAACGCCGGCGGGCGGAGGAGCGACCTGCTGTCGCGGATGATCGAATGCGGGTACCCGGACGAGGCGATCCGCGACATGGTGATCAGCTTTATCATGGCCGGCCGCGACACCACGTCGTCGGCGCTGACGTGGTTCTTCTGGCTGCTCACCCGCCACCGCGACGTGGAGCGGGAGGTCCTGCGGGACATCACCACGGCCACGGGCGGCCACGCCGCGGGCGGTCAGGGCAAGATGCGCGTGCTCCACGCGGCGCTGTGCGAGACGATGCGTCTGTACCCGCCCGTGGCGTGGGACTCGAAGCACACGGCGGCGGGGGACGTGCTCCCCGACGGCACCCGCGTGGAGCGCGGCGACCGCGTCACCTACTTCCAGTACGGGATGGGGCGGATGGAGTCCATCTGGGGCGCCGACGCCGCGGACTTCAGCCTGCAGCGCTGGCTGTCCCTGCCGGAGGACAACGCGACCCCCGCCGCGGTGGCCGGCATGTCGCCGTTCAAGTACCCGGTGTTCCAGGCGGGCCCGCGGACGTGCCTGGGCAAGGAGATGGCCTTCGTGCAGATGAAGTTCGTAGCCAGCACCGTGCTCCGAAGGTTCGAGCTCGTCCCCCTCGACGAGGGCCGCGTGCCGGTGTTCCTGCCGCTGATGACGGCGCACATGGCCGGCGGGCTCAACGTGACGGTGAGGAGCAGAGGCGGCGAACCTACCATTGCCACCGCTGCGGCGTCGTCTGGGAATTCGAATTGACTATTCTCCACTCGATGCATCCCATCCCCAGCCAGTAAAATATTTAACCCTCCTCATGTAAGTATGACAAATTGGAATCAGGATTGTTTAGTTCCTACTATATACTACTCCATTATAATTACAGACAAATTCATGAGGACTTCCCGCCACGTACTTTTTTTCCTGCTTATTACCGACAGCAGTGTACACTTTTGTACGATATGGATCATGATCATATGAAAGAGATACACAGCAAAAAGCATACATATTTGCAGCTATCCAGCAAAGATACGCCCTATATAATAACAATAAGCCATTATTTCTGTTAACAAACAATCAATTGTATCTATCTTATCAATCAATATATACAAATATAAATATGTTGTCCACATCATGAATTGGATGGATCATGCCGGTGTAAGATCAACTTCGAGAAGACGTAACAAGTTTGCTGATCACGGCAATTGGCAAGCATGATGAATAATATGGAGTATATTTCGCTCATCGCTCTGGTAGTAGACGACGACTACTCCGATCCAACACGTTTTATTTATTTATTTATAAAATAAAAACACACACACATATATATATATATATATATATATCTTATTTCTACCCCCACAAGGTTCAATACCTACTACTACCGCTTACTACGCTACGCATGCAGGAATTGGCATCAAATCAAATTCTTATAAATTACTAAACACGGGTCTTCAAATCAAATTAAATCAAACTTGCCCGAAAACGTTGGCATCGGTCTTGAGAGATGTGTTTCACCTACTAGCCAGTATTATACCTATTTTTTAGGGGGGCCGGGACAAACTGGCCTTTTGCTGAATGCATGCATGTTTTCGCCATGTGCGCGCAATTGCAGATTTCTTTTTGCGATGCAAGAGACGGACTGACTAGTAGCTACTAGCTAGTAGCGTGCGTTATGTGAGTTGTGGAAAGTTGACGGGCCCGTTTGCTAAGAATAATTATGGGCATAATGAAGGGGGTTAGTTGAAGGACGGACGGACGTGTGCCCACGACGAAAGTTCTGCTTCGCCGTTGCAGGAACCGGAAGGCACACGCACACGCACGTTGTGGAAAGAAACATGACCAAGCTAAGCAAAGCTAGGCAGAGGGCAGAGAGCAGAGAGCAGAGAGCAGAGAGCAGGAGAGGCCCGCCGGGTGACTGGGTGAGCCAGCCAGCCAGGGAGCTAGCTAGAGTAGCAAACGAACGAAAGGCTAGCTAGCTCCATCATGTTTGACGGTGCCTGGAATAGAGAAATGAGTTTCCGCGTTAGTTCCATGATGATGACATGACGCATCATGGACCACGTGCAGAATATAGCAGCCAACCACATCGCCATCGCAATCTCGATGTGCCGTACCTTCACACGGAACTGTCTGCTGTGCATAGCAAGGGTCATGCTCATGCGGACGGTGTGAACTGTGTCCATCCAGTGATTAGTTGCTGATGACGATGGGGACAAGAATTAGTCCACGTGCGGCTAGTTCTTAGAGTTGCATTAATTTGGGGCCAATTGGAATTGCTAGTTATTTGTAGTGTGTGTTGAAATCGGCGAGCTTCCGAAGCCAAGTATATATGTATGTGAAATTTTACAAGCGGATTCATCATGACACTGTTTTAATTTTCGACCAGAGTTATTGTAGTGTACTAAAATATAACAAACACAGCAGAGTATCAACTTCACCTAATACAGCAAGAACAAGAAATCTGAAATTCCTCACGAGCAGAAAAACAACAGCACAGTAAAACAGCTCATTCTATTAATCCAATGAAGTTGTAGCTTATACCGTTGGAAAGCTTATTAAATCCTCCACAACTTTCTTATAGAGCACTTTTTCAAATTCTGCACTTCAGTAGTCGAAAACTGGGGACAACAGAAACTATTCCAGGCTTCAGACAGTATGATGTATCGTCTTGTGATTTTCAGAACTCCATAACCAACATAGCTATCAAGGTGATTTTTATGGTCAGAGAAAGACATTGAAGTTTAATATCGTCTAGAATTTTGTCATGATTTTTGGTATTCTAAAGACAGAGATATAAACTGATAAAGATAGGTTGCTCTGAAAGACAGAATAGAGAAAACAAAATACAAAATATAACCAAAACCTAACTATTTATTTCATTAATCCTTATACCTTAGTCCTATGAACTAAATAAAATTATGGGAACACCCAACAAGATCATTGCAATCATTACAAAGATTCAAAACAAGTAGAAGCATAATGATATTTCAACAAAGCACTAAACGTGCACAATTCAATCATTAACTCAACTTGCGCTACTATCGTCCTCATTGTACTAGGGGTAACAATCCTAAGACTCATCTTTAGATTACGCAAGAAGATGGTAAAGAACAGTTCTAAAAGCATATCAAACCAAAGAGTGAAGATTAGAACAAAGACTTTAAAATAAGCACCAAGGTAGAGATGAATAGCAAGGGTAGAGATATAGTAGAGAAGAAAATATCAAGGTTCATAGAGCAAGAGTTTTTGTAGCAATTTCTAAACCTTAGAACGATCCGTTTCTACTAGGCTTGCATCCTACGGTCAACATTTCTCTGAAACCACTTTGTAGCATCCGATTTTAAGAACAAAACCAGATACACACGATATGTGAGCCCAGGAAGTCAAATCTCATATATATATAGCTACAAATAAGGGTAATATCGAAAGCCAATGCTCAATATATAACGTACTTAGTACGAATGATATAACCTTAGACAGCAAACAGCGGAAAGACTACTCCGATCTTCGGGTGAAAACTCCAATTCCACAGGGGCAACTGACTGGTTGATCACAAGCCTAAGTCCTCTAGACTAGCAATCTGGTACCCATATAGAATTTTTCCAAAGATTTAAAAAGTAAAGCAAGCGTAAGTACATGTCGTACTCAACAAATATAACATGGGGTTCATGAGGCTCAAAAGGCTGACACTGTTTAACTGCGATTAGCTTTTAATGAATCATGATTTTAGCAATAGGGTGGCAACAAGTTTATCCACAAGCCCACATAAACACATGATCATTTAAACATGAATAATGAATAGCATAAACAGTAATTATTAGTGAGCATCTTTATCATCCGTATTCTTCATCTATTCCGTAAGGGTCGAAGGCCGCTCGTGACCATGAGCACGGCTGATATATCCGTTTTACACTCTGCAGAGGTTGTACACTTTCACTGTGAGTCGTGATTTACCCTTTCGCCCGAGGCGATCAACCTCTTGACCCACTACCAAGGAAGGTTGACCGGGTTCACTATGAAGCCTTTCAAAGGTTCGTCTAACAAGTTAGGGCCGCTAAGGCTTCTCCATCAATAAGCATGAACCCACCTCCAAGGAGTGACTAACAAAATACCAAGAAACCAAAGTGCACCCTCTTGGCAGGCCAAGATCATACCTATCGTAGCCTCTCTTGCGCCATAAAGGTAACCACTAACAAGTTATAAAAGGTCCTCATACTGAGCTAAAGCCAGAGCCATATAGCCCTCACAGTTGTACTATAAGTCTCGGATGTTCCCTTACATATAGGTCCTTAGGAAGAGGAATTTAGAGCACCATAAATAGCCCAATGCTCTAGCCCCCATGTTCCATGTTGCTAAAAACCATCTTTTAATGTTTATTGCATATACCATTAGTCAAGTTACAAGATCATGGCTTTAGTTGAGCACTAGCATCATACTACCCAATGTAATAACCCATAGGAATAGAATTTTTTTAGTTTTAACACTTTTTTGAAACTAATTTTAAATCTAACACGGTCATTTTTTTAAACTAACACTTTTGGCCGCGCCTATTGCCCTAGCGCGGCCAAATGCCTGGGCCACGCCATGCATGGTGGCGCGGCAGAGGGCTGACGTGGCGGCGACCTAAATCGCTGACCGCTGACGGGGCAGGGCCTGCGATTTTTTTAATTTTAACACTTTTTAGAAACTAATTTTAAATCTAACACGGTCGGTTTTTTTTTAAAACTAACACTTTTGGCCGCGCCTATTTTCCTGACGCAGCCAAATGCCTGTGTCGTGCCATATATGGTGGCGCGGCAGCTGGCTGACGTGGCGACGACCAGAATCACGACCGTTGACATGGCAGGGCCTGCCACGCCACCTATTTGGGCGCGGCAGTGCTGCGCCACGGCGCATGGCCCGGTGGTACCTAGACGGTTTACCGTCTCCACCGTGCCTCGTGCTTGGAACTACGCCACTCGCCACGGCCACGTGCCCATCCACCTATTGTGGCCACTACCGAGACCTGTACCGCGTTTCAGATGTATGTTTCATGTGTTTTCCCTTTCAACAGCCGCCCATATTAACTACCGTAATGACTGGTCTTTAGTTCCCCCTTACACGCCTCTCACATTAATTATAGGTGAATCAATCGATCACAAGCACTCGTGGACTCGTGGTGTTGCTCCTAAACAACTCATAGGATATATACGTACGCACTCATCGTGGAAGTTCATCAGATGCTTTCGACTTCTGGCCTCCTCTTCCCTGTCTATCTTTTCAACTCCATAGAATAGATAGAAATGCAACTATAAAGCTACGATCCTGGATTCTTGGTGGATGATCTTCTGGTTGTGGCGATATATAATCTGTTCCTCAATTGTTATTCAGTGCTCATCTGTTGTGTAGTATCTTGGGACGCCAGGAAAACTAATCATGATGGCAGTGTTGCCGCGACGCATAGAAACGAATATGAAGCAAATAAATGAAGTCCATGCGCAAGTTCACAAGCTGCCACATAACATTTTCATTGTTTGACATAAGTTTGACATAACATAACCAAATAAACCCGCAAGTTTCGGACGCCAATATTCGTTTGACCTAACAAACTAAGACCCAGGAGTGTAAGGATCCCTCGGACGCCTCTGTCTCTTCGGATTTGTTAGCAACACATTGTGAGTGTAGCCAACGTCAGTATGGTCACGTCGATGGTGCATACGGCTCGTACCCTGCAAGTATATGATACACACGATTACTTATAATTCTTTATGATCGTTAGTTCATGGAGCATACGTATTTAAAGAAACTACCTTTGTTAGTGCCTGTAAGGCTCCTTGGGTACCAAGCGGGGCACCACCTAGCTGAGACATGCCGATCTCGTCCTGCGCCCAATCGTCCCACTGGTCATGCTATCTGCAGAAGCCCGAGGGGTCATCGTCATCGTCATCGTCGTCCTCGTCATCCTCGGTTGTAGGGTCCTTCCCAGCACTATGATGTGGTGGTGTATGCACCACAGAAGTGGCACCTATCATCGACTGAGAAGAGCTGGCTGGTGTCCTCAAAGAGGCTGAAGACGTGCCACCCGACCGCGCAGGGAGTTGTGGTTCCTCATAAGGAGTGTCCATGCAGCTCAGCTTCTGAGCTAGCTTCCTGCAGCTCTTCTTCACCTTCTGCATAAATAGACATTAAAGTTAGTGCATTTCCCAAACGCATATACACTAAAGAAACATTTTTGGAACGGACAAGTTTATGTTTACCTCCACAAAAGCCACGAGAACGCCTGGCCCCTGCCCTCTAGACTCGTGAAGCCAAAACGCTGCTTCGTTGGACATCATTGACAATTGTGTTGCCTGGGTACAGAAACACGGTTGGACAGTTTTAGTACACATGCTTAATACCAAAAGGATAACAAATTGTACCATTCAAGTATCCTACCACATATCTTTGAAGCGGGGCTCTCTGTAGTTGTGTGTCCTCCCTAGTGGTAACATCGTACACATCTTCGATGACATCTTCCTCCAAGTCCTTGTCAATTGCCTCCTTAGTGTACGTGGGCTTGATATGTGTCCTCATAGACCTGTGAAGCCACCGTAGGTACTCGTCGAAGGTGTGCTGGTCGTGTGGAGGACCCACATGGACCGACTATCGTACCCTGTTCTGCCACAAATGGATGTGCGCGCTGTGTGTCACACGCCAAACCTTGGTCTTGTACCTCTTCCTGCGGTCATACCTGCAACAAAATGATGTTAGTTGTACCACACACACCTCTGAATTGTAGCTTTGTTATTAATCGATAACACACCCTTGCAATCCTTGGTTGGTGGAGTAAAACAGTGGTGGGCAGCCTATCATTCTTCCAAACTGTCTGCAGACTCTGATGGGCAAGTGAATCTTGACCACATGGAAGAAAATAAGAGGGACGTCGCAGCGATACTCGTCTGACTTGTCCCTAGTGACATGACTGAGATAGTACTGGAGCTCTAGAGCATCCCAAGGACACCAATGCACCTGAAATTTCGTAATTGAGTTTGGTTGTGATATAGTGTAGATCGAACAAGACACATGTATGATAGTAAAGAGAGCGTAACCTGGTGCTGTGTTAGGACATCGAGACCGTCCGTGTACTCCCTGTACTTGCGCCTCGCTTTCCCTCTAACTAACTCTGATTCCGTCTAGATAAACAGAGCTGTAGGGAGTGTATCCTGCCCGTTCCATTACTGCATTGAACACGATAATGAATTAGCCATTAATAAACTCATCATATGTAACAACATCAAAGAATATAATGAACCAAAGTACTTATCAGTAAACCAGTATTAAGTGGCTTCCCAACGGGCCATCGTTCCCAACACCAAACCTGGAATAGGTACGAGCAACCTCCAAGGTTCGCATACCCTGAGGTGCGACGGCAGGCAACACATAGCTGTCGATACGTCCATGCCTGGACTGCGCTGCCCCAGCTGTACGCCGCTATGTTCTCCCATGGTTGGCATAGTATGTCAAGGAAGATTCAGCTGATGGTGTTGCCCGAGGCGTCTGGGAAGAGGAAAGCACCAAGAAAGTGCCAGAGCCACAGTCGAGCAAACCTGTCGATCTGAGCCTCCTCAACCTGTGGGTCCAAGTAATCAAAGCGCTCCGTGATCCAGGATGATGAAACACCAGAAGTTTTCCTAAAATTTACCAAAAAACATGAGACCCGATGGCTGCAGGAAAGCAATGCAAGTATTAAATAGGCTTCAATTTCTCACTTATTTTTCTTGGAAGCATCGTCGTCCGGTGGAAGAAAGCCAGTAAACTAAGCCACCAGCTCCCTCCAGTGATCGTTGTCAACTATCCCTATCACTAGAAGTCCCCCCAACCGAAGGCCAAAAATATCCTTCACGTCTTGCATGGTCAAGGTCATCTCACCACAAGGTAGGTGGAACGTGTGGGTCTCAGGCCTCCACCTGTTATAAGAATAGAACGACTGTTAGTTGCCTCAAATTTGTTATAAGAAAGTTTACATACAAAGAGTGCACTCGCACCTGTCTACAGCTGTAGTAAGTAGTGCTGGGTCAAGGGGCAGAAGACCGTGGTTAACAACATGGACAAGCTCGAGGAAGCTGGCACGCCGTATGTACGACGCATAACGCTCGTCCCATTGGTGTGCCCTGGTGTGCGTGCGAGGCCTCAAAGTAGGCAAGACCACCTCTACGTCGTTGTCACTCAAGATGTGTGCTCAGTGCTGGTCGTCGTACTTCACCTCAAGAATGGGGTACAATGGGTGCTGCGTGGGAGGGACCATCCTGTTACAAATTGAGAAACAAAGCATTAGAGTATTCAAATTAACAAAATTCAAATTAACATTATGTAGCATTGCAAAATTTGAACTACTTGTTATGCAATATGAAAGCACATGTATATATTCAAAGAAAAATTTACAGACATATCACACACTAGTAACATAAACAACTTCACTAGGAATATAAGCATTTGATGAAACTTCATGAAGTCATCAAAATCGACGTATCACGCACTAGTAAGTACCAACATTTGTAAACTAGTATCTATACCCAAAATCCCTAACTAAATAACTAACTATAAATTAAATAATAAATACCTAATCAATCCCTAAACCCAAAATCCTAACCTCAAACCTAAAAACTACCTACGTAAATCACAAACAAATTCACTAACCTAACTATCCTAAATCACTAACTATCATAAATCAACAACAATCATAAAACCCTAACTATCCTATATTACTAATTATCCTAAATCACTAATTATCCTAAAACAATAATAATCAAAATAACATGAAATCGAGAGGGGGTACCTTAGGAGCGGGCCGCCTTGACGCGCCAGTGTTCGTGGCGTGGCCAGCGTGGGCGCTGCGCGGCGGGAGTGGCCGGGCGGGGCCGGCGCGGGCGCGGGTGGGCGCGGCCGCGTGCGGGCGCTGCGCGGCGGCAGGGGGCGTGCGGCTGGCG
Organism: Miscanthus floridulus; assembly: GCF_019320115.1. Classification (NCBI taxonomy): domain Eukaryota; kingdom Viridiplantae; phylum Streptophyta; class Magnoliopsida; order Poales; family Poaceae; genus Miscanthus; species Miscanthus floridulus. The sequence continues at coordinate 63,588,803 of NC_089588.1, read as the reverse complement.
GCGGGCGGGTGGGCAGGGGTGCATGCGGGCGGGGGGCTCGCTCGTGATATTTATTCGGCTTTGCCGCGCCACGGATTAGGGCGCGACAGTGCCACGCCAAGATCGGTGGCACGGCAGGTCCTGCCCTGTTAGCGGCCAGCGATTCCGGTCACCGCCACGTCAGCCCTCTGCCGCGCCACCATGCATGGCGCGGCATAGGCATTTGGCCGCGCCAGGGCAATAGGCACGTCCAAAAGTGTTAGTTTAAAAAATAACCCGACCGTGTTAGATTTAAAATTAGTTTTCAAAAAGTGTTAAAATTAAAAAAAATTTGGGCCTACCGCGCCACCGATCTTGGCGCGGCACTGCCGCGCCTTGATCCGTGGCGCGACAGAGCCAAATAAAACCCCCGCCGCCAGTCCCGCTGCCCGAGCAGCAAGGCCGCCTGGCAACCGTGCCCACGTCCGCCCGCGCCAGCCCACTGCCGAGCACGCCGGCCGCCACGCCACAAACGCCGGCAGCCCAGCCCCCACCCGGCCCTCCATTGCTGCCTCCCTCCCTTCCCTTCCATTCCCCGGCCGCCTCCCTCCCTCCTCGTCCTCGTGCAAGGCAATGACGCACATTTTATTTTCATTTGAATGGTGGATAGTATATTATGAATGGGAGCTAAGTTTAGGTGGAAAATTATGTTTGGGAACTATGGTCTACAGTTTGAAGGACGATATTAGTTTGATTTTGTCAATGTTAAGGTTAATTATTTAGTTAGAAGTATGTTTACCATGTATATTTTTGTTGCTATAATTGTTGGTTATATTATTTTAGTTGCATTGCAAATGATTATATTTTACATTAATTTGCGTTGTTTTGATTGATGTTTAATTTTAACTATTTTATTAGATGGAAGACATGTTTCGGGAGCAGTTATGGCGAAAACGGGGTCATCCTAGAGAATTGTACCCCAACGAGTCTAGCAAAGATGCCCTTGTCCCTCCTGAACTCCCTGTCCCTAACTGTGACTGTGGTCGTCCGGCCGACGTGTTTCAATCGAGACATCTGGACACAGCGGCTCGTTGCTTCTACATGTGTAGTCGTTTTAATGTAAGTAATTGTTTCTGTATATTTTTCTTCTTCATTTGTATTACTAGGTTACTAATATTATGTTGAATTTTTGTTGTGTAGGACCATGTGAGGTGCTTTTTCTTTCAGTGGATCGACGGTGTAGACAAGTTTGACCCTAGGTACCTCCTTTTCGACGATTGGTGAAGAGGGCGACATCCATGAGAGCACTTCGAGCGGTGGGTTCCACCTCCCCCCTAACCCCCCTCCAATGACAGCTAAGGAGAAGCACTTAGCCACAGTTAGACGACTCGAGGAACCTGCTCTGTGCCATTGTGGAGACCGAGCCGTGATAAACCCTAACAATACGTTGGAGTTTGTGTGTCCAAACAAGCATAAAGTAAGTGCAAAGTGTATGTGTTGAAATGTTGAGCTATATGTGTCATGTACTAATGTCATGTTATTTAGGTGTATTCAATGGCGAAGTGTCGTTTCAAGGAGTGGTTGTATGGTCCTAAGAACAAATAGCCCAAAGAACCTCCAAAAGCAAAGCAAAAGAAGAAAGAAAGGTTAATTTACAAAGCACCGTCAGTCAAGTGCGAATGTGGTGTTAAATCCAACTACGGTCTAGTCCCTTCAGAGCTTGGAATAGGCCATTATTGCGGCCATATGATTGACTATGATGAGGTTGGTTATTTTTGTGGTAACTATGAAATTGTATTTTATTTCTTTTGCTAAGACACATATGATATAATTTATCATTTGAACAGAGCACTAGGAAATGCAGGTGGGAATGTTATAGTGGTCAAGCTAATTTCTTGGATGAACTGAAGGGGAAGCAAGTAATTGCACGAAAGAGGGGATATGGACCTGACTACATCAACCTTTTCATTAAACATCACAAAGACAAGATGCGTGAGTTTGCTAGACAACGCGGTATTTATAACCCGATCGACGTTGGGCTTGTCAATTGGGGATTGGAGAGATGGATGACATTAGAGCTAGAGAGGGCAAGGAAGGAGGCAAGGGAGGAGACAAGAGTACAGATGCAGGTCTTGAACGAGCATGTTGTTTCATTATGTGCTAGTGAGTACTTCGAATCCTTTTTTTCATTGCCTGATTTTAAATGTAATATAGTCGCTTTGCTAACTGATTGCATTTTATACATGAAGGGATTGGATGCAGCGAGGACCATGTTGTAGAGGTGGCTCGTGCAAGGTACGAGGAAAAGAAGTTAGATGAGCACAGAAAGCGAGCTGGTTGCACCGTTGAATCACCGATTGTGTTGTTTGATGAGGGGGATGAGGATGAGGACGACACTGCCAGACTCAGTGAGCTCATCGCTCTAGCAGAGGCGGGCTTGCAGGCGGATGAGGCTGAAGATGACACTGGTAGACTGAGCGAGCTCATCGCTCTAGCAGAGGCGGGCTTATAGGTGGAGGAGGCTAAGGACGACACTTACAGACTGAGCGAGCTCATCGCTCTAGCAGAGGTGGGCTTGTAGGCAGAGGAGGATGACGACGCGTTCTTTACTCAGGCCGTAGAGGCCGTAGATGAAGCGGAGGCCGCTTACTACAGGCGAAAGGTAGATCAGGGCAATGCAGGTGAGCCTAGCCACAGCAACAGGGTTGTGGCTGAGGATTGGTACTCGGACGACGAATTGCTTACTCGGTATGTTTCTGACTGAGGGTTTTTAATTGCACCGACTGTTAGTTCCATGCTTTAGTAATGATCAATGTAGCTATGTAGTAGAAATTCCATTGTGTTGTCTTATATTCCATTTGAACTACTGATGTATTGTACCCATGTGTCATGTACTCGGATTACCCATGATCGATCTTAAGTGATCACATCTGTTTGTATCATGCGTTCAAAATTTATAAAATGAACGTAATCGGGTGAAATTATCTCGAATACAGCGCCGTAGCCCACTGGTTCGGCCGCGCCATAGCCTAGGTTCGGCCGCGCTAGAGTCCACGGCGCGTTAGTGACGCGGACAGACAAGATCTAGCTTCATTTGAATTGTTGTCGGTGCTGTACAAAACTACAAGTGGTGCCACGATCGTGCGCAAGTTGAAACGAACATGAAGCAAATAAATGGACGACAAGTTGCCACATGACATTTTCATTGGTTTATGAGTCTGCAAGTTTTTGACGACAATATTCATTCGACATAAGTTCAACGTAATGAACTAAGTCCTAGGAATGTAAGAATCCCTCGAACGCCTCTTGGAAACCTCATCGTCCGGTGGAAGAAGGGGGTCGTCGTACTCCACTTCAAGAAGGGGGTACAACTGGTGCGGCGTGGGAGGGGCCATCCTGTTACAAATTGATAAAAAAGGGTTAGAGTATTCAAATTAACAATATTCAGATTAACATTAGTAGCATTGCAAAATTTGAACTACTTGTTATGCAGTACGAACACAATATGAAATCACCTGCTGCCCTCGTCTTCTATGCCGGCTAGCCTTGTGACCAGATTGTTTGCAAATAGAGCAAAGATTCCTGCCACGGGTCTCATTGAAGTCTCCCTTACCGTACATGTCTTCGCCGTACCCTCTCATAGCGTCCATGTCCCCCTTGAGTCGCTTCTTCTTCCTCCTATCCTTCCCTACCTTCATTAGATTTGGATGCGGCACGTAGTCATAACCATTATACGGTGGCCATTGTGTCGGGTCAAGGTATCACTCGAAGCTCATCTCCCAAATACTAACGGTGTTTGAACGGAGATACAAGGGTAACATATATGGCAGATCCTCATAGTTGTACCCATGAACCCTGTAGGCCATGATCATATGAGAGCAAGGGGCATGCATGATTTGAGGGACGTTGCAACTGCACTCTACCTTTTCAAGATCAACTCAGTAGTTTTGTCCACCATAACGTTCGCCACCCAAGCTTGTGCCACCCTTGCCCCGTACACTAAAGATATGGCGGCAAGGTCCATACGGCTCGACGGTGTGCTGCTTGGCCAATTCCTTGGCCTCCTTCAAAAGTTTAGCTCCGACCTTTCCAAAACGCCCCTGCTCAGCTATATTCCTCTGCACAAGTTTCCATCTCTTCACAAAATATTCGTTGCACTTATGAAATGAGAACTCAATAATTCCAGACACAGGCAACGATCGAACTCCGGTGAATACATGGTTCAAGGACTCTGAGGAGTTAGTGGTCATGATGCCATACCTAAAACCCCCCTCATCATATGCTAACGCCCACTGAGCCTTCTGTTCCATCTGCGCCTCTAACCAGGCCTTTCCCGCTGCATTTACCATCTTGTCTAGTTCTCTCTTTCTCTCCTTGAACAGGTGCTCTATACGTACACAATATAGAGCCTTTACCTTGTTAGATACCTCCTGCTTCCGCTGACGCTGCCAGAAATCAGCGGCAAAGTGTCTCATGCACCATCTATGTACTAGAGGCAGGAACCCATCTATATGCTCAGCTGCAGCATTAAGAAGCCCTATGAGACGGTCCAAGATCAAACATATAGTGCGAGTTGGGCCAAGCACTTGCACACATAGGAGCCGCATGAACTATGACCATGATTCATTGTTCTCTCCCTCTACCAAAGCAAAAGCCATGGGTACTATCTGGTCATCAGGATCAACAACAACCGCCATCATCAAGGTGCCCTTGTACTTTCCTGTCAGGAAAGTGCCATCAACAAGTATGACTGGCCGATAAAACTGGAATGCATGTTACGTTTGCACGAACGACCAGAACACATGATAGAGGACATGCCTCAATGGGTCCCGAAAAAACATCCCTCCTGTGTCCACATACCATTTCAAGCCAGGGTTGTAGTAATGCATTGCACATAAGATGCGGTGCACCCTATTGTACACTTCCTCGCAAGTACCCCATCGAATCGCCAGAGCAATTTGCTTAGCACACCAAGCCTTTCTGTACGTCAAATCATGCCTAACGAATCTAGATATGGACTGTTGTAAAGAAGACATCGAGGTGTCGTTATTATCATCAACGAGCCCCAATATACGACGGGCAAGGTAACGTGTAGTGAGCTGCTGATGATTTTCCTTCCCCCTATTGTCTAGGCAAGTGTGGGGTTCGACAACTTTAGTTATCCTCCACTTTCCATCACTCTATCTCTTTTATGCATTTAACCTCTACATACAACCATTTTTGCATATCACGTGGTATCTCAACTCCTGGTCTGAATGAGTAACGGTGTATGGCCTATGGTGGTACACAATATAGTCCTGAAGGAAGAGTTTCATCTCTGACATTGTGTTGAATATCATCCACTTCCTAAGGGTTTCTTTCTTATGGTTATACAATGAATTCCTACACATCTGGAGACCGGTGTCACAAACTACCATATCCATCATGCTGACATCCCTATAGTTCAGAACGCCCATGAAAGGTATGTTCTTGGACCTTAGTTGCTCAAGCTCAGTCGCTGTGTAAGGTGGTGGTGGAACACACTGCTGCGCTTCGCTAATTCTAGCCCATGAATCATAGGGGGTATCATCTGCAGCTAAATCTGTGACTAGTCTACCCTAAGCCTGGACACCATGCAAAACCTCAGTTGGTACTGGTAATGGCATAGTATGAACCGGTACTGGCATGGCATCAGCCGATGTTGGCATAGCATCTGTACCTCCTTGGTCATCATCAGAATCGTCTGAATCACTGCTAACTACATCACCGATCCTGTCCTCCTCCTCCTGCTCCTCCTCTTCCTGTTCGAAATCATTCACATCAAAGTCATTGCTTATACAACCTACTGCAGTTGAATGAAACTGCTCCTGCGTCAACTGACCATCCAAATCCATGTTACCCTGAGTTGCTTTCCCTTCGACCCCCAATTCTTGCTCATTGCCTCCAACACCATCAATGGACGGGCCGTCCTGAACACCCTACATCCTGTACCCATTCTCCACCACCACCTCAGCCATGGACACATTGGAACCTTGGAGAACCCTAGTGTAGCGGGACCAGTGAGCAGGGTCGCTCAAGGGCATGAGGACATAGTGTGCCCTAGTCTTCGCAGTATCAAACCTCCCCTTCAGTGTGAAATCACTGCCAAAGTTTGCATTCAAACAGACACAAAGGTCATTGAAGATAGGAGGTTCATCAAACCATTCCAATTCTTCTTCCATATCCTCAAACATACCATCTTCTCTCATAACACTTCCTCTATACAAAACTCTAACACAACAATCCATCTGCAAAAGCATTTCAAGAAACTTCATCAAGTCGTCGAAATCATCGTACGTAATGTCCATAGTAATATTAATACATATTATAACTATACCTATACTAACTAATCTAATATTAACATCTATACAAGGCTAACTACAACAACTAATTAGACTAAATCCAATGTATAACTAGACTCAATAACTGTACTAACTAAACTACCTAACTTTACTACCTATACTAACTTACTATATTACCAATACTAACTAACCTAACTAACTTTACTAACTATACTTTAATAATTTTACTAACTTTATTAGGGGAGTACCTCACTGCAGCTCGCTAGACTGGGCCAGGAGGCGCGGGCGCAGTCCTCGGCGAGCAGCCGCCGTGCGTGGCCAGAGGGGGTGGCGCGCCGGCGGCCATGCCGTGCTTAGCGGCGGGCTAGCGCGGGTGGGCTGGCTGCCGTGGGCGGACGTGGCCGCGGCCGCGGCGGCCGGCGTGCTCGGCGGCGGGCTAGCGCGGACGGACGCGGGCACGACGGCCAGGCGGCCTTGCTGCGCTGCTCGGGCAACGGCGGCTGCTCGGCCACTGGCAGCCGTGGGCCGCGGCGGGGGTTTTATTTGGCTCTGCCGCGCCAAGATCGGTGGCGCGGTAGGCCCTGCCCCGTCAGCGGTCAGCGATTCCGATCGCCGCCACATCAGCCCTCTGCCGCGCCACCATGCACGACGTGTCACAGGCATTTGGCCGCGCCAGGGCAATAAGCGCGGCCAAAAGTGTTAGTTTAAAAAAAAACCGACCGTGTTAGATTTAAAATTAGTTTCCAAAAAGTGTTAAAATTAAAAAAAAATTCTAGGAATCAAGGAATCTAGGATATCAAATAGCTTGGAAAATTACTACGGTTGCCAAGGTAGACACATGCATATGATTAAAATGATATTAAGATAAATATGACAAAAAGGAAAATCCCATGCGATACTTGCCTTAAAATTTTAGATTCTCAATTGGTCCTAGCCTTCAAAGAACTTCTTTCTTGATCACCAACTTCATCTAGATCACCAATGCAAGGCTCATCGACTGGACTTGATCATAAAGCACCACACAAGCATCCAAGCACAAACATGGATAGCATACAAATATGACTAGATTAGAACAGTACACCAATCAGTAAAAAGATTTGAAAACTAATCTATGCATTGCTACGAACACACAGACGTGAAAAACACTCTAACTAGAGCTATGGTCACAAGATCACAAGAAACGCCGATAACAGAGCTACGATTAAAAGATTAAAAGAAACGACTACCAGAAAATTTATATTATTAAAGAAAAGAAAAGCCTACATGCCTGATTTATTTTATTTAAGCAAAACCATGTGAAGATATTAACTCGGATTACACAAATTCACATTTTATTTTTAAATCTGAGTTAAACTAGTCATATTTTGTTTATAAACAATGCCATAAAATTTAATCAAGTTAAACTTTATCTTTGCAAAAGAAAAATATACGTATAAGCATCTAAACAAGTTGTATATGGTACGTGTTTAAGCTAAGTAAATTAATAATTGAAAATAATATTAATATTAGCAATTAACCAAATCAATATTTGTATATAAAACAACACAGTAGAAAACCTATGTTGCTTTTAATTATAAAATAAAACTAGTTGTATTTACACTAAATCAATTTGATATTTAAATTATAAAGCTCAGAAATATTTAACATGATAGCATCATTACTAACACGAAGATCACATCGACATGAATCTAACATAATTTGAACCGACTAAGACGGAGCTAAGATGGGAAAACTACACATAAAACAACAGTATATAGAAAGGGATACAGGCAAACGTGCACCTGCTCTCCGTAGGCATGGGTGGCGGCGGTTAATTGCTGACTCGTGTAGGTTGAACTAACGACGATGACTAGCAAGATTGCTCTCTCCGTGAAGGCTTGCTCGGCATGCTCTAGGGAGAGATGAACAATGGCGAGAAGTCAGCCAACAAAAGCGATGATGACGCTGCTGCCGAGAGCTGGAAACGGCGGATTGGCGATGCTGACGCATGGGATCAGTCAAGACGTTGGAGACGAGGTAAAGTAGAGATAGGAGGAAAAGTCTAATTTACTATCTTAGGATTCTGAAACTAGAGGCTACCTTACGGTAGTTCTGATATGCTTTGTCTAAGGGTTTGGTACATATTTATAGGGAGAAAAACTTTCTACATTCACATCAACCAATAATATGGTACTAATTGATGTTGCACCCTCCACGTTTACTAATGGATATCAATCATCATTAAAGCACATTAGTAAATAAATACATGGCCTTTGAGATTTATTAGAATTATTGCACATGAGGTTTGAGAGTTGGTTGGAAAATTAGATATATTATTTATTTTTGTAATTAATTAATTTCATGAATAAAATAATTCTAGAAAAGTCCAGAATTAAAATTTAAGCCACGATAAATACTTCGAGACCTCCAAAAATTTGGGGAAAATTCTCAGAGACACTTTGGAACATGTTGAACCCAAATAAAGTATTTTGAGCTCATAAAAAGATTGTTGGGAACTTGAAACATAAAGATTAAGGTGAAGGAGGTAGGAATTAAATTTCAGAAAGAAGCTGAAAAATTCCTAAAGATAGATATTCGTTTCCTAAACGTATTAAAAACACATTTTGCATATAGAAACACTAGGTGCGACCGACATGAATGCAACAAACACGTTTCTACCTTAAGATAAATTTTAATCTAATGAAAATTTATTATTTCCCCATGTTTTCATGAGCATAAAAATACAAAATTAAATCATTTTAGCTGTAGTTCAAGATAAGATAATTTTAGGGTGTTACAATTTTACCCCCATTAAGATGAATCTTGTCCCCGAGATTCATGAAGATGGTGACAAAAGAGGTGTAGATGCTCCGCCTTTGGATTCTTCTTTACTTTGCATACCTGTTATCCTTAGTCCACGTAACTTGCCAAACTGATTCCAAAATTCTGACAGGTACTCCAAACACCCCTCAAGTAACTCCAATCACTAGGCCACCTTTCCTTTTTATTACATACTATCATTTCTCTTTCTTAAAACATTCACCTTCCAACAAAGCCTTCTTACTTTCTTGGTCTAAAGTAGGTTCTATTACCAACTTTAAAACATTAATGACTATATATGCTCAGGTTAAGTTGCTCAACTCTCAAACACAATTCTAAGTCCATGGCGTCGTCCGAATCTTCTTAGCATAACTCTCTCTTGCTAAAGACATTGGCAACGACTTTTGCTTCTCCAAGTGATAGTACTTTTTCAAGTCATAAAACCTTGATTGCTTCAATCCAACAATGATGTCATAAGCTCAAAACCATTTTAGTGAAGATGTCCATTAGATTCTTGTGATCCACCTAAATGTCACTTGTTACGCCCAAGTAGATAGTACTTCCATGCTTTACAATGGATAGCCCCACATAAAATGTTGGGTAGTCCAACTCACACTTCCTTAGTTGACTTAATGAACAAGGTACTACTTTTTCTTCTTGCATAAGGACACATCCCACACCTTTGACAGGGTGCATCATAGTGGATATAAAACTCTTGTTCGGATCTGGCAAAGCTGATACTTAGGTTTTACTTCAACCTCTCTCTTTTTTTACTCCTTCAAATACTTAGCTGGGGTCTCTTGATCCGTACTTAAACCTTCTCCAGTAACACTATCAATATCTTGATGGTCTTGGATAAACCTCCCTTGAACCTCTAACCAAATCTCATTATTTAAAACTCTGAGTTTCTCTCACATCTTTGAGTGGGTTCCTATTAACTCTCTTCAATCCAAACCTCCTTGTCATGCTTAGTATATCATTGGGATTTCCTAAGACTCCATAGAACCATCTGTAGTTATCAGATGTCTTATTCCTATGTCATCAACGCCTACTTGTCCTAGGTATGTTGAAGATTGGACTCCCAGCTGAGGATAGCTCGAATTGCAGAGCCATATTAACGAATGCATCCATTCCTCGTAGATGATCCAATAACTTATCAACCAAGCAAATGATACTTACTCTGGATGATGAAACCCTTAAGTGATATACATCCTCTGGGTACAACTTTTCTTATCAGATTAACTTATTCTTCCAAGTGAGAACTAGAGAGCATAACTGAACTTCATATGGCACCTTGAGCATTCAGACCCTTAGTTAGATAGTTGGCATAAGTGTGATTGTCTATCTTATTGATCTCCTCCAAAGGTTTCCATCCTAGGACCTGTGGGTTATGGGCCCACCACGCTTCCATTGCGCAAACTAGAACGTATGATACTTCATCTTGCAAATTCTTCAACTTGGCTACCCCCCTTAAGAAAAATTAAACTAGGGGACACAAAAATGGTAGCTTGCACCTTCTTATAGATGAGCTAACTTGTATCAAGATATTCTGACATCCCAATGATACTCTCGTGTATGAGCAAGAACAAGAAATCTAAAATTCCTCGCGAGCAGAAAAATAACAGCGCGGTAAAACAATTGTAACTCTCATTCTATTAATCCAATGAAGTTGTAGCTTATACCATTGGAAAGCTTATCAAATCCTCCACAACTTTCTTATAGAACACTTTTCCAAATTCTCTAGTTCAGTAGTCAAAAACAGGGGACAATAGAAACTATTCTAGGCTTCAGACAACATCGATGTATCGTCTTGTGATTTTCATAACTTCATAACCAACATAGCTATCAAGGTTATTCTTGCGGTCAGAGAAAGATATTGAAGTCTAATGTCGTCTAGAATTTTGTCATGATTTTTGGTAGTCCAAAGACAGAGATATAAATTGATAAAGACAAGTTGCTCTGAAAGACAGGATAGAGAAAATAGAAGATAACCAAAACCCAACTATTTATTTCATTAATCCTTATACCTTAGGCCTACGAACTAAATGAATTTATGGGAACACCCAACAAGATCATTGCAATCATTACAAAAATTCAAAACAAGTAGAAGCATAATGACAATTCAACAAAGCACTAAAGGTGCACAATTCAATCATTGACTCAACTTGCGATACTATCGTCCTCATTGATACTATCGTCCTCATTGTATTAGGGGTAATAATCCTAAGACTCATCTTCAGATTACGCAAGAGGGTGGTGAGGAACAGTTCTAAAAGCATATCAAACCAAGAAGTGAAGATGAGAACAAAGACTTTTGAAGGGACCATGACGCCTAAGAGGGGGGGTTGAATTAGGCAACTTAAAATTCTAACTCTAAACTATGGCCTCTTTTTCTAACCCTAGCAAAACCTATGCAATAGATAAGCTATCTAGATGTGCAACTATGGTTTTGCTAGTGTGTTGCTATCTCTACCGCAAACGTACTAAAGTAATCAATGTAAATGCGGAAACAAAAGAGCAAGGTAGAGATATGCAAACTCCCGTCGACGACTCTGGTATTTTTACCGAGGTATCGAGAAGCGCGCAAGCTTCCCCCTAGTCCTTGTTGGAGCCCCTCGCAAGGAATCCCTCACAAGGGCCAAGCTCCCGGTCGGGTACCACCATGGATAGCCTCGGGCCTTCCCCACGTGCAAGTGGGTCTCCGATGTGCCTCTCGGCAAGCCTCTCCCGGATGCTCCCCGCCGTCTTCACTATCAAGCTTCCGGCCAAAACGCCGCGGGCCTTGTTCCCTCCGGTACACGGTGGCGGCCACACCACAAACGTGGTTGGTGTGATCTCGCAAGACTTCAAGCCCCTCCGATGTACAACACTTGTGCTCGCAAGCACGTGGTGGCAAGAGGTATGCAAACCTCACTAAACACTAGGCATAAACCTAGAGCAAGCGCATAAGCGGTGGTCTAATCAACCTAAGCACTTTGCAAAGCACTTATGCTAATTACCTAATAAAACACTAAGCACTATGCATGTAGAGATCACTAAAATGGTGTATCAACACCCTTGGTATGTTTCCTCAGCTCTACACACACCAAATGGCCGGTTGGGGGGTCTATTTATAAGCCCCACTGAGAAAGTAGCCGTTGGGGACAAAATCCCGTTTTTCTGCTACTGACCGGACTCTGACCAGCGTCCTATCAGTACTGACCGGACGCGTCTTGTCATGAAAACAGCTCTCTAGAACCTTACTAATGTTGACCGGACTCTGGCACTCAGCGTCCTGTGCATCGGAGCGTCCGGTGCAGCGTCCTATGCAGCGTCCGGTCGCTGCTGTTGACTCTGCTGTTGCTTGATCGGAGCGTCCTGTGCAGCGTCCTATGCATCGTCCGGTGCAATATCCTATGCATCGAAGCGTCCTGTACAGCGTCCTGTGTAGTGTCCGGTGTAGCATCCTATGCATTGGAGCGTCCTGTGCAGCGTCCTGTGCCCTCTGTGAGCTCGTTTCTTCACGATCTTGCGTCCGGCTTGGTTCCTATCTTCGTGCTTGGACTTTGCTTGATATCTTGTGTCTTTTCTTGTGCTCCTAAGGTCTTGCTTATGGTGTTGATCATCGGATCATCACGTCGCCTTTGTCCAAATCACGTCTTGCACCCTATTGAACTACAAAACATAACACTTGTAAATTCATTAGTCCAATTTGGTTGTGTTAGTCATCAAACACCAAAATCCAAAGTAAATGGGCCTAGGGTCCATTTTCCTTACAATCTCCCCCTTTTTGGTGATTGATGACAACACGACCAAAGCAAGCAAATAATAAAATTTTTGAAATTGAAAAACTATCTACTTGCTAGGATGCAATGCAAGGGACAAGATTATGTGATGCTAAAAGATACTATATATAAGATACTATATGCAACCTTATCTTGCCCTTGCAAATGTCCCCATGTGATATTATGGATTAAAGCCTAGCTTTCTAAAAAAATTCTCCCATTACTTAGACTGACCCATAATTCACTTTCCTCCCTTTCTCGGACCATTACTACTTGTAACTAAATGCTTGTCTTTGGTCCTTCAAATTCTCCCCCTTTGGCATCAAACACCCAAAAGGAATATATTAGTAGCACAAGGAAGGGTCAAACTTTGTGAACCAAATGAAGGATTTGATTAGCCTAGAATAGGTCACAAAACTTGACTATCACATTATATAGACTAAGCTCTCCCTAAATTTATGCATACATATGATAAAAAGCAAAGTATATGCATAATTAGCAATTCATTGCACAAGAGAATTTAATCTATATAATGTATGGAGAAAGAAAATAAATATCAAAGTGAGATCAACATGGTGATATCGGTTTAGAAATACCACATGTGAAAATCAATTTGATTTCTATCAATTGAAGTATAATGCTTTCCTCCAGGGACTCCATTTTCCTTGCAATGAGACTACTACACAAGATAAGCTTGAAAAGGTGTTAGTCTCAAAGCATCCAACTTGTAGATTAAGCTCCCCCTAAATTTGTACACATTTTGGAGATATTATCTACAATTTGGACTTTGGCACATATTAGATAAATAATTGTAAAACAAGCTAGGTGCCGTGCTCCTAAACCATTTTAAACCATGTAGGTTTGCTCCAAGGGTTGATAATGAAACCAAGCAAGCCTACCACATGATATACCTATTGAATGCATGACAAAAGATTTAAGCATGTAAATGCAAACGTAGGCATGAAAGATAACTAGATGCTTTAAGAGTATATCAATTGAAAAACAAAACCAATTGAAAAGAATACTATTTGAAAGTAATGACATCTAGTTACCTAACATGGGAAGGGGAATTTGGGTCCATAGTATTCACTAACCTACTTGGCAATGACTTTGTCCATTATGATGCACCCCATGAAATGCACCCAAACTTTGCCAAGTCTCCAAATTCCCTGAAGTCCGACGGACTTCTCACTTCCCTTTCGGGATCCAAACCTTCTTGGTGCTCTTCATGTTGGAAATGATTTCCTTTGGCACCCAAAAGCATTTGACCCCATTGTTGGCTTGCTTGTTCACCTTGATGGCCACCACCTTGTCATTTTTCTTCTTCTTCAAGAGATAAGGTGTGGAGGCCTTGTTGTCCACCTTGTTGGTGTAGGTGTTGGAGAGCTTGCTTGTTTGCTTTTTCTCCTTCTTCTTTGCTCCTCCCCCATTCTTCACCTTGCACTCATAGGACTTGTGGCCTTCCTTGTGGCACACGTAACAAACCATGGTTTGTCCTTCATCAAGCTTCTTCACTCCCTTGACGGTGTTATCTTGATGAAGTTGGGTTTGCTTCGCCTTGCCTTTCACTTGAGTCAAGTCCTTGGTGAGGCGAGCTACTTCTTGCTTGAGTTGCTCATTCTCCTTTGCAACCTCTTGTGTGCATGTATCTACAATAACTTTCTCAACACAAACTTGGTTGCACAAAGGTGAGTCTAAACATAAATCATTACAAGAAGTAGAGGCATCCTTTTTAGACATGTTAAAGATAGAACTTTTCTTTTTAGATGCCCTGGTGGGGTTTGTGCTAACAACTTCAAGATTAGCAACTTTATTAGTTAGCTCATCACAATGTTTGCACATGGTTTCCATTTTAGCAAGCAAACTATTATATGCTTCTTGTGAGCTAGCTAACTTTTCTTTTAATTTTTCATTTTTCTTTAAAAGTTGCTCATCATTGATTGTGCATGCATTTATTGTTGCACTAGTCTCAAGTCTCTCAATTTTAGTAGAGAGTTCAACATTGAGATTAGCAAAGTTCTCATATTGTTCAAGCAAGGTTTTGTATGCTTTTTGTGAACTATCTAGCCTTTCTTTTAAACGTTTGAGCTTCTTTTGTTGACTAGTGCAAGCTTAGCATAATTAAGATTTTCTTGCATAAGTTTGTGATAAGAAGGCATATCATCATCACTATCACTCTCACTAGAGGAAGAGCTTTTGTTACCTCGTGCCATAAGGCACACACGAGAAGAGCTTGATGATGAGTGCTTGCGGCCTCGCCTCTTGTGATGGGGTTCTTCTTCACTTGAAGAATCATCCCATGATCTTATTGATGTGAGGGCTTGGTTCTTGCATGCCTTCTTCTTTGTCTTGGGTGTGGGCTTGTTTGGACAAACTTCCACAAAGTGCCCCAACTCGCCGCATCCATAGCATCCTTTCTTTCTTTGCTCTTTTCTTTGATTTGTGAAAATGAAATCTTGAATTTGGATGGGCACACCCTTGACATTGAGTCTTTGGATCATCTTCTCCACCTTGTTGATCACTTTGATTGATTCTTCATCAAGATCGGAGGTGGAGGAGGAAGATTGATCATCACTTGAATCTTCATCATCATCATCATCGTCCTCATCTTCTTCTTCTTCTTCACTTGAGGAACTTGAGCTTGAGCTTGTCTCAACTTGCTTGCCCTTCATCTTCTTTTTCTCGCTACAAGCGAGAGCTTTGCCTTTGCTTGATGAAGAAGCTTCTTCTTGCCCCATCTTACGTGATATTTCAAATGCCACTAACTTGCCAATGGCTATGCCTAGGGTCATATTGCTCAAGTCCTCCATGTTGTGAAGGATGGTGATGATGCCTGTATATTTCTTTTGTGGTAGCACGGAGATGATCTTCCTCACGATGTCCGCATCATCTAGCTTTAATAATCCTATAGAATGGAGCTCATTGATAATTAGATTCAGACGAGAATACATATCACGAACAAGCTCATCATCATTCATAGTAAAGGAATCATAGTTTTGCTTTGCTACACAATGTTTTTGCTCACGGACATTGCTTGTGCCATCATGGAGCTCTTGGAGTTTTAACCAAATTTCATGTGCCGTATTTAAAGTGAATACTTGGTTAAAAACATCCATACTAAGTGATTCAAACAAGCAATTTTTAGCTCTAGCATTGAAGTGCATTTCTTTTTCATCACTCTTTGTGGGTTTTTCGGGATTCTTGATGGGTTTCATCCCATCACGAGTGACTCTCCATACACCCAAATCAACCGCCTCAAGGTGGCAAGCCATTCTTGCTTTATAGTATGGGAAGTTAGTGCCGTCAAAGTGCGGAGGCCCATCCCAACCACTCTAAATAGCGTCGGCTCAACGGCGGTTAAGCCAAAAGTCCAAAATGAGCCAACCGGTTCTGATACCAATTGAAGGGACCATGACGCCTAAGAGAGGGGGGGGGGGTGAATTAGGCAACTTAAAATTCTAACTCTAAACTATGGCCTCTTTTTCTAACCCTAGCAAAACCTATGCAATAGATAAGCTATCTAGATGTGCAACTATGGTTTTGCTAGTGTGTTGCTATCTCTACCGCAAATGTAGTAAAGTAATCAATGTAAATGCAGAAGCTAAAGAGCAAGGTAGAGATATACAAACTCCCATCGACGACTCTGGTATTTTTACCGAGGTATCGAGAAGCGCGCAAGCTTCCCCCTAGTCCTCGTTGGAGCCCCTCACAAGGAATCCCTCACAAGGGCCAAGCTCCCGGTCGGGTACCTCCGTGGATAGCCTTGGGCCTTCCCCACGCGCAAGTGGGTCTCCGATGTGCCTCTCGGCAAGCCTCTCCCGGATGCTCCCCGCCATCTTCACTATCAAGCTTCCGGCCAAAACACCACGGGCCTTGTTCCCTCCGGTACACGGTGGCAGCCACATCACAAACGTGGTTGGTGTGATCTCGCAAGACTTCAAGCCCCTCCGATGTACAACACTTGTGCTCGCAAGCACGGGGTGGCAAGAGGTATGCAAACCTCACTAAACACTAGGCATAAACCTAGAGCAAGCGCATAAGCGGTGGTCTAATCAACCTAAGCACTTCGCAAAGCACTTATGCTAATCACCTAATAAAACACTAAGCACTATGCATGTGGAGATCACTAAAATGGTGTATCAACACCCTTGGTATGTTTCCTCAGCTCTACACACACCAAATGGCCGGTTGGGGGGTCTATTTATAAGCTTCACTGAGAAAGTAGCCGTTGGGGATGAAATCCCGCTTTTCTGCTACTGACCGGACTCTGACCAGCGTCCTGTCATTACTGACCGGACGCGTCCGGTCACGAAAACGGCTCTTTGGAACCTTACTGATGTTGACCGGACTCTGGCACTCAGCGTCCTGTGCAGCGTCCTGTGCATCGGTGCATCTGGTGCAGCGTCCTGTGCAGCATCCGGTCGCTGCTGTTGACTCTGCTGTTGCTTGATCGGAGCGTCTTGTGCAGCGTCCTGTGCAGCGTCCGGTGCAGCATCCTGTCCATTGAAGCATCCTATGCAGCGTCCTGTGTAGTGTCCGGTGCAGCGTCCTATGCATCGGAGCGTCCTGTGCAGCGTCCTGTGCCCTCTGTGAGCTCGTTTCTTTACGATCTTGCATCCGGCTTGGTTCCTATCTTTGTGCTTGGACTTTGCTTGATATCTTGTGTCTTTTCTTGTGCTCCTAAGGTCTTGCTTATGGTGTTGATCATCGGATCATCACGTCGCCTTTATCCAAGTCACGTCTTGCACCCTATTGAACTACAAAACATAACACTTGCAAATTCATTAGTCCAATTTGGTTGTGTTAGTCATCAAACACCAAAATCCAAAGTAAATGGGCCTAGGGTCCATTTTCCTTACAACTTTAAAATAAGTACCAAGGTAGAGATGAATAGCAAGGGTAGAGATATAGTAGAGAAGAAAATATTAAGGTTCATAGAGCAAGGGTTTTTGTAGCAACTTCTAAACCTTAAAATGACCAGTTTTTATTAGGCTTGCATCCTACAGTCAACATTGCTCTGATACCACTTTGTAGCACCCGATTTTAAGAACAAAACCAGATACACACCATATGTGAGTCCAGAAAGTCAAATCTCACATATAGCTACAAATAAGGGTAATATAGAAAGACAATGCTCAATATATAACGTACTTAGTATAAATGATATAATCTTAGACAGCAAATAGCGGAAAGACAACTCCGATCTTCGGGTGAAAACTCCAATTCCACAGGGACAACTGATTGGTTGATCATAAGCCTAACTCCTCCAGACTAGCAATCTGATACCCATCCGAGATTTTTCCAAAGATTTAAAAAGTAAAGCAAGAGTAATTGCATGTCATACATAACAAATATAACATGGGTTCATGAGGCTCAAAAGGCCGACACTGGTTAACTGCGATTAGCTTTTAATGAATCATGATTTTAGCAATAGGGTGGCAACAAGTTTATCCACAAGCCCACATAAACACATGATCAAGTAAACATGAATAATGAATAGCATAAACAATAATCATTAGTGAGCATCTTTATCATCGGTATCATCCGTGTTCTTCATCTATTCCGTAAGGGTCTAAGGCCACTCGTGACCGTGAGCATGACTGATATACTAGTTTTACACTCTATAGAGGTTGTACACTTTCACTATGAGTTGTGATTTACCCTTTCGCCCGAGGCGGTCAACCTCTTGACCCACTACCAAGGAAGGTCGACAGGGTTCACTATGAAGCCTTTCAAAGGTTCATCTAACAAGTTAGGGCTACTAAGGTTTCTCCATCAATAAACATGAACCCACCTCCAAAGAGTGACTAACAAAATACCAAGAAACCAAAATGCACCCTCTTGGCAGGCCGAGATCATACCTATCGGAGCCTCTCTTGCGCCATAAAGGTAACCACTAACAATAAGTAAGATCCCATGCTATACTTGCCTTAAAAATTCATATTCTCAATTGGTCTTAGCCTTCAAAGAACTTCTTTCTTGATCACCAACTTCATCTAGATCACCAACGCAAGGCTCACCGACTGGACTTGATCATAAAGGACCACACAAGCATCCAAGCACAAACATGGATCGCATACAAATATGACTAGATTAGAATAGTACACCAATCAGGAAAAAGATTTGAAAACTAATCTATGCATTGGTACGAACACACAGACGTGAAAATCACTCTAATCGAAGCTATGGTCACAAGATCACAAGAAACGCTGAGAACAAAGCTACGATTAAAAGATTAAAAGAAACGACTATCAGAAAATTTATATTATAAAAGAAAAGAAAAGCGAACATGCTTGATTTGTTTTATTTAAGCAAAACCATGTGAAGCATATTAATTCGGATTACACAAATTCACATTTTATTTTAAAAGCCGAGTTAAACTAGTCATATTTTATTTATAAACAATACCATATAATTGTTTACACCAAAATTTAGTAAGCTTATTGCTTCAATTATTTATTTAATTATAGCAATATCACTTCGCCTGATTGGGATTGATATAGATCGGCCTTATATCTTTTTTAACCCATCATTTGTTAATCTAAACTGATCTAATCTGCACTTTAAACAATGAGTTATGTCTTATCGGCTGTTTTATATCAATCTTGATCGTGCATAACATGCGGTTAAGGCATGTCTGATCTTGAGTAGATCTATTGGCTAGCGAAAACCATTTCATGGCCCGTTATCACGGCTTGTGTGATTCTGCCTCACACCCCATTGTTAGCACCATGGAGTGGGGATCGTTATTTGGTGGATCTTTTCCTAAGAGGGCATGACCTTAACTGTGCGCTATGCCTGAATCGACTATTTTAGCCGATATCGAGCGCTTTCACGAATAGTTCACGTCATGAGACCGTTGAAGTAGCGATGGGTTGAAAGATGTGTTAGCCCCATGATCTTATTATTGTATTACGGCCTGCATGATTCTGCCTCATGCCCCACTGATATTGGTAATAAGTTAGGGTCGTCAAGTCTATTGTTGTTTCTATGGCCTGCATGATTCTGCCTCATGCCCCACTGGTCATAGCGATAGATGAGATCTAATATGTTCATTAGATTTATCTTTATTAAATGGTTGAATGATGATGAACTATTTCTTTTATACAGGGGTTCGGTTACTTGCAGTCATTGGCTCAGTATAAGCTAATTATTGTCAATATCTTATTGCCATTGACCAATATTTGTCTAAATAGTGATATTCATCCTGAATGATAACCGATTCTTCTTACACAACCCCATGAGTTTTAACCGATTTATTCTTATGAATATGCTAGAATCGACTATTTAGTCGATCTCCCTTCATATCGGCTCTCAGAGCCGCACATTTGGGACTACCTGGCAACACTGGCATGTTTCGCCCTAAATTACTAATAAGCTTTCTCTCCTTGTCAATTGTAGGGTCAAATTAACTGGCACATCTCGGGAGGAGCACGTAGGATCAACCACCCCTACGCTGAAGCTAGGCGGATCTCCAGCTCCATCGAGCAGATCCTTCTGGCTTGCTCATGTGTCCTCAGCACGGAACAAAATTCTGTGTCGACACATGTTTCTGGCACGCCCGGTGGGACCCCACAATTGTCATGGCGGTTCACAACAATAACAACATCCTTATGGTACATTATGAAGATCTACCTGATGGAGATAAAGATGTCATCGGCAAAGCTACAGAAGAATTTCAGAACAAATGTTTATTGTCCTACACCAAAACACGTGACAACACAATTGCTCAAAAATTTCCACTACCAAGAGTTCTATTACATGGGCAGACAGATACAGTTGAAGCTAAAGACATGCGTTTCTTTACGAAATTGTAGACAAATCTGTTCGTGATGCCTTATCAAGCCATAATGAAGCTTTCTTGGACATATTCCACAACACCATGAAAGAGGCGGTTCATGGATGTCCAGTTAGTCAAGTTGGGCCGACTTATTAAAACCTTCCACATCCAGTGACTCAAGAGACTAATTAAGTCGGTACTAGCCATCAAGAAGCAGCACCAGCTGGTAATGATGATGTCTATGCAGTTCAGGGTTCATCTGAACAAGCTCAAGGAATTACTATGAATCGGATACAGTATAATCTTGGAACGTCAGTACAGCATGTGCAATAGCCGGCAGGGCAAGGTCAGAACCAGATGATCAATTTTGGCACATCAGGCCACATACCGTCGTTGGCTCAAAAAGTAGCACCATCAATTAAAAGGATCCATAGAGATATAGATCCTCATGTCACAATCAAAGACTTCAAGCAACAAGCCAGCAAAGGACCCAGCAGATAGAGATTCTACAAGGGTATCATTATGGCACAGATTATAACACCATTCACATGATTCCAAATCTAGGGTATCAAGGCACATGGGATTTCAATCCACAGATGGGTCAATAGGTGTAGGGAAATCCAAATTCACATGCCGACGAGTTGTTGCTAAAGGCGACCGAGATGATGAAGAATTAGTTCGATTTGAAGCCAAAAGGGCTGACCTTCTCGTACAAACACCTATATCCAGAATGGTATGATTTGGTCGCTCTTCCCATAAATTACAGGCTCCCAGAGTTTGCTAAGTTCACTGGCCAAGATAGTACAAGCACGATAGAACATGTCAGTCGGTATCTTACACAATTGGGCGAAGCATCAGTTGAGGATGCCCATCGAGTTTGTTTCTTCTCCTTGTCCCTGTCAGGGCCAGCCTTCACTTGGTTTTCATCATTACCAGTCAATTCCATTGCCAATTGGGCTGACCTAGAGAAGAAGATTCATACATATTTTTATACTAGGACTAGGAAAAAGAAGATAACCGATTTGACAACTATAAGGTAGAAGACTAATGAATCGGGAACTGAGTTTCTTTAGAGATTCTGAGAGACTTGGAACTTGTGCTTATCATTAAACTTGGCCGATGATCAACTAGCTACTTTAGCTGTTCAAGGAATGCTGTCAATGTGGAAAGAAAAGCTGCTAGGACAAGAATTTGATAACTTGGATCAATTGGCTCAATGAGTGGCAGCGCTCAATAGCCAATTCTAGAGTATGCGCAGAGATACCCGATTCCAAAAGAGTACCACAGTGGCCAAAGCTTATAATCCATACTCAGTTGATGATGACTATTAAGATGAAGAAGAAGAGGTTGCTACGGCTGAATGGAATTGGGGCAAAAAGACAGTAATGGTGCCAAATCCTTAGGAAAGAGGAGTTGAGGAGCTATGACTTTGATGTCACTAAATCAGACAAGCTCTTCGATTTCTTGCTTGAGAAGGGACAAATCAAGTTGCCCGATAATCATGTTATGTTGCCCCAAGATCAGTTGAAGAATAAGAAGTTCTGCAAGTTCCATAATGCTAGTTCTCATTCCACTAATGAATGCAGAATCTTTCGATAGCATATACAAAGGGCTATTCAACAAGGAAAGCTCAAATTTGATACGCCTCGGAAAATGAAAGTTGATGATAATCCTTTCCCAGAAGATTAAAACATGGTTGATGCTGGGTTACTTAAAGGAAAGACTAAGGTCCTAACATCAACCAAATCAAGAGAAGCTTGAACAGTAGATCCTAAGATACAAATATCGGCTGACGAGTATAGAGAGATTAGAAGACGTCGTGCTAAGCAAAAGAGCCGATATGGGTAGGGGAAACATCAAAAGATGGGGCGACAAAGCCATGAGTTACATCTCGAATCCTATTGAATAAGTGGCAGCGGCAGAAGGAAAAGGATTATCAACGTTGGTTAAAGGATCAAGAATACCAACGTCAACTGGAAAAAGAGAGGTACAAAAGGAAACAAACCGAATCACATTGGAATTGTCCTTTCTTCAGACATTGCTAAAATGAAGGTTTGAAGTTGTCTACCAGACATGACTGTCCAGAATACAACAATCAATATTGGGAGTTTAGGCAATCTCAAACCAACCGCCGGTCTATCCATGCTCAAGATGCATATCATCATAATAACATGGATCGGCGTTTAAAAAATGGAAGTGTTCATAATCGGCTGGGAAAAAGAGTGGTTGATCAAGACTGGGCTGATTATGAAGAAGAGGGCAACGCGAGAAAATATATTTGGTAGGAAGGCCAATGGTGTCCAGGAGGTTTGACAAGAAGCCAGAAGAGAAGGGTGCAACACTTAAGGAATAAAGAGTTGGAACATGCTCAGGCATCCAGTAAACCTCAAGTATGGCGTACTAAGCAAACAACCGATAGAAAGTAACCATTGGCTAATATCCAAATGGCTTTTCTGTTGCCATCATAATTCAGAGCTCTGGCAGATCAAGAAGTTTATTCAGATTTCAATGAGTCAGAGTATGAGGAGATAGTTGTCAAGTTGACAGTTGTACAACAAGCAATATTTGATAAACCAGTCAAGCATTGGCACTTAAAGGCTTTATATATGAAAGGTTTTGTCGATGGGAAGCCAATGAACAAGATGTTGGTGGACGGAGGTGCTTCTGTCAATCTTATGCCTTACACCACTTTTCATAAACTTGGCAAAGGATCAGGGGATCTGATGGAGACTGACATGATGCTTAAGGATTTTGGAGGTAATGCATTTAAGACTTGGAGGTAATGAATGTTGAACTAACAATCGGGAGTAAGACTCTGCTCATCACATTCTTCGTCATCGATGGAAAAGGATCGTACAGTCTGCTCCTTGACCGTGATTGGATTCATGCGAACTATTGTGTGCCATCGACCATGCATAAGTGTTTGATTCAATGGCATGGGGATGATGTCGAACTGGTTCGCGCTGATGAGTCTATGAGCATCGCAATAGCCAATCCAGTCTTCTAGGAACTAGGAGACTTCGAATGCTTTTCTGGCAAGTTATGAGAAGGAGGTTTCATTAAGATCAGCAATGAAAGCCAACAGACGATGCAAGCGATCGGCTCTGAGAGTTTGTTTTAGTGAATAGTCATGGCTTCACGTTGGCCATTGGAATAAAGGAAAATAAGCATTAGTTCTGAGTATGGGCTTAGGCCGACGTATGTGAACGCTAAGTCAAATCATAAGTGATAGATCTATTAAAGGAAGTTCTTTTTCGCTTAATGGGATGCTTGACCTGGGTCAATCGATCGTTTAACCTTTGGTATGAAAAGAACTACAAACCATGTCATCGTTGGCACGTAGCATCTAGCGACTTTCAGCCGATCCAGAAAATTTTGATGATCCAGTACGTTAGTATTTCCTGCTTGCTCGGCAAAGTGTACAAATGGCAAAATAATAGGCAGGAGATGCACGAGTCAATGGAAGTGGTTATTGAAATTCAACTAATGACATTGACATCACTGTGGAAGGCTAAGTGATAGAGGCCGAACATACTAGCATGGGTATACTCTTCCCTTGACGTTTGCCAGAGACTGTTGATTGGAATTCATCTATTGATCTAAGAATTTGGCTCATGGAAGAATTCGTATGCATTTTGTTTGATTAAAGTAATCGGCCAGTGTTTGGATTGCCATTCACTGCTGAGGATCCAATCGTTGTTGCTACCTGCTATGCATTATCATGTGGGAGCCGGAGTTAGCTATGTATTCTGCTCAGAGAAGTCCAACGGATCGATTCTGGCGCATAGAGATCGGCTCTCTTGAAGCATGATATATGAAGTGCAGTTCTCTATATAGCAACACTATAGAAGCATACAATGATTCTAGATGTAGTAGCTGATAAGCGCATTGGTGAAAGCATCATTATATAAGTCCCAAGCAGAGACACTTATCGGCTCAAAGTGGAGGAACGTACATACAGATAGGAGGTACATGCCCCTCTATGCTTGGCTTGCATATTCTTTATTCCTTGCTTTTTCTATCACTTGTGAACAATTTATCATAGGAAAAGCATGCCATTTAATTAGTTGATGAATGAGATATGGTATGATGAAAGGAACCTCGCTTCTTTTTGCAAAGTACTTGGGAATTTTTCTTACAAAAATTCAAAATCAATAGCTTATCTCCTCAATGATGTTGAATTTTCTACTAGAGCCATGTGTTAGTCTCATTAAAAACCTTCCACATAAGCTGCTTGCTCTGTGTTGAGTTTTGTTGAGTCTTTGTTGACCCTTGTTGAGAGATTTATCATGTTCCCAAGATCAAGATCACGTACACGCCACATATATGTGCTGCTTCTATACTGGAAGTATGCAATTTTTCATCCACCTCAAAATATTCTGCTCCTACACTGGGAGAAGACAAAAAAATATATTAGGTTTTATTAGAATAAATGCTCCAAGTTCTTGATAATATCTCTCTCAAAAGTTTGTTATAAAGAGAGACATGGGTTATGCGAAAGATGGATGCAAAAGAACTCCAAAATAAATAAATAAAAAAGGAAAAAGAAAAGATAGCCCATGTTCTCGCAAAAATATTCCACAAGAGAGAAATATATTTCAAAGAGCATAGTAGAATTAGGTTAGCCACCAAAGATTCCATGCACATGCACATCTTGATCTAAGAGTATGACAATTCTCTCCTTGAATCCGGGATTTGACCTTACAATATATGCAATGGAAGTACGCTACATATTTTACCCCTACCTAAAACTCCGCATAAGCTTTTAGAATTAGGATAAGAAGAGATAAAACAATGCTTTGACAAGGAACTATACACATTGAGCGATATGAGAGAATCATTTGAGGAGCAAAGCTATGTTTTAATTTGAAAATCTTTCAAAAACCCAAGTTTTCTGAGCAGGGGAAGCGAGGATGACTGGATTCTAATCCGTTCCATTTCTCAACCACCCAAGATGGTATGGTAGACACTTCAAAGTTCACATGTGTAGGTGAGGCTTGGAATAAGGTAATATCGCTGCCAGTAAATTCCTCAGCTCCTTGGAAGAAGACTATCGGCTAGAATACCTGAGCTTTTATGCAGCATATTTCCGTACTGTCGGTTAACTTGTATTGATATGATCGAACTCGGGGGGCCAACTACTAATCGGCTAAAGAAGATGAACGGCAGAGAAAGATCAATCTTGAAGTTATGAAGATCAAAAAGAAGATGGAGCCGATGTAACTTCCAGTGATTGCGATCAAATGTCATCGGCTGGGGAAAAGAAGACCATCGGATTAAAATAGTTCGAAGCATGAAAACTCATACTTCGAACTAGGGGGGCCTGTGTTTACACCAAAATTTGGTAAGCTTATCCTGGAAAGGAAGAGACCGGCCGATGATGTCAAAAGCAAGAAAGTTTCCTAATTAAGGGATATTTATGAGCCGGCCAGGAAATATTATTTAATAAATTTGAAAGAGACATGACGTCTAGGTGCATATCAGGATAAAAGAAACAAGGGCACGTGTCAAACAAGGAAGCTTTATCAGTAAGGACTCTGCATAAGCAAAATTAGAGTCCATGTATCTATATTTTTTTTTGTTATCTAATCGTGTTCGTTTAGGACTCTTATTAGCCCAGGGTATAAATATAACCCCCGGCTATTGTAACAAATACACAATCAATCCAATACAAGTTATTTACTTTTTTCGGCTCCGGCCACCCCTTAGGAGTAGGAGTATAGTAGATCTCGGTGAGTTCTTCAGCAAGTACGTCTGCATCGATTCTGTCGACCTCCACCGCTTGTCTATAAGTATCGTCATGGCTTATACCTCTGTTCGTACGGCTACATCGATCCGGTTGACCTTCACTGCGACTCTGGTATGAGTTAGTTATCGACTCTTGTCTAGTTCAAGTACAGTTGCATCGATCCAGTCGACCTCCACTGCTCAAACTAGATTAAGGTCAAGTTATCGGCTCTATCTAAGGGTGGCGTTCCTTCGGATAGATTCATTAAGTTACCGATATTGCTTATTGCTTCCATTATTTATTTGATTACAGCAATATCACTTCGCCCGATTGGGATTGATCTAGATCGGCCTTATATCCTTTTTAACCCATCATTTGTTAATCTAAACTGATCTAATCTGCACTTTAAACGATGAGTTATGTCTTATTGGCTGTTTTATATCAATCTTGATCGTGCATAGCGTGCGGTTAAGGCATGTCTGATCTTGAGTAGATCTATTGGCTAGCGAAAACCGTTTCATGGCCCGTTATCACAGCCTGTGTGATTCTACCTCACACCCCATAGTTAGCACCATGAAGTGGGGATCGTTATTTGATAGATCTGTTCCTAAGAGGGCATGACCTTAACTGTGCGCTATGCCTGAATTGGCTATTTTAGCCGATATTGAGCGCTTTCACAAACAGTTCACGTCATGAGACCATTGAAGTAGTGATGGGTTGAAATATGTGTTTGCCCCATGATCTTATTATTGTATTATGGCCTGCATGATTCTACCTCGTGCTCCACTGATATTGGTAATAAGTTAGGGTCGTCGAGTCTATTGTTGTTTCTACGGCCTGCATGATTCTGCCTTATGCCCCACTAGTCATAGCGATAGATGAGATCTAATATGTTCATTAGATTTATGCTTATTAAATGGTTGAATGATGATGAACTGTTTCTTTTATAAAGGGGTTCGGTTACTTGCAATCATTGGCCCAGTATAAGCTAATTATTGTTAATATCTTATTGTCATTGACCAATATTTGTCTAAATAATGATATTCATCATGAACGATAACCAATTCTTCTTACACAACCCCATAAGCTTTAATCGATTTATTCTTATGACTACTTAGTCAATTTTCTTTCATATTGGCTCTTAGAGCCACACATTTGGGACTATCTGGCAACACCGACATGTTCCGTCCTAAATTACTGATAAGCTTTCTCTCATTGTCAATTGCATGGTCAAATTAACTGGCACGTCTCGAGAGGAGCGCGCAGGATCGACCACCCCTACGCTGAAGCTAGACAGATCTACAGCTCCATCGAACGGACCCTTCCGGCTTGCTCGTGTGTCCTCGGCATGGGACGAAATTCTGTGTCGACAATAATTTAATCAAGTTAAACTTTATCTTTGTAAAAGAAAAGTACACATATAAGCATCTAAACAAGTTTTATATGTGTTTAAGCTATGTGAATTAATAATTGAAAATAATATTTATATTAGCAATTAACCATATCAATATTTGTATATAAAACAACGCAGTAGAAAACCTATGTTGCTTTTAATTATAAAATAAAACTAGTTGTATTTACACTAAATCAATTTGATATTTAAATTATAAAGCTCGGAAATATTTAACATGATAGCATCATTAGTAACACGAAGGTCACACCAACATGAATCTAACATAATTTGAACGGACTAAGATGGAAAAACTACACATAAAACAACAGTATATAGAAAGGGATATTGGCAAACGTGCAGGACATGGATGGTGTCTCCGTAGGCATGGGCGACGGCGGTTAATTGCTGACTCGTGTAGGTTGAACCAGCGACGATGACTAGCAAGATTGCTCTCTCCGTGAAGGCTTGCTCGGCATGCTCTAGGGAGAGATGAACAACTGCGAGAAGTCAGCCAACAAAAGCGATGATGACCCTGCTGCCGAGAGCGGGAAACGGCGAATTGGCGATGCTGACGCATGGGATCAATCAAGACGTTGGAGACGAGGTATAGTAGAGATAGGAGGGAAAGTCTAATTTACTACCTTAGGATTCCCAAACTAGGGGTTTCTCTTACGGTAGTTGTGATGTGCTTTATCCAAAGAGTTGGTACATATTTATAGGGAGAAAAACTTTCCACATTCACATCAACCAACAATATGATACTAATTGATGTTGCACCCTCCACATTTACTAATGGACCTAAATAATCATTAAAGCACATTAGTAAATAAATACATGGGCCTTTGAGATTTATTAGGATTATTGCACATGAGCTTTGAGAGTTGGTTGAAAAATGATATATATTATTTATTTTTAGATTTAATTAATTTCGTGAATAAAATAGTTCTAGAAAAGTTCAGATTTGAAATTTAAGCCACGAAAAATACTCTGAGACCTCCAAAAATTTGGAGAAAATTCCCAGAGATACTTTGGAACATGATGAACCCAAATAAAGTATTTGGAGCTCATGGAAAGATTGTTGAAAACTTGGAACATAAAGATTAAGGTGAAGGAGATGGAATTAAATTACAGAAAGAAGCTGAAAAATTCATAAAGATAGATATGCGTCTCCTAAACGTATTTAAAAAAAACATATTTTGCACATAGAAACACAAGGTGCGACTGACATGAATGCAACAAACACATTTCTACCTTAAGATAAATTTTAATCTAATGAAAATTTATTATTTTTCCATGTTTTCATGAGGATAAAAATACAAAATTAAATCATTTTAGCTCTATTTCAAGAGAAGCAAATTTTAGGGTGTTACATTCATCTCCATTACCTCTTTACTCCTTGTTAGGTTAGGCTACCTAGCTCATCGTTGCAATACCATATCATGCCATGCTGTGAAAATTGAAATAATCCCTGTTAATTGTGCGTTCTATTGCGCACAAGGATATATAGAGTTACTGTACAGTGCTATATAACAAACATAGTAGAGTGTCAACTTCACCTAATATAATGGTCCCCTCCGACCTTGCTAGAAACTTCAAACGACGAGCCTCACCCGAAAATGTTGGCCTGACAAGTTGGTTTTTCTCGACGGTTTTCTATGTCACGGGTTTTTTTTCCTCCACGTCTCTTTCTCTGCCTTTTAATTTGTTCCTTCACCCGTCACTAGCTAGCTCCCCATTTGTTTTAATTAATTTCCCATCCTCCTCACCTCCATCACCTCTTCACTACTCTTTGTTAGCTAGGTTAACTAGCTCATCGTTGCAATACCATCTCACACCATGTTGTGAAATAATCCCTGTTAATTGCACGTTCTCTTGCACGTGAACATATATAGAGTAGAGCTCGAGATAAGAGAGACTATGCATATATGGAATCTACGTACGTAGGAGGTTTATCAACCACATATAGGTTTGACTAGTAGCTAGCAAAGGCACAGGCCAAAAATCCAGAGGAAGATGTGGAGCCTGTTAACGATGGTGCTCATAGGAAACACCAAATTTTGCCAGTGGTGCTGTGGAGAAATGGGGCTATCCATAGGTCACATGTGCTTACCTTGGAGTCGTTGGACCACACTGCAATTCTCCACACCAAAGGTAGATGCAAAGTTCTTGACGATGAGATTACATATTGTTGCACACGATCTGATATATATGGCCTAATTTGCCCCGGTTCTTGGAGAGGGTGGTCTACAAGAAGGATCTATTCTAGCGCCCTCTAATCCAGGGATATAATGAGATACTAACAAAGAAGAAGGTAGGAGGTATGTCAATGGTGAAATCAGGATAATTAAGGATCTGTTTAAGAAGCCTCATAATCACAACAGCTTCAACTCTTCTATCTCGTGCACTTTTCACGGCACTATATGTAGAAGTCCCTTCTCTCCTCTCTAAAATGAACTAGATGCCGCGAAGCTTTTTTTATTTGCTTCACCAGCTATCGAGCAGGAAGCTAGAAACCTGAAGATCTCCCAAAACAAACTACTAAGTAAATGGTAGCCAGGATATTATAAATTTAAGAGTTAAATGCACCAGAGATCCATTAAGTTGTTAGGAGGTTTCAGTTAGGTCCATCAATTTTTAAAGTGTCTTTTCGGATCCATAAACTTTGTATGCCGTATTACTTAGGTCCATATCTCTCCTCATGGGCTTTTTATGCTGATGTGGCTGCTGACTTGTTCATTAAAGCAACATTTGACCCTTCATTTCGTCAGACACGTTGTGAGCGCGCAAGCAGGTGTCGCTGCCGCGGCCACACGGGCGTGCGAGCGGCCGGCTGCCCGTGCTGGTGCAGTCACGCTGCCACGTGAGCACCCAGAAGTTGCGCACTCCGCTGCCGCGGCCACACGGGCGTGCGAGCGGCCGGCTGCCCGTGCTGGTGCAGTCACGCTGCCACGTGAGCACCCAGAAGTTGCGCACTCCGCTGCCACGTGTTTGCTGGCGCCGGCGGCCGCGACGCGCGGTGCTGAACCGGCATCACGCACGGGCGCGCCATCCTCCTCCTGGGCATCCCCGCGCACTCGAGTCCGGCTCTGGTGCGGCGTCCATCCAGTCCGCATGCGCTCGAGCCCCTGCTCCGGGTTCGTACGCGGCATCCTTGCCTCCGCTCATGGTGAACACCATGACACGCTCCTCGCCACAGCACGAGGAGAGCCCGTCCATGAAGCTGAGCACACGCGCAGTCCTCGCCGCCACCGTCTCGCCGTCGCCGTTGCCGTTGCCGTCGTGCAGGTAGCGGTCGAGGTCCTCCACGAGGATGAGCGACCACAGGGTGGTGTCCAGAAGCAGGGCGCGGAGGTCGTCGCAGCCGCCGCGGGACAGGTCGATGTCGTAGACATCGTATCCCAGGAACCTCGCCATCGCGCGCTCCTGCACCTCCGCTCGGGTCGTAGAGATCGGGCAGCTCCGCTCGCTGCGGTTCCTGCACCTTGCCGGGAACGCGCTGACCAGGCAGCTCCCTTCGGAGCTCGACGCCCTCGTGTCGCTGGAGCAGCTGGAGATCGGATATAGTGCCTACGACGGCGGCATTCCCGCGGAGTAGTGGCGCGAGGACGGCACCGGCGTGCCAGGCGGCGGTAGCGCGGGCGGCGTACGTGCACGCCCCAACGTCGTCGTCGGGCCGTGGCGGATGACCGCGTTCCAGAGGCCGGACTTCACCACCGACGACGTGGCGCGGTGCGTCGAGGGGAGCGACGGCATCATCGGTGCCGGGTCGTCCAGGACAGTGTCCCGCGCGAAGATGCCGAACGGCGAGGTGATCAGCGGCGGAAGGAGCCATCAGCTGACGCGGACGGCAACGGAAACAGAAATAGGAGCATGCTCGCCGAGGTGGAGGTGCTGGGCCACCTTCGGCACCGCAACATCGTCCAGCGCCAAGAACATGCGGACGCTGCAGACCTTCTTCAACTGGTACTACATGGTGCTGGGCCTCTCCATCGTGTTCGCGGCCACCGTCATCGTTTACATCCAGTAGGCCAGGGGCTAGGTCATCGGCTTCGCCGTGCCTGTCGTGCTCATGGTCACCGTGCTCACGCTGTTCCTCCTCGGCTCGCCCTTCTACGTCAAGGCGGCGTCCGACAAGAGCGTCATCATCGGCTTCGTGCAGGTGCTCGTCGCCACCTACAAGAACCGCCACGAGCTACAGGTAGGGCGACGGACTTGAGGTGCTACAGGTAGGGCCGCAGCACGCGTGTGTGGTCGTGGCGGCGCACGCGCAGCATGAGGTGGCCGTCATAGGCGTTGGTCCACGTGAGGCGCGCGCCCAGGAAGGCATCCCGCGCGGTGTGGCCCGGTCCCAGCTGCAGCGCGAAGTCGTTGCTCTTGGCCGCCGCCGACAGCACGTAGGCGGCGTCCGCGTCCTCGAGCGACGGCAGCGACGCCACGTACGCCGCCGCCTTCCGGAACAACGGGTTCTCCACGCCACAGTCGTCCCCGGCGAGGCGCGGCACCATGTAGTACTGGTACGCCTACGCCCACTTGTCCGCCCACCGCCACGCCCTCCGCAGCACGTGCGCCGCCGACTTGTACGACAGCACCAGCCGCAGCGCCACCACCGCCAGTGCCCCGTACCTCGCCCGCGTGCCCGCATGGCCGCGGCGGGCTTGTTCGCGCCCCCGTAGCGGCGGTGGCGGCACCTGCTCGCGCACCCACAACATATTTGACGAAATGAAGGGTTAATAGTTGCTTTAACGGATGAGTCAGCAGCCACATCAGCATAAAAAGCCCCATGTGAAGAGATATGGACCTAAGTGATACAACATACAAAGTTTATGGACCCAAAAAGCCACTTTGAAAATTGATGGACCTAACTGAAACCTCCTCATAAGTTAATGGATCTCTGGTGCATTTAACTCTAAATTTAATGTAGAATTTGTCTAATGTACGCAACCCATATATTATAATTTCATCAGAAACTATATACAAACCCTCCTAGATATTTATAAATAAAATAATTCAAGAGTTCCATCAAATGAAAGCATTATTTTAGAAGTCTATGATATTTTTTTAAAGGGTAAAGTACACTTTCCAACCCTTAACTCGTGCCGAAGTTCAATTTTCAACCTTCAACTATGAAACCGGTTAAGAAACATCCTCCAACTATCAAAACCGGACAAATTTGGTCATCAGATGGTTTCAAAAACGGTTTTTTATTTTCGGGAGGAGCCAAAATTTTATATTAATTTTTTGAGCATTTAACGTCCTCAAATGAAAAAAAACTCAAAACTACAAAGTTGTAGATCTCATTGAGAGCTACAACTTTGGTATAAAAAGTATTTTCATTTAACTCCATACAAATAATATATTAGTGCTCTAATGCGGCAAACGCTAGTAGGCGATTATTATAGTGCTGAAATTTTATATTATTTTTTCGAGCATCTTACTGTCCTCAACTGAAAAAAAAATAAATCAATAAAGTTGTAGATTTCATCGAGGTTTACAATTTACATATAAAAATTATCTTCATCTGACGTCCTATTGAAGAGTTATGATTTTTCAAAAGTTGAGTCTTGTCACGCGACAAAACAATACTGTGGCGTACCGAGACTCAAATTTCGAAAAATCATAACCCTTCTATACAATGTCGGATGAAGATAATTATCTACGCACACACATAGCTGTCACCTCTATGAGAACCTTTCAAAGACTAGCACAATATCGACGGACACGTGGCTGACCAAGAAAGAGAAACGCCTTTAAATCCTAAAATAAACCCAGAAAAAAACGAGCAACCATGTCAGATCTAGGACTTAAATCTGGAAGCATAGGTTCAACCACAATGAACCCAACTAGCTAAGCTACGGTAACATTTAGCTCTAATTGGCTACCTGATTGTAAGTCAGGTGAAGAACCAAAAGTGCACATATAGATAGAAAAATCGCAACAGGTTCTAGTATAAAATTGGTTAATGTTCTTAGTACCACGCGGTGGTTAGTCGTCACAAGATAAATGATCGTCAGATCCTCGGAGGAACCGTGATCTCATCCCCAGATTTTGCTTGGCTGCATTGGCTTCTTTTTGTAATTGTCTAAACATTATTTAGGGTTGGGCAGTGGACTTGGCGCACATCGTAGGTCAATTAACTTTGTTTATGGTTGGTTAGTCTGCAGGAACCAATGTGCTGTAGTGAAGAAAAACTGACTTACTAGGTGCGTCCTGACGATCTGTTTTTTACAGCAACTGATGCGTGATTGACCACACATGTAGAATATTTCCAACTGACACCTCGGATCCCAATCTCGATGCATGGCTTTCACACAGAAGAACTACAAAATCATG
Source organism: Miscanthus floridulus (assembly GCF_019320115.1). Taxonomy (NCBI): domain Eukaryota; kingdom Viridiplantae; phylum Streptophyta; class Magnoliopsida; order Poales; family Poaceae; genus Miscanthus; species Miscanthus floridulus. Next base: position 63,554,731 of record NC_089588.1, on the reverse strand, counting down.
TACTACACGATGTGCATATATTGGAGTAGTTACTTGTTGTAGTTGGGGAAAAAAATGGAAGGTAATAACTAAATTGCTATGGGGGAACTAGTCTATTGAGTTGGAAAATAAAATTCCTATGGATTAAATTTAGCAATCTCTGGAAAGTGAAAAAAGTATATGAGCCGATTGCGTGCTAACCATTGTACTACCCCTTCATGGGGCTTTGATGATTGAAAATGTTCATTTCCATCTAGAAACTAAAAGTAGTCGCACTCTAATCTAGAAATTTCAAAATATGTACCCCTAAATTCGGTTACACAGATGGTTTTGCATATTGGACCTTATGTCACCTGATTTTCCTACAATGACCGGCACTTCCACATCGATCTGCCTTCTGTTTTCTCTGGCATATACAGTTAGTGGATTAGTGCTTCTATTTCCTCTCTCACTATCTTTGCTTGCCACTCAACCTACTTTCCACCCCAAGGCATACCGTATCATCACACCCTGTACCCATCATTGCTTCTTAATTTGACCTCCTCCGCACAGTAGCTGGTGTGCTCTCAGCACTGCTTGTGTTATTGTCAATGAAAAACCAGTATAGTTACCAGGCCACGTGAAAACTACACCCTCCATCCCAGAATATCTGTCGCTTTCACTTCCCGAGAAACAACTTTGATAAAATATATATTACAAAATATTAATATTTATGGTACATAATTAGTATCATTGGAAAGATCTTTGAATCTAGTTTTTTAATAAATTTATTTGGAGATACAAATGTTGTACGTATTTTCTACAAATCAAGTTAAACTTGTGGCACGAAAACCGAAAACGACAGATATTCTGGGACGGAGGGTGTACTGTCCTATACTTAGCTTGTACTTTAGTGTTGTCTTTGACCGAGGCCTTGGCCTCGTGGTGACCGAAGAGTAACATGAGAGTGAGTGGTGGTTGCAGTATGGAATGCCATGGCTGCTTTACTCATAGGGGAGACTATTTACGGTGCTAGGGTTACAAAGGGAGGACCAAAATATCCATATTTTACCCCTGACACCGAAAGTATTCTAATATGGTAGGGGCATTTTGGTCATTTTAGCCTGGGTTGGATTTGACTTCGGGTGCACATCATTTCAGGTCTAATTGGTTTGCTTGTTGAATTTCCCACCTCACCTCTCTCAGCAAAGCTAGCCTAGCCAGCAAAGGTGAGCAAAATTGGTTTTGCCAGTGATATGGATCCAGGATACCTCATTGTCTGTATTTCAACCTAATACTATCCTAATGGGCCAAATGCAATGAGGATGAGGCCCACTAAACCAGGGCACATCATCAGACACGGTGGACAAGAAACCTAACGTAAAGGATTTCGACGCAGGCTCCTACAGAGATACGATAGATTAGTTGTTATACTTTCCTTTTAACAAACAACATCCCTTGTAAACTCGAGCATACAAGAGAAGAGATCTACTCCAAACTAGACATATGTAGGGTACCATATACTTGAACCAGTATAAAATTTATGTTTTGTGTGCTACCCTTCTGATTCCCTGTGTGTAATACGTTGATCCGTATTGCCGGAGAAAATAATTCCAACAGGTGGCACGCTGTAGGGTCGAGATGGCGGACTAGAGGGGGGTGAATAGTCTTTTCTAAAACTTAATCACACCGGCTAACCGATACAAGTGTGGAATTAAAACTATCGGTCTAGCCAAGATTACACCCTTCTATCTAAGTTATCTAGCACCTTGAAAAGATCCTAAACAAGCAACTAAGGTGCCGGGCTAGCTAGAGCTCACCTAACCAATCTAGCTTGCAAGGTCACACAAACCTATGCAACTAGTACTTCACACAACCGAGGGAGCTCCTACATAATCTAGTAAGCAAAAACACAAAGCCACCTAAGCTTACTAGCAATGCTCAATAATAAGACTACACAAGCTAAATTAGAGAGCGCAAATTACTCAGCTACACAAACTAAGCAATGTGACTAACAAGGTTACTAAAACCAAATTAGTCACTCAAGGGATCTACTTCTATGCTACACAAGCCAACTAATTACAAGAGCAACTACACAAGCATAATGTATGTGAAAGTAAATACAAGCTTGTGTAACGGGGATGCAAACCAACGGGAAGACAAGGTTGACACGATGATTTTCTCCCGAGATTTACTTGGTTGCCACCAAGCTACGTCCCCGTTGTGTCCACCGCTGAAAGGTCCTTGTTTGGTTTTGGTAATTGAGTGACAACCTAGGTGGACTAATTGTGTTTATGTGAGATACACAGGTGATTAGTCCATAGGTACATGTGTGTGAGCAACATATGCCATGGAGGTGAAAATGGCTTGGAGATGTTGCAAAGCTCACACATGTGATGATGAAGGAGCTTATTGCACATGAGACATGACATTGAGTCATGTGATCAAGGTGGAGAAGATCAAGACAAGACTTGGCTTGATGGACCGGTTGCAAGCGTGAAGGGCAAGTCGAAGGCTTTGGAGTGATGGACCGCGTGGCGGTGAAGCTTGAGCAAGACTTGGCGCCGATGGACGATGGCAACGGTGAAGAGCAAGTAAAGTCAAGATCGATGAACCAATATGATCATGTGATGATATGAAGTGGATCATATCATTGTTGATCGTGTTGGTGCATATGTTGCATCAACATTGAAGGAGATGGAATGGAATGCGCAAGGCAAAGGTATAACCTAGGGCATTTCATTTCACCGGTCATAGGTGTGTAGAGAAGTTTATGACCGGGTTTAGGATAGATGGCCGTACTATCAAGAGGGGCAAACTTGTTTGCATATCGGTCATCTAGTGCCACTCGAGTGATCTAACTTTGCATTGTCGCTAGGATCGAGTGGCGTGGCAAGTTGAGTGGCTAACATCCTTTGGGAAATGATTGTGAAAATGCTAACACACATACACATGGTGATGTACACTTGGTGGTGTTGGCACATTTACAAAGGAGGTGGTGTTTGCAGGGTTGAGATGGGTTTGGGTCCCTCTCTCCCTCCCGCCGAGCTTGCGAGACGGGATTCGGCGCTTTTGGGAAAATGGAATGCCTATTTTCTATTGCGCCGGATGCAAATTCTTGTGGTTAGCACACTTGAGCAAGGGTGAAGAGAATGGAGAAGATGCTGGCGTCGGTCAACTGACCGGACGCTGGATCTGAATGCACCGGACGCTGGTAGGCTGCGTCCGGTCGCGCTGACGTGGAGTGTAGCAGTAGCTGGAGAGTGACCGGACGCTGGCTGCGTCCGATCGCGTTCGACCGGACGCGTCCGGTCATGCTCGGGA